>NC_134570.1:152892766-153215266 GCF_050947875.1 Dermacentor variabilis
TGTAGAACGGATGATATGCCACAGCATTTGGCGCTGGCCATCCGTTAGCCATGCGGAACGCTCTACCAAGAGTCTCACCACTAACACATGTTTAGCGTGGCTATAGCCGTTTTACGTGCATCTGCGTAAACAGCCGAAAAGCTATGCTAAACCTGTACACAGTTTTTGAGGTGAGTCTTGAAGAGAGCGCAACTCACGGAGATGCTTCGTCTCCGGTCTGCGTGTCTGCCTCGTCTGGCGCCGTGCGTCGCTCCAGGCCCGATCACTGCCGGGCAGAGGGAACATTCCACGCCGCTGCGATGCCTCGAGGGGCAACTCTGTTGATCCTCTTCCTGCATGGCGAGAAGAGACAAGTCATTCTCTCGGTACGCATGCGTAGTACATGTCGGTATAATGCACTGTAGCCACCTGGCGCCAGAGCATTCAGACATTCTTCATATAAAGGGTTACTGAAGAATAAAACTGGATCAGTTCAGAAAGGCTACATATTGTTATAAATGCTTATCACCAACGATATGGTGCACAGGTGGATCCAGGGTAGTATCAAGAATAAATGAATGTGTGGTTTTTATTGGCGCAAGGGCCAGGTATGGCCAAAGAGCGCCATGCAAGTGTTATTGATTTCTTAATGGAGTGATGGGTTCTATGAAGTTGATGTTACGTGGCTGTAGAGGGGCCTAGAATATAGTCACTGTAAAGTGCGTAAAATGTACGTGTAATAAAATTATGGCTATGACAAATGATGAGTACTATGAGCATTTACGTGCATTGCAAAATATTGATACGATAAAAAAAGTGCACAAGTTTCTAAAATTCACTAGAGCACCATGGTCTCTTAGAGCCCTTGAGACACAAGGGCCTGGAGGCATGTGCTATATAAAACAAATAACACAGCGGCATCCTCTGTAGAGAGGATGCGCTACGAAACCTTTGGGCTATTAACGTGCAAGACCACATCTTTTAAAAAACCTAGGACAGCTTGGGTGGTAAAAAGGGGTTCTTTACCAATAAACATAGCAGGATGGAGAGGGAGACAATAGCGGTACGCTAGAGGAAAATGTTCCCTTCTTTCTCTTTCGGCTTCCCGACACTCCACAAGGACGTGGAGGATGGTGAGCCGCTCACATCTACCACAGGTTGGAGGTTCATGGCCAGTCAATCGAAAATTGTGAGTACCATATGTGTGTCCTATTCTGAGTCGGGAGAGTAGGACGTCTACTCTTCGTGATTTAGTAACGGAGGGCCAGAAACCTAACTTTGGTTTAATCAGATGGAGCTTATTATTAGTTTCGCTGTCCCACGAGCGTTGCCAGTGTCTTCTGAGTTTAGTTCGCAAAAAAGGCTTGAGATCTGTGGTAGGTATAGCAGTGGTATGATTTATAGCTTGGAGGTGTAATTGATGTGGCCATTTGGTCAGCTAGCGCATTACCTTCGATGCATCCATGGCCAGGAACCCAGCACATTATTACATGTCTACGAGCTGAATAAATATTGCACAAATACGAGTAAAGCTGGATAAGAACAGGATTTTTGTGTTTTCTTAAGGACATGAGCGCTTTTACGACACTTAACGAGTCCGTAAATATAATTGCTTTTTCTAGTCCTAATTTCTTTATGTGTTTGACCGCAGACAATACTGCATAGGCTTCTGCGGTAAATATACTGGTATGCGGGTTAAATACACCTGATTCAGAAAAAGAGGAGCCAACAGCCGCGTAAGACACGCCGACATGCGATTTTGATGCATCGGTGTAAAATTCAGGACAAGAATACTTCGATTGGAGTTCATGGAAATGCATACGAAGTTCGAGTTCTGGTGCATGTTTTGTAAGCCTTACAATAGATATATCACATTCAATCATCTGCCACTCCCACGGAGGTAGATACTTCGCTGGAGGCATGCAGCGGTGTTCGAAGAGTGGGACACCCATTTCAACGCTTAGCTCCCTTACGCGCAGCGAAAAAGGCCTTCTCATTGAGGGTCGATTGTGGTAAAGGGCAGTGTACGTCAAATCACTAATGGTTTTAGAACATGGATGATCAAGATTACCGTGCATTTTAAGAAAATATGTGAAGCTGATATATGATCTCTGCATATGGGGTGACCACTCATTCGATTCTACGTATAAGCTTTCGATCGGGCTAGGTCTGAACGCGGCTGTCGCCAGACGGATACGGAGGTGGTGGACGGGATCCAGCATCTTTAGTGCGCTCGAGGCGGCAGAGTTGTATACTATGGCACCGTAGTCTAGCCGTGATTGAACGAGGCTCTTGTAAATATTCATTAGACATTTCCTGTCGCTACCCCATGTTGTGTCAGAAAGCATTTTCAGCAAGTTCATTGTTTTTAGACATTTAGTCTTCAGGTATTTTATGTGCGAGATGAAAGTAAGCTTACAGGCAAGTATTACACCTAGAAGTTTGTGCTCTTTCTTGACAGGTATTTGCTGTCCACATAGTTCCACGCTCGGGTCTGGAACCAGGCTGCTCTTTCTTGTAAAAAGAACACAAGAACTTTTGTGGGGGTTAATTTTAAACCCATTTTCGTCCGCCCACTTAGATATCTTGTTCAATCCCTGCTGTACTTGTCTTTCGCATACTGCAAGGTTACAGGATTTAAAACATATTTGTATGTCATCTACGTAGACGGAATAAAATATAGCTGGTGGCAATGAAGAGCCAAGTGTGTTCATCTTAACTATAAAGAGGGTGCAGCTGAGCACACCTCCTTGGGGTACACCAGTTTCCTGTATAAATGGACGTGAAAGTACATTCCCGACTTTCACGCGGAATGTACGGCTGGACAAATAGCTTTCTGATGATGATATGTGGTTTTTAATGGCGCAAGGGCCAGTTATGGCCAAAGAGCGCCATGACAAATGGTAATTTAAAGGATTTATTCTGAATGGCGTGGACAGTGAATTTATTATGGTAGGTGTGACATGGCTGTATAAGGGCCTAAAAACTTTCGCTGTAAATGACGTAAATATATAGCTAGTAAAATAATGACACTGATTAGTTATGGACGTGGGCGATGGCAGTTGTGTTTTGAAAAAAAAAACTAAATCATCAAGACAGCCCTCGAATGCAAGGGCTGGTAATCACGTGTTAAAATTTCCTGGCCAAATTATTTTCAGAATGTCGGTTTCAGCTAAGAAATCTAAAACTATTTGCAGTTTAAAAAGCGGTTCATCACTAAGAAGAAATGCAGGGTGAAGTGGTATATTTTCCCGATATGCAGAAGGGAAATATTTTTTCCTCTCTGTTTCTATTGCAGGGCACTGGATAAGAACATGGAGGACTGTCAGGCTATCGCCGCACCTACTACAAGTAGGAGGATACCCGCCAGTCAAGAGGTAGGAGTGAGTACTGTAAGTGCGTCCTATGCTTAATCGGCAAAGAAGTACTTCTTTGTACCGTGCTGTTTTGTCACTTATCCAATTCTGCAATCTTGGTTTTATAACATGTAACTTATTCAATGTTTGTGTATCCTACTCTGCTTGCCAATGTTTCCTCAATCTATCTCCATCTGTGTCGCTAAAACTCACTGACGTAGCGTTTTCGTCAGCAGCTACGTTGCTTTTATACCTTTATGGCCAGGTACCCAGCATAGGATAATCGCTTGGTTGCAGATATATGCGAAGCACAACAAGCTATACAGCTCATTCAAAACGGGATTACTATGCTTTCGTAAGCTAATTAGGGCTCTCACGACACTTAATGAGTCTGTAAATACAACAGCATTAGCGACATTTCTGCGCCTTATGTTTTAATAGCCGAAAGTATAGCGTACGCTTCTGCCGTGAAGATACTGGTGTGTGGGTTTAGTGGCCCAGATGTTGAAAATGCGGGTCCGAGAGCTGCGTAAGCAACACCAGCAGGAGACTTCGAATCATCTGTGTAATATTCATCACAGGAATACTTTTCTTTAAGTTCAAGAAAATGCGATTGTATGTGAGCCTCAGCTGCTTGTTTCGATATTTCTAAGAAAGAGATGTCACATATTATAGTCTGCCACTCCCAAGGCGGTGGAAGCCGTGTAGGAGCCATTAAGATATTGTGTAAAAGAGGGACCCCTTTGTTTTCTGAGAGTGCTTCTAACCGGAAGGAGAGAGGAGGCCAAGTGGCCGGGCGGTTACGAAACAGCCTAGCAGTGGACAAGTCGCATATAGTGGAATGACAAGGATGTGTAACATCTGAGCTAACTTTCAGGGCGTAGGAGAAAGTTAAATATGTCCTTTGGTAGTGCAATGACCATTCGTTTGATTCGACGTAGAGGCTTTGCACAGGGCTATTCCTAAAGGCGCCTGTAGCAAGGGGGATACCTAAGTGGTGAATAGGATCTAGCATTTTCAAAGCGCTAGGTGCGGCAGAATTATAGACTATTGCTCCGTAGTTAAGCCGTGTTAATATTAGACTTTTGTAAAGTTTTAGAAGGCACCGTCTGTCGCTTCCCCAAGATGTACGTGATAAGAGCTTCAGCAGATTCATAGTCTTGAGGCACTTTGATTTCAGATACTTCAGGTGTGGTACAAAATTCAGCTTACTGTCTAAAATGATTCCTAGAAATTTGTGTTCATGGCTCACAGATAGCCGCTCTCCATTTAGATCTATTGCGGGGTCCGCAAGTATGCCTCTCTTGTTAGAAAACAGGACGCATGTACTTTTTTGTGGGTTTAGCTTGAAACCGTTTTTGTCTGCCCACATACATAATTTATTTATGCGAAGCTGTACTTGCCGCTCGCAGATACTTAGGTTACATGATTTGAAACCTATCTGGATGTCATCCACATATACAGAATAAAACATAGAATGTGGTATGGCACTCTGGATCGAGTTCATTTTGACAATAAAAAGAGTGCAGCTTAGCACACCACCTTGCGGAACACCAGCCTCTTGCGTAAATGGACGAGACAGAACGTTACCAACTCTAACACGGAACGTGCGATTGGAGAGGTAACTCTGAATCACGTTCAGCAAGTTGCCTCGAACTCCCATTTCAGACAGGTCACGGAGGATTCCATAGCGCCAGGTTGTGTCGTATGCCTTTTCCATATCTAAAAATACTGATAGAAAAAATTGTTTGTGGACAAAGGCACCTCGGATATTTGTCTCGATGCGGACAAGGTGATCTGTTGTGGATCTACCCTCCCTAAAACCGCATAGAAAGGGATCGAGTATCTTGTTGCTTTCAAGAAAATGGATGAGGCGACGGTTAATCATTTTCTCAAATAATTTGCATAGACAACTTGTCAGAGCTATAGGCCTATAACTGTTCGGTGAGGAATGGTCCTTGTCCTCTTCGAGAATGGGGATTACGATTGCTTCTTTCCAGGCAGTAGGAATGTAGCCGGCAGAGAACATGGAATCGAAGAGTGACAGTAGTGTATTTTGGGTTTCAGGGTGTAAGTGTCTGATCATCACAACATTATTCTGTCACTTCCTGGAGCGGACTTGTTGCAACAGTTCAAGGAGGCCTGGAACTCAGCCATACTAAATGGACGATTGTATGGTTCACTTGATGTGCTTTTCCGACCCAAATGCAGCTGTTCTGCTAGTCGCTGGTATTTTAGGAATGTTTCTGTCTAATGAGACGTACTGGAAATGTGCTCGAAATGCGCTCCTAGACAATCAGCTTGGTCCTCAATAGTGTGTGCTTGTGTGTTTACTAATGGTAGAGGATGAGTTTCGCGGCCTTTTAATTTGTTTACCCTGTTCCAGGCTTTTCTTTCGTCTGTATAAGAGTTAATTCCGGAAATGTATTTTTGCCAGCTATCCCTTTTGGCACGGCGGCGTGTTCTTCTGCCTTCTGATTTGATTTTCTTAAAGCTGATAAGGTTTTCGATAGTCGGAGAGTCACGGAGCTGATTCCAAGCCTTATCCTGTTTCGTTCGTGCTTCCTTACATTCATCATTCCACCAGGGAACACGTCGTTTATTAGGCGATGCATTTGTTTGCGGGATACATATCGACGCTACGTCGACAATAAATGCGGTTAAATATGACACTGCATCGTCTATACTAAGCGTACGAATATCATCCCAGGTCATATATGTCAGCTCTCCGTATCGCTGCCAGTTCGCTGAGTCAGCTTTCCACTGGGGTATATGTGGATAACATTCGTCCGGTTTCCTTAATTTTAATACAATCGGGAAATGATCACTCCCGTATGGATTCTTATGTACTTTCCACTCCAAGTATGGCACGACTGTACTTGAAACAATGGATAGATCTATAGATGAAAATGTCTTGTTAGCAACGCTGTAAAATGTTGGCTCCTTCTTATTTAGCAAACATGCCCCTGTATTGAAGAGGAAGTTTTCAATCAGACGTCCTCTGGCATCACACCGAGAGTCACCCCATAAGGTATGATGAGCATTTAAGTCTCCAACGACAATGTAGGGTTCCGGGAGTTGCGAACTAAAGCTATCAAATTCAATTTTGGAGAGTTGACAGTTGGGAGGAATGTATAAAGACGCAATTGTCAGCAGCTTACTAAAAAGCACTGCTCTGACTGCAACTGCCTCTAGGGGCGTTTTAAGGGGTAACTGCCGGCAAGCAACACACTTATCTACTATTATTGCCACACCGCCCGACGAGGCAAGGGCCTCGTTGCGGTCTTTCCGGAAAATGGCATACTGTCGGAGAAAGTTTGTTTGCGAAGGTTTAAGATGTGTTTCTCGGACACACAGCACCTTTGGGGTGTACCTATATAAAAGTTCCTTAATGTCGTCTAGGTTGTGGAGTAACCCCCTCACATTCCATTGTATTATCTGTGTATCCATAATGTATGTGTTTTGTGCTATGTGTCTAAGAAATATAGATTAGATTATCTCACGGGATCTTTCCAGGCCCCGTGAAACGAGATCTCTCTATCTTCCGGACGCGCTCGAGGGAGCTGCGCCGTTCTTTGGGCGTCTGAGACGCCAGATTTGTGTTCGTGTCCATCACCTCGTCTGAGGCGGTGGACAGTACCTGTGCAGCGGGCACGTTCGCGGGGGTGGTGGGCCTATCTGAACGCGCAGTGGTCCTGGGTTCAACAGGCCAGAGGGTCTGCTGTTCCTCCTTTGAGGGGGCCCGAAAAGCGCTGGCTGTTCCGGCCGTGGGGGCTGGTGGCGTGACCGCTGTCACACTCCGTGTGACTTGGGCGGCCGCCGAATGATGTAGCGCTGCCCCCGGCGCGCCACATCGGTGTAAGACGGACCAGAGTGGTTCATCGAGAAGCGCTCGCGCGCCTCTTGGAAGGAGAGGTTCAGTTTGATTTTGATTTCGATGATTTGTTTTTCTTTTTTCCAGGATGGGCAAGAACGGGAGTACGCTGGGTGATCCCCGTCACAGTTAGCACAATGGGTGGTGGAAGTGCAAGTGTCAGATGAGTGCTCGTTTGATGCACATTTTGCACAAGTAGTGCGCCCTCGGCAGCTTTGTGAACCGTGCCCGAACCGCTGACACTTGAAGCATCGGCGTGGGTTAGGAATGTATGGCCTTACACGGAGTTTGCAGTATCCTGTTTCTATTGAGTCTGGTAAGTTGCTAGTTCCAAAAGTTAAGATAATGTGTTTTGTGGGGATTTCCTTGCCGTCCCGCCTAATCGTTATTCTCTGGACCTAAACTACATTTTGATCTTGCCATCCCTCAAGTAGCTCACTTTCACTAAGATCGAGCAGGTCATCTTCAGAGACGACACTGCGGACAGTGTTCAAAGATCTGTGTGGGCCTACTGAAACTGGAATGTCCCCAAAAGCAATTAGTTTTGACAATTTACTGTACTGTGTCTTGTCACGAAGTTCAAGAAGAAGATCGCCGCTTCCCATTTTAGTTACTTTGTAACCTGGGCCGATGGAGTTTGCCAATGATTTTGCCACAACAAAAGGAGATATTGTTCGGACTGTCTTGCTTTCATGTTGACTGTGAATGACATGGTATTTTAGGAATGTTTCTTTGTGACTCATGAAGAAGTTGAAGGAATCTTCGGTGCGCCCCTCTTGAAAAAGCGATCAGGGAGTGGAGGGAAATTTGATTCCATAAGTTATAATAATATTCGGCAGGGATGGCCGCCAGCCACCATGGAGCCCAACCAGGGGACGACACAGGACGGGAAGTATCCAGTTCTGCGCACGCCAGCGGTACATCCCCACTATAACCAAATACCTATACCCGAGGTTGGGCATAATGCACAAGGTTAACCTTTGCCGCCAGGAAATACGGAAGTAATAAGAAGTGAAGAGAAGACAGGAAAGATGGAAAAGTGGGAGAGAAAGACGAAGAATGGAGAGGAGGACAGGAAAAGGCGACTGCCGATTTCCCCCAGGTGGGTCAGTCTGGAGGTGCCGTCTATGTGAAGCAGAGGCCAAAGAGGTGTGTTGCCTCCGCCGGGGGGCCTTAAAGGTCCTAACACCCGGCATCGGCTCAACCCCCAGGATACCCCTTTCCCCAGACACGGCTAAGCCGCGCACGGCTACACGCGGGAGGGTCCAACCCTCATGTGCTCGGGTACGTGGTGTCGCAACACACCAAACGCCTGCTGACACAAATAGCTTTCTATTAGGGTGAGCATATTGCCACGGATGCCCATTCCTGACAAGCCTCTCAAGATTCCGTTGCACCACGTTGTGTCGTACGCTTTCTCCATATCGAGGAATACGGATAGGAAATATTGTTTACGCAGAAAGGCGTCGCGAATGTTGCCCTCAATGCGCACAAGGTGATCGGTTGTGGACCGCCCTTCTCTGAATCCACACTGAAAGGGATCAAGCATTTGGTTTAATTCCAGGAAATGTATGAGTCGCCGATTAATTGTTTTCTCAAACAGCTAACATATGCAACTTGTTAGGGCTATCGGGCGGTAACTTGACGCCGCTGAAGGATCTTTACCTCGCTTCAGAATGGGAATCACAATCGCTTCTCTCCATGCAAGTGGAAGATATCCAGCAGCCCAAATAGTGTTGAAAAGTGCAAGTAAAGTCAGTTGTGTATCAGTGTGTGCGTTCTTAATCATGTCGTACATAATTCTATCTGGTCCTGGTGCAGAGCTCTTGCATGTGATTAAGGCAGCTCTCAGCTCGGCAATACTAAAAGGGCGGTTATATGTCTCGTTCTGTGAACATTTACGATCAAGTGCCTTACTTTCTGCTATTTGTTTGTGTTTTAGGAATAACTTCGTATAATGGGCGGCGCTGGACACTCGTTCGATATGCTCTCCGAGAGCATCGGCGTGCTCTTCCAGGCTATATCCTTTATCATTTACCACGGGTAATGAATGAATTTGGTGCCCCTTTAGCCTTCTTACACCATCCCATACTTTTTTTCTCTCATGTGTAAGAAGCGATATCTAATAGAAATCTAACCCAGCTTTCTCTTTTTGCCTGTCGTCGTGGGCGCCTCCCTTGCGACTTGGTACGCTTGAACTCAATTAGATTCTCCGCATTTGGTGATCGACGAAGCCTGCCCCATGCCCTATTCTGCCGCTTTCGCGCTTCTTTACAATCTTCTTTCCACCACGGGACACGTCTTTTGGATGAAAGACCATTTGTTTGTGGTATGAACTTTTGCGCTGCGTCGATAATAAAATGAGTAAAATATGATACGGCATCATCTATATTATAATATTCTAAAAGGTCCCGCGGTAAATAAGTACATTCTTGAAAACTTTTCCAATCGGCTGAGGCTAATTTCCATCGAGGGTCATGCGGTGGAGAATCATATTGGGTTGTTAAGTTTAGAGTGACTGGGAAGTGATCGCTTCCAAAAGGATTCTTGATGACATTCCATTTCAGGTCAGACAGAAGACAAGCAGTACCAATTGCTAAGTCTATATATGAGTATGTGTTGTGATGCACACTGTAATAGGTCGGCTCCTTCTTGTTAAATATGCATGCACCGGATGTCAAAAGAAAATGTTCTATCAGCCGACCTCTCGCGTCACAACGGGAATCTCCCCACAGGGTGTTGTGGGCATTAAAATCCCCCACGAGTATGTAGGGTTCCGGAAGCTGATTTATGAGATTGTAGAAATCTGATTTGTGTGTGTGATAGTTTGCGGGTATGCAAATGGAGCAAACAGTAAGCAACTTATTAAAAAGAACTCCTCGCACTGATACTGCTTCGAGGGGTGTCTGTAGGGCTACACGATGGCAAGCTATAGACTTGTCTACGACGATTGCTACGCCGCCGCACGACGCTTTAGCCTCGTCACGGTCTTTTCTGAAGATGGCGTAGTTACGAAGAAAGTTTGCGTGCTTTTCAGATGAGTCTCTTGAACACACAGCACCTTTGGATTATGTTTATGTAGGAGTTCCTTCACATCATCTAGATTGTGAAGACTCCTGAAATTCCAATATAATATTTGTGTATCCATAGTGAAAGTGTATGGTGATGTGTGTTCAAGAGATGATGATGATGTATGGGGTTTTTTGGCGCAAGGGCCAGGTATGGCCAAAGAGCGCCATGTCTGTGCTAATGGGTTTGCAATGTACTTATGATAACTATGAGGTTGGTGTGACGTGGCTGTAAAGGGGCCTTAAAATATACGCAATAAAGTGCGTAAAATCTGTATAATAAAATTATGGCGATGACGTATGACTTGTACTATGAACATTTAGATGCATTTAAAAAGAATGGTACGATAGGTAAAATATAGCAGATTATAAGAAATGCTAGAGCACTACTGCCTCCATATGGCCCTTGAAAACACAAGGGCCTGGAGGCATGTGCTATTCAGAACAATTATCGCAGCAGCATCCTCTGGAGCGAGGATGCTCTACGAATTTATTGGGCTTATAACGTGTAGAACTACATCCTTTATGAAGTCGAGGACTGCCTTGGTGTTAAAAAGCGGTTCCTTTCCAAGAAACATTGCTGGGTGAAGAGGTATGCAATGACGATATGCAAGAGGAAAATGCTTCTTTCTTTCAGGTTCGGCTTCGCGACACTCCAAGAGGACGTGGAGGACGGTCAGCCTCTCACCACATCGACCACAGGTTGGCGGTTCGTTTCCAGTAAGAAGAAAATTGTGTGTACCAAATGTGTGCCCTATTCTGAGGCGGCAAAATAGGACATCTGTTCGCCGTGATTTTGATGGGAAGGGCCAAAAACCTAGCTGTGGCTTTATAACGTGCAGTTTATTGTTTATTTCTGCGTTCCACATGCGTTGCCAGTGTTGTCGCAGTTTCTTACGCAAGAAAGGCTTCAGATCTGTGACCGGGACAGCAACTGCAGAAGAAGTGTTTAGTGATGTGAGTGATGTGGCCATTTGATCAGCCAGTACATTGCCCTCGATACCTCTGTGGCCAGGTACCCAGCATATTATAATGTTCTGGTTAGATGTATACGCTTTACACAATACCGAATACAGTTCATTGAATACGGGATTTTTATGTTTGTAGAGTGACATTAGGGCCTTCACGACGCTTAGAGAGTCTGTATAGATCGCTGCTTTTGGAAGTTTTGATCTTCTAATATGCTTCACAGCCGCGAGTAATGCGTAGGCCTCGGCCGTAAAAATGCTGGTTTCCGGATGCAGTACATCGGATTCCGAGAAGGATGGGCCGACGGCTGCATAGGATACCCCAGCATTTGACTTCGAAGCGTCTGTGTAGTACTCTGCGCAGGAGTGTTTGTACTGCAGCTCTAGGAAATGCATTCTGATTTCAGCCTCAGGAGCGTGCTTTGTAATTTTTATAAAGGATATGTCACATTGTATAACCTGCCACTCCCAAGGAGGTAAGAGATTGGTTAGGTGCATTAAGCGATGCTCGAGGAGTGCGACATGGATTTCATCGCTAAGCTCCTTCACACGCAGCGAGAAAGGCTGTCTTATGGAGGGGCGATTGCTGAAAAGTGTAGCGCACCTCATATCGGTAACGGTATCAAAACATGGATGTTCAGGATTAGAGCGTACTTTAAGGAGATATGTAAAGCTGATGTATGACCTCTGTAGGTAGAGAGACCATTCATTGGATTCGGCATATAGGCTTTCAATCGGGCTTGTTCTGAAAGCGCCTGTGGCTAAACGGATACCTAGATGGTGAACAGGGTCTAGCATCTTTAGCGTGCTTGGGGCGGCAGAGTTATATATCACGGCATCATAATCTAATCGTGACCGGATTAGGCTCTTATAGAGATTCATTAGGCACTTCCTGTCACTACCCCACGTAGTCTTGGATAGAAGTTTTATTATGTTCATTGTTTTTAGACATTTTTCTTTCAGATGTTTAATGTGTGGGACGAAAGTGAGTCTATTGTCAAGTATAACACCTAGAAATTTGTGCTCTTTGTTTACAGGTATCTGTTGTCCACACAGTTCTAAGGAAGGGTCCGGAACCAGGCCTCTCTTTCTTGTAAACAACACACAAGAACTCTTGTGAGGATTGATTTTAAATCCATTTTTCTCTGCCCACCCTGACACCTTGTTCAAACCATGCTGTACCTGTCTCTCACAGACTGCGAGGTTACAGGACTTGAAACCTATTTGAATGTCGTCCACATAGACAGAATACAGAATGGCCGGTGGTAAGGAAGCACGAAGTGTTGTCATCTTAACAATAAAGAGTGCGCAACTGAGCACGCCACCCTGGGGTACACCAGTTTCTTGTGTAAAAGGACGTGAGAGGACATTGCCAACCCTTACCCGGAAGGTGCGATTGGACAAGTAGCTTTTTATTACGTTTAGCATATTACCATGAATGCCCATTTCTGACAAGTCTCTCAAGATTCCGTAGTGCCAGGTCGTATCGTACGCCTTCTCCATATCAAGGAATACCGATAAGAAGAACTGTTTGTGTACAAACGCGTCACGAATATGTCCTTCAATACGTACAAGATGGTCGGTTGTGCAGCGCCCTTCTCGGAAGCCACACTGATAGGGATCAAGCATTTTGTTTTGTTCAAGGAAATGGATGAGACGCCGATTTATCATTTTTTCAAATACCTTGCACATGCAGCTTGTGAGGGCTATCGGGCGGTAACTTGCCACTGAAGAAGGGTCTTTCCCTTGTTTCAAAACAGGGACCACAATGGCTTCTTTCCATGCCGTTGGAAGGTACCCTGCGTCCCAGATGGTGTTGAAAAGTGTAAGTAGTGTTACTTGCGTGTCATTGTGCGTGTTTTTGAGCATTTCGTACATGATTCTATCAGAGCCCGGTGCAGAGCTTTTGCATGCGCTCAAGGCAGCTCTCAACTCGGCAATGCTAAAAGGACAGTTGTATGGTTGATTCTGTTGACATTTTCTCATGAGTGGCTTACATTCTTCTATTTGTTTATATTTCAGAAAGGATTGAGAGTAATGGGTGGCACTTGACGCGCTCTCAAAGTGCTCCCCAAGCGAGTCCGCCTGATCTTGTAGGGTATCGCCTTCTGTGTTTACCAAAGGGAGTCCATGTGCTTGTCGGCCTCTTATCCTGTTGACCCTGTTCCAGGCTTTCGCCTCATCTCTGAACGAGTTAATACTCGATAGAAACTTCTGCCAACTTTCTCGTCTGGCCTGTCGGCGGGTTCGCCTACCTTCGGATTTTACTTTTTTAAAGTTGACTAGATTCTCTGCAGTGGGAGAAGCGCGTAGCAACCCCCACGCCCTGTTCTGTTTTTTACGAGCGATCCTACAATCGTCGTTCCACCATGGGACACGCCGTTTGCAGGCCAAGCCTTTTACTTCTGATATGCATTTAAATGCGACATCTATTATGAATGCTGTAAAAACCTCGACTGCAGCGTCAATTCCTAATGAAGACAGGTCAGCCCATGGGATACTAGTTAGAGATCGAAATTTCTCCCAATCAGCTGTCTCAATCTTCCACCTAGGAGCGTGTGGTGGATATTCGTTTTCTTTATGTGATCTTAGCATTATAGGGAAGTGGTCGCTACCGTAAGGGTTGTCGGTAACTTCCCATTCAAGTTCAGGCAGTACAGCCGGGGAGACTATAGTAAGATCTATTGACGAAAAGGATCGGTTTGCAAGAGAGTAATATGTGGGCTCTTTCTTATTGAGAAGGCACGCTCCGGAAGAAAAAAGGAACTGTTCAACAAGACGACCTCGCGCATCTATACGAGAGTCGCCCCACAGGGAGCTGTGCGCATTGAAGTCGCCAAGAACAACATAGGGTTCTGGCAGTTCATCTATAAAGGACTGAAATTCATGTTTAGTTAATTTGTAATGTGGGGGTATATAAAGCGAGCAAATAGTGATGAGTTTGTTTAGCAGAACAACTCGCACCGCCACTGCTTCAAGGGGCGTTCGAAGCTGTAAAGGTTGACATGCTATACTTTTATGTGTGAGAATCGCAACACCACCCGATGATGCGATGGCATCATCGCGATCTTTACGAAACGTAACATACGTACGGAGAAAGTTTGCGTGTCTGGATTTTAAATGTGTTTCCTGTAAACACAGCACTTTTGGATTATGTTTGCGGATGAGTTCTTGCAAATCATCAAGGTTTGTAAGGAGACCTCTAATGTTCCATTGAATGATTTGTGTATCCATATTTAAAATAAATTGGTGCTGTGTTTACGGAAACGGACGGGATGCCTTAGATTACAGAACCCTTTCGAGGCCCTGTAATAGGGGTTTTGTTCTTTCTGGAGCGTTCGAGGGAGCCTCGCCGCTCCTTAGGCGCTTGGTGCGCCTTGAGGATGGGTGTAGTGTCCATTGCCTCTTGTGAGGCGCCGGACACGTGCTCTTGCGAGCGGGAAGATTTCAGAGGGAGTCCCGCCTTGGAGGGCAAGACCCCTGCGCCCACCAGCCCGGAGGTCGATGGGGCTCCCAGAGGGACTTGGCTACGCCGGCCGTTGCCAGCGCATGAAGGAACCTCGGAAGTTGAGGCAGCCTCGGCTGCGCCCTCCTTCGGGGTCGATGGTTCCTTCTCCTCGGTTGACGGAGCAGCGCTAGCTGCAACCGTCGCGGGGGCAGATGGCGTGACTGCCGACTCACTGCTTGTGGGTCGGACAGCCGCCGGAGGCCGTTGTGACGCTGCCCCCTGACGCGCCACTTCGGCAAAGCTTTTCTTTGGCAGGTATGCAACCCGCCTGCGTGCCTCCTTAAATGAGATATTTTCTTTCACTTTGATCGTTACGATTTCTTTTTCTTTCTTCCAGGATGGGCACGACCGTGAGTACGCGGCGTGATCCCCATCACAGTTTACACAGTGTAGAGAGTTCTTACATTCTTCAGTTGCGTGTTCAAGGGCACTGCATTTGGCGCATGTTTGGCGGCCTCGGCAGCTCTGCGAGCTGTGGCCAAAACGTTGGCATTTGAAACATCTCAAGGGGTTTGGCACATACGGGCGTACACGAAGCTTGATGTACCCGGCCTCGATTGACTCGGGCAGGACACTTGAATTGAAGGTGAGTATTAGGTGTTTGGTCGGAATTTCTTTACCGTCTCGCCTTATCTTGATCCTTTTGACATTTATGACATTCTGTTCGCTGAAGCCCTCCAAGAGCTCAGCCTCAGAGAGCTCCAGCAAATCATCGTCCGAGACAACGCCGTGGGAAGTATTCATCGTGCGGTGCGGGGTTACTACTACTTGGGTCTCCCCAAATGATACTAGCTAAGGCAGTTTTTCAAATTGCTTCTGATCGCGGAGCTCCAGGAGGAGGTCTCCGCTAGCCATCCTCGACACCTTATATCCTGGACCAAAAACTTCGGTAAGAGACTTAGATACAAGGAACGGGGAGATTGTTCGCACTTGTTTAGCTGGTTTTTCAGAGTGGATCACGTGAAAACGAGGGAAGGATTCTTTTTGTCGACCAAAAAACTGGAATAAATCATCGGTGCGCCCTCTTTTCTGAGGGCGATCAGGAAGTAGAGGGAAGGATGTTGCCATAAAGGAATTGAATTTTCGGCAATAACGCCAGCCACCCACCATGGAGTCCTACAAGGGGACGCTACAGAGACTGTAAGAACAGGTCCTGTAAACGCCAGCTGTACGTCATCACTATAACCAAATATGAAATAACCTAGGTTGGTTAATCACACAAGGTTAACCCTTGCTGCCTGGAAACTATGGAAGTAAGCGGAAGGAAGGAGAAGACAGGAAAGATGAAAAGTGAGAGAAAGACGAAGGCTGGAGGGAGAGAGAGACAGGAAAAGGCAACTACCGATTTCCCCCGGGTGGGTCAGTCCGGGGGGGCCGTCTATGTGAAGCAGAGGCCAAAGGGGTGTGTTGCGTCCGCCGGGGGGCCTTAAAGGTCCAGACACCCAGCATCGGCTCAACCCCCAGGATCCCCCTTTCCCCAGACACGGCTAAGCCGCGCACGGCTACACGCGGGAGGGTCCAACCCTCGTGTGCTCGGGTACGTGGTGTCGCAACACACCAAACGCCTGCTGACGCAGACGCCCCTGCGGGGTGTGTTCAAGAGAGGAAACTATGTTATCGCACAGGAACCTTGCCAGGCCCTGTGATGCGGGATTTGCCTTTTTTTTTGGGCAGCTCCTGAGAGCTTCGCCGATTCTTCTACGTCTGAGACGCCGATACACTTGATGTATCTATCGCCTCCATAGAGACGCTGGATGCCCGCTCGCGGTGTACGTTCGCGGGTATTTCGGGCTTCTCTGTGCGAGCAGAGGCCCTAGAAGTCGTGGAGCCTGCAAGTCCGGTGGACTGCTGGCTCTTGCTGGGTTGCGGAACAGCACTAGTTGATCCCGCAGTGGGGGTGAGTGGCGCTACCGTCGTTCCACTTTGCGTGGTCCTAAAGCGTCCGAGAACCGTTGTGGCACTGCCCCCTGCCGTGCCACGTTGGAGAAAGAAGGCCCCACAAATGAGAGGCGTTTTCTAGCTTCTTTGAAGGAAATATTTTCTTTTACTTTGAGCGTGACAATTTCTTTTTCTTTCTTCCATGAGGGACAAGAGCGAGAGTATGCCGGGTGTTCACCGTTACAATTTGCACAGTGGGGTGGATCATTGCAGTTATCTGCAGGGTGCTCATGTGATGCGCACTTTGCACAGGTGGTACGGCCCCTGCAGCTCTGAGTGCCGTGATCGAATCTTTGACACTTAAAACAGCGTCGGGGGTTTGGAATGCACGACCTTACATTTATTTTCATGTAGCCGGTTTCGATGTGTTCAGGGAGTGTGCTCGTACAAAAGGTAAGTATGAGGTGTTTTGTCGGAATTTCTTTGTCGTCACGTCGGATCTTAGTTCGCTGTACATTCGTAACATGTTGCTCTTTCAAGCCTTCTAGGAGCTCTGTCTCAGTCAGTTCTAGCAGGTCCTGATCAGATACTACCCCTCGTGTACTATTCAATGAACGATGAGGACTTACAGAGATTTGGGTGTCGCCAAGCGAGATGAGTTTTTGCAGAGTATCATGCTGAGCTTTATCACGGACTTCAAGGAGAATGTCACCACTGGCCATTTTCGTGACTTTGTATCCTGCACCTAGGGTCTCAGTTAGGCATTTCGCGACAACGAAAGGTGATACAGTTCTTACGGTCTTGTCGGGGGTTTCGCTGTGAATCACGTGGAAACGAGGAAAAATTTCAGTGAGCTTATTAAAAAAGTGAAACATTCTTCGGTGCGCCCTCTTTTTGTGAGAGGGCGATCAGGAAGCCTGGGGAAAGAAGAAGCCATAAAAATTGGAGTAATTTCGGCAGTGGTGTCAGCCACCCACCATGGAGCCCAACAAGGGGACGTGACAGGCCCTGTAAATAAACGAGGCCTGCCATCGCCAGCTGTACACAACTATAACCAAATATGATATAGCCAAGCTTGGTTATTTCACACAATGTTAACCCTAGCTGCCAGAAGGATCAGAAATTCAGAAGTGAGAAGAAGACAGGAAAGCTGGAAAGTGATAGAAAGACGAAGGGTCGAGGGAGAGACAGGAAACGGCAACTACCGATTTCCCCCGGGTGGGTCAGTCCGGGGGTGCCGTCTACGTGAAGCCGAGGCCAAAGAGGTGTTTCGCCGCCGCCGGGGGGCCGTAAAGGTCCAAACAGCCGACATTGGCTCAACCCCCAGGATCCCCCTTTCCCCGGACACGGCTAAGCCGAGCACGGTTAAACGCGGGAGCGTCCAACCCTCGTGTGCTCGGGTACGTGGTGTCGCAACACACCAAACGCCTGCTGACGCAGACGCCCCTGCGGGGGGTAGTGTCAAGCGGGGATGAGGCTTACACTAGGGGCTCACTGTTGTCAGCGCATGTCTCGAAGTAAAGAGAGTGGACCCCCAGGGTATGAAGCCCCTTAAACTTCGTAAAGTAGCAGCACTCTCCTCCTTCGCCTTCACTCCTCCTCGTTTCTCCTCTCTTTCAAGCTCCCTCTTAGACCGTGGCGCCACCTACACCGCTCCAGCGTAGCAGACGACCTTTAGCAGAGAGAATGCACGAATAGCAAGGTGGTGTGCATTATGCCTTCGCGTGGCTTTCTAGCCCCGGGTAACTTTGTGTATAGCATGGAATTTCTATACGAAGGGTTATATAAATTCAGTGACGGCAGCTTTATTTCATGTTTTGATAATTAATTTTTGAAGTAATTGAACGAGCGCTAACGGTGTGCCATGACAACTTCGAATGTATGGCGTGCGCTACAACTAGGTACGCAACACTTGTCAAGTGAGTGTAGCAAGATGCTGCTGCCAATGGTCGTAAATAACACGTTCATGATCGAATGACAACATCCTGGCCTCCAGCAAGCCCTCAGTAGCCTAAATAATCCGCGCCGTCCTTACCATGTGAATTCGCGGCGCGTATCAGCTATGACGTACAGAGGCCGACAGAGGGCACGAGCGATCGCTGCGCGCAAGGTTCGAAAGAGTATTACAAGCTACATCGCCGCAACGTTCGTGCGTGCCAGTATTCTAAGCACGCGCACAGGCTCAAAGATGGGCGCTGGCGCTATTATGTTCCTCGTGCCTCAAAGTCGACAGAAATACGCACAGCCGATCATCGTATCGGAATTCTGCGTATACAGAAAATGATATCAGTTTTTTTTTTTCAATATTCGTTCGCGAAGCGGTAATGCGGTAACAGCGCTTCATTCAGACTCAAACAAGTGCATTATTTCTTTCCGGTTAGTGACTCATCACAAATAAGATTTCATCGTGCGTTAGCTCGTCCATTCACGAAGTGACTTGCCGCGAATCGAGTTGCACTAAAGTGCATGCATTTAGGACGGTTGCACTCACTCCGAAATAACATTTGAAAGATATGACTTAAGTGAAGGGATGACCGCGCAAAGAATCGCTGCGCTATGACGCGGCCGCCAAGATTGCGGTAAGTGAAACGATGCAGTTGTTCAATTGAGGCACCATTTGTTGTCTCATTACGTATGTTTCTAAGACATAGTGGTCGAACGAGTAAACGAAAGAGCGTACGACGACTAAACCAGCCAGCGAACGGGAGGGCGAGCGCACGTTTTCTTTGCGAGTGCTCCACCGCCGCACCTTCACCTACGCACACGTTAAAGCTGGCACGAACGTCTCAAAGACTTATGATACTGTCGTTCGTCGCCAAACGACAGCATCATCTCCCGGTTTCGGGAGGGCAGGCGTGGTTTTCCTCTGTATCGCAAATCCACAGTGCGACCGCCAATGACGAACACGAACAAAAGAGGGAAACAAAGCTATTCGCTCTAAACAAGGACACTTAGTAACCCCAAAATGCAGGGAGTTGCTTTACTAAGATGAGTTTTCACGCTCGAGCCTCAATTTTTTTCAAAAGGAATGCGCTGAATCCTAGAAGTTTCGTAATCACGTTTTCGCACGCAGCTTCGCGTGCCCGCGAATTCAAGCCTGTTGGCGTACAATATGATTAAACGCACCAAATACGACCGTACTACTTATATAAACAAAGTACATGTCACGTAGGACTATACTGACAGACTCGCAACTATCTCGTATAGTCGTGTGTAGAATGTTGGTCTGAAGTTCTCCCTCCCAATTCGATGAATCCATGTCTTTCTTACTAACCCGTAGCGCTTACCGGACGGTACCGAGAAGAGCTCCTTGTATTTGCTGAAACCATATTGGGATACGAAGACGCAGCAGGTTATGGTGATACAAAATGCCGTGAAGCGACGTCGTACTTGTTGACAAAAGTTCAAGGCGTTCGC
Source organism: Dermacentor variabilis (assembly GCF_050947875.1). Lineage (NCBI taxonomy): Eukaryota > Metazoa > Arthropoda > Arachnida > Ixodida > Ixodidae > Dermacentor > Dermacentor variabilis. Next base: position 152,912,815 of record NC_134570.1, read on the forward strand.
GAACCAAAACAACACAAAAGAATAACGGCGCCAGCATGTGCTCCTCGCCCCTCAGTAGACGCCTCTCAAGCGAAAATGGCACTGAAGCGCTACTGTAAACAAATGAAGCCGGCGCGAGGGCCTACGTGATGCCAATGGCGACGGGGCGTCGGCCTCGACCAGAGCGCGCGAGGAGGGGCCGGCATTCTTCAAAGCGTGGCGCTACATTACGAAGTTTATGGGGCTTTCCCAGGGTCACCTTCTCTCTCCCTGTCTCTCTCTCGAAGGTCCACTGGTAATGAATGTGTATTGTTTAGTGGCGCAAGGGCCAGCTAAGGCCAAAGAGCGCCAAACCGATGTTATTGATTTCGCGGTGAAATGCGGAGTTCCGTGAAGTTGATATGACGAGGCTGTAAAGGGGCCTAAAAACTGTCGCTATAAAGTGCGTAAATTCTACCTGCAATAAGATTATGGCAATGACTAATGATCAGTACTATGAGCCTAACACTGCAGTGTGGAAGAATATGATATGCAGAACATGTAAGATGCAAAAATTAGCTGGAGCACAACTGCCTCACCAAAGCCCTTGAAACACAAGGGCCTGGAGGCATGTGCTATACAGTACAACTATCCCAGCGGCATCCTCTAAAGAGAGGAAGCGCTACGAATGTATGGGACTTATTACATGTAAGACCACATCTATGAGGAAACCTAGGACTGTGTCTGTATTAAAAAGCGGTTCTGGAGCAAGAAACATTGCAGGATGGAGAGGAATGTGCTGCCGGTATGCTAAGGAAAAATGACTCTTTCTCTCAGATTCGGCTTCCCGACACTGCAGGAGGATGTGGAGTACGGTCAGCCTCTCCCCGCATCTACCATAGTTTGGAGGCTCACTTCCGGTCAGTAGAAAATTATAGGTGCCAAATGTGTGTCCTATTCTATGACGACAGAATAGGACACACTTCCGGTCAGTAGAAAATTATAGGTGCCAAATGTGTGTCCTATTCTATGACGACACAATAGGACATCTGTTCGGCGCGATATTGTAGTAGAGGGCCAGAATCCTAACTGTGGCTTTATCAGGTGGAGCTTATTGTCCGTTTCTGCGTCCCACATGCGTTGCCAGTGGACTCGCAGCCTCCTTCGCAAGAAGGGCCTCACAATTGTGACAGGCACCTCAGCGCTAGGGTTAGCGGCTCGCGATGCGATTGACGTGGCCATCTCGTCCGCCAGAACGTTACCCTCGATGCTCCTATGGCCAGACACCCAACATACAATAATATGCTGGTTATATATGTATGTTTTACACAAGACCGAAAAGAGTTCATTAAGTACTGGATTTTTGTGTCCATAGAGTGACATCAAGGCCTTCACGACGCTTAGGGAGTCTGTATATATCGCTGATTTTTGAAGTTTCGATTTTCTTAAATGCTTCACAGAAGATGATGATGATGATGTGTGGTGTTTTATGGCGCAAGGGCTAGGTTTGGCCAAAGAGCGCCATGACAAGTGGTAGTGTTAACGATGTATTATGGAAGATGTGACTTAGCTGTAAAGTGGCCTAAAAATAGTCGCTGTAAAGTGCGTAAAATCTACGTGCTATAAAATTATGGCGATGACTAATGACGAATACTATGAACATTAAAATCCATCGTAGAAGAATGATGCATTGTTTAAAATATGCGAGATGTTAAATTGCTTACAGCACTACTGCCACGCCAGAGCCCTTGAACCACAAGGGCCTAGAGGCATGTGCTATTCAAAATAATTATCACAGCGGCATCCTCTGAAGAGAGGAGGCGCTACGAACATGTGGGGCTAATAACATGCAATACAACATCTTTCAAAAAACCTAGTACGGCGTTGCTGTCAAAAAGTGGTTCTTGACCAAGTAACATAACAGGATGAAGGGGGATGTGCTGCCGGTATGCTAAGAGAAAATGTTTCTTTCAGATTCGGCTTCCCGACACTCCAGTAGGACGTGGAGGACGGTCAGCCTCTCCCCGCATCTACCACAGGTTGGAGGCTCGTTTCCCGTGAGTAAAAAGTTATGTGTGCCAAAAGTGTGTCCTATTCTTAGACGGCAGAATAGGACATTTCTCCGGCGGGATTTTGTTACAGGAGGCCAGAAACCTAATTGTGGCTTTATTACATGCAGTTTATTATTTATTTCTTCATCCCACATGCGTTGCCAGTGGTTTCGTAGTTTCCTTCTTAAGAAAGGCTTCAGGTCTGTGACAGGGACCGAAGTAGTAGGATTAACTGCATGAAATGAAGTTGATGTGGCCATCTGGTCGGCTAGAACGTTTCCCTCGGTGCCCCTATGTCCAGGCGCCCAGCATATAATCACATGTTGGTTAGATATATGTGCTTTACACAGTGCGGAGTAGAGTTCATTAAATACTGGATTTTTGTGGTTACAGAAAGACATCAAGGCCTTCACAACACTGAGGGAGTCCGTATATATATAACTGATTTCTGGAGTTGTGATTTATTTATATGCTTTACGGCCGACAGCAGTGCGTAGGCCTCAGCCGTAAAGATACTAGTTTCCGGATGCAGTACGTCGGATTGCGAGAAGGATGGACCGACGGCTGCATAGGACACCCCGTCGTGTGACTTCGATGCGTCTGTGTAGAACTCGGTGCAGGAATATTTGTACTGGAGTTCCCAGAAATGCATTTGGATTCAATCTCTGGAGCATGCTTTGTGACTTGCACAAAAGATATATCGCATTGTATGAGCTGCCACTCCCAAGGAGGTAGCAGCTTGGCTGGATGCATTAGGCGGAGCTCGAGGTATTGAACATGCATTTGATCACTAAGCTCCCTCACACGCAGCGAGAAAGGCTGTCTTACGGAGGGACGATTATGAAAGAGTGTAGCATATGTCATATCGTTAATGGTATTAAAACACGGATGTTGAGGATTAGAGTGGACTTTCAGGAAATATGTTTGGCTGATGTATGTTCTCTGCAGATGAAGTGACCACTCATTTGATTCTGCATCATCATCATCGTCATCAGCCTGGTTACGCGCACTGCAGGGCAAAGGCCTCTCCCATACTTCTCCAACAACCTCGGTCATGTACTAATTGTGGCCATGCCATGCCTGCAAACTTCTTAATCTCATCCGCCCACCTAACTTTTTGTCGCCCCCTGCTACGCTTCCCTTCACTTGGGATCCAGTCCGTAACCCTTAATGACCATCAGTTATCTTCCATCCTCATTACATGTCCTGCCCATGTCCATTTCTTTTTCTTGATTTCAACTAAGATGTCATTAACTCTCGTTTGTTCCCTCACCCAATCTGCTCTTTTCTTATCCCTTAACGTTACACCTATCATTCTTCTTTCCATAGCTCGTTGCGTCGTCCTCAATTTGAGTAGAACCCTTTTCGTAAGCCTCCAGGTTTCTGCCCCGTAGGTGAGTACTGGTAAGACACAGCTATTATATACTTTTCTCTTGAGGGATAATGGCAACCTGCTGTTCATGATCTGAGAATGCCTGCCAAACGCACCCCAGCCCATTCTTATTCTTCTGACTATTTCCGTCTCATGATCCGAATCCGCCGTCACTTACTGTCCTAACTAGATGTATTCCCTCACCACTTCCAGTGCCTCGCTGCCTATTGTAATTTGCTGTTCTGTTCCGAGACTCTTAAACATTAGTTTAGTTTTCTGCAGATTAATTTTTAGACCCACTCTTCTGCTTTGCCTCTCCAGGTCAGTGAGCATGCACTGCAATTGGTCCCCTGAGTTACTAAGCAAGGCAATATCATCAGCGAATCGGAAGTTACTAAGGTATTCTCCATTACCTCTTATCCCCAATTCTTCCCAATCCAGGTCTCTGAATACTTCCTGCAAACATGCTGTGAATAGCATTGGAGATATCGTATCTCCCTGCCTGACGCCTTTCTTTATTAGGATTTTGTTGCTTGCTTCTGCATATAGACTTTCACTGGGACTTGTTCTGAAAGCTCCAGTGGCCAGTCGGATTCATAGATGGTGGACCGGATGTAGCATCTTTAGCGCGCTCGGGGCTGCAGAATGCTAGATCACGGCACTGTAGTCCAACCGTGATCGAATGAGGCTCTTGTAAAGATTCATTAAACATTTCCTGTCGCTGCCCCATGTTGTGTGGGATAACACTTTAAGTAAGTTCGTTGTTTTTAAGCATTTGACCTTGAGGTACTTTATGTGTGCAATAAAGTGAATTTAGAATCAAGTATGATGCCTAAGAACTTGTGTTCTTTGTTCACAGGAATTCGCTGACCATACATTTCGATACTGGGTTCTGCAATGAGCCCTCTCTTTCTTGTGAAAAGCACACAAGAACTTTTGTTGCGGTTCACTTTAAATCCGTTTTCGTCTGCCCACTTGGAAACCTTGTTCAAGCCCTGCTGTACCTGTCTCTCACATACTGTGAGGTTGCAGGATTTGAAGCCTATTTGTATATCGTCTACGTATACGGAATAAAAAATGGCCGGTGGCAGTGAAACACGTAGCGTGTTCATCTTAACGATAAAGACAGTGCAGCTGAGCGCGCCTCCTGGGGTACACCAGTTTCCTGCTTAAAAGGACGTGACAGTGCATTACCGACTTTTACTCGGAAGGTACGATTTGACAAATACCTTTCTATTAGGACGAGCATATTGCCACGGATGCCAATTCCCGACAAGTCTCACAAGATTCCATAGCGCCGTGTAGTGTCGTACGCCTTTTCCATATCGATAAATATAGATAGGAAGAACTGTTTATGTATAAATGCATCCCGGATATTCCGGGATCCGGGATCAGGATCCGGGATCCGGGATAAGGATCCGGGATCAGGCTTCTCTTTCGTGTAAAAAGAACAACAGAACTTTTGTTAGGATTGATTTTAAATCCATTTTTCTCTGGCCATTTTGATACTCTGTTCAAGCCATGCTGTACCTGTCTCTCGCACACTGCGAGGTTACAGGATTTAAAAGCAATTTGAATGTCGTCCACATAGACAGAATAGAAAATGGCCGGCGGTAATGAAGCACGAAGCGTGTTCATCTTCACGATAAAGAGCGTGCAGCTAAGCACACCTCCCAAGGGTACACCAGTTTCTTGTATGAAAGGACGTGACAGTACATTGCCGACTTTCATCCGGAATGTACCATTGGACAAGCAGCTTTTTATTATCTTTAGCATATTGCCATGAATGCCCATTTCTGACAAGTCTCTCAAGATGCCGTAGCGCCACGTTGTGTCATTGGCCTTCTCCATGTCGAGGAATATGGACAAGAAAAACTGCTTGTGTACAAATGCGTCCCGGATATTTGCTTCTACACGTACAAGATGGTCAGTTGTGGAGCGCCCTTCTCGGAAGCCGCACTGATAAGGATCAAGCATTTTGCTCTGTTCAAGGATATGAATGAGTCGGCAATTTATCATTTTTTCGAACAATTTATCAATGCAACTTGCGAGGGCTATCGGGCGGTAACTTGCCACTGAGGAAGGGTCTTTGCCTTGTTTCAAAACAGGGACCACAATGGCTTCCTTCCATGCGGTTGGAAGGTACCCTGCATCCCAGATGGTGTTGAAAAGTGTGAGTAGTGTAATTTGCGTATCATTGTGTAAGTTTTTAAGCATTTCATACATGATTCGATCAGATCCTGGTGCGGAGCTCTTGCACGCGCTCAAGGCAGCTCTCAATTCGGCAATGCTAAAAGGACGGTTGTAAGGCTCATTCTGTCGACATATTCTGATGAGTGGCTTGCATTCTTCTATTTGTTTATATTTCAGGAAGGATTGCGAATAATTTGTTGAACTTGACACGTTCTCAAAATACTCCCCAAGTGAGCCTGTCTGGTCTTGCAGTGTATCGCCCTGTGTGTTTACCAGAGGGAGTGAATATGTTTGCCGTCCTCTAATCCTAATAACTCTGTTCCAGGCTTTGGCCTCATCTGTATAGAAGTTGATACCGGATAAAAACTTCTGCCAACTCTCTCTTCTGGCCTGTCGGCGGGTTCGCCTGCCTTGGGATTTTACTTTTTTAAAATTGATAAGATTCTCCGCAGTGGGGGAGGCGCGCAGCGACCCACACGCTTATTTTTGTTTCTTACGAGCGATCCTACAATCGTCGTTCCACTACGGGACACGCCGTTTGCATGTCAATCCATTTACTTGTGATATACATTTAGTTGCAGCCTCTATTATGAAGGCTGTGAAGTACTCCACAACAGCATCGATTTCGAAAGAAGACATGTCATCCCGTGAAATACTACTGAGAGCTCGGAATTTCTCCCAGTCAGCTGTATCAATCTTCCACTTAGGAGCCTGTGGTAGATATTCCTTTTCTTTAGGTGTTCTTATCAGTATGGGGAAGTGGTCGCTCTCGTAAGGATTGCTCGCAACTTCCCATTCGAGTTCGGCCAGTATAGACGGGGAAACTATACTGAGATCTATTAAAGAAAAGGTTTTGTTGGCAACACAGTAATATGTGGGTTCTTTCTTATTCAGAATGCACGCATCAGAAGAGAAAAGGAATTGTTCAACAAGTCGTCCTCGCGCATATATACGAGGGTCGCCCCACAGATAGTTGTGTGCATTGAAATCGCCAAGAACAATATAAGGTTCTGGCAATGCATCTATGAAGGACTGAAATTCATGTTTAGCTAACTTGTAATGTGGGGGTATGTAGAGCGAGCACACAGTGATCAGTTTGTTTAGGAGAACAGCACGAACCGCCACTCCTTCAAGGGGCGTTTGTAGCTATAAACGCTGACAGCAAATACTTTTATCAATAAAAATGGCAACACCGCCTGATGATACGACAGCATCGTCGCGATCTTTGAGGAACTTGACATATGGTCGGAGAAAGTTTGCGTGTTGTGGTTATAAGTGTGTTTCCTGTAGACACAGCACTTTTGGATTGTGTTTTTGGATAGGCTCTTGCACGTCATCAAGGTTCCTAAGAAGACCTCTAACGTTCCATTGAATAATTTGTGTATCCATATTGAAATTAAATAAGTGCTGTGTGTATGGAAACGGAGGTGATGCCTTAGGTTACAGAGCTCTTTCGAGGCCCTGTAACGGGGGTTCTGCCCTTTCTGGAGCGTTCGAGGGAGCCTCGCCGTTCCTTAGGCGCTTGGCGCCCCTTGAGCATAGGTGCAATGTCCATTGCCTCTTGTGAGGCGATGCACACGTGCTCTTGCGAGCGAGAAGTTACCAGGGGGAGTCCCGCCTTCGAGGGCCAGACCCCTGCGCCTACCAGCCCGGAGGTCGATGGGGCTCCCTGGAGGATTTGGCTGCGCCGGCCGTTGCCAGCGCTGGAAGGGACCTGGGAGGTTGAGGCAGCCTCGGCTGCGCCCACCTTCGGGGTCGATGGTCCCTTCTCCTCGGTTGACGGAGCAGCGCTAGCTGCAACCGCCGCGGGGGCAGATGGCGTAACTGCCGACTCACTGCTTGTGGGTCGGACAGCCGCCAGAGGCCGTTGTGACGCTGCCCCCTGACGCGCCACATCGGCAAAGGTTTTCTTGGGCAGGTATGATACCCGCCTGCGTGCCTCCTTGAAAGTTATATTTTCGTTGACTTTGATTGTAACAATTTCCTTTTCTTTTTTCCAGGAAGGGCACGACCGCGAGTACGCGGCGTGCTCCCCATCACAGTTTACACAGTGGAGAGCGTTCGCACAAGCTTCAGTGGTGTGTTCGTGGGCACCGCATTTCGCACATGTACGGCGGCCGCAGCAGCTGTGCGAACTGTGGCCGAAGCGCTGGCATTTGAAACATCGCACTGGATTTGGCACGTACGGCCTAACACGGAGCTTTATTTACCCGGCCTCGATTGACTCGGGAAGGACACTTGAATTGAAGGTGAGTATTAGGTGTTTGGTTGCAATCTCTTTACCATCCCGCCTCATCTTTATTCTTCTCACATTGACAACATTCTGCTCACTAAAGCCCTCCAAGAGCTCTGCGTCTGTCAGGTGAAGCAAGTCATCGTCTGAGACAACGCCGCGGGTGGTGTTAATAGTTCGGTGCGGAGTCACTGTCACTTGAACGTCCCCAAAAGGCACGAGATTGGATAACTTTTCAAACTGTTTCAGATCCTGGAGCTCCAAGAGGAGATCTCCACTTGCCATCCTTGTCGCCTTGTAACCTGGACCAAGGGCCTCAGTTAAAGACTTTGATACTAGAAATGGGGAGATTGCGCGTACTTTTGTATCTGACTTTTCCGAGTGAATAACGTGAAATCGTGGGAAGTTGGGTCTTTGTCGTCCAAAAAACTGAAATACATATTCGGTGCGCCACTCTTTTCTGAGGGCGATCTGGGAGGGGAGGGAAGTAACTAGCCATAGAATAATGTAATTTTCGGCAATAACGCCAGCCCCCCACCGTGGAGCCCTACAAGGGGACGTGACAGGGACTGTAAAAACACGTCCTGCAAATGCCAGCTGTATGGTATCACTATAACCAAATATGAGATAACCTATGTTGGTTATTCACACAAGGTTAACCCTTGCTGCCTGGAAAAATTGGAAGTAAACGGAAGCTAGGAGAAGACAGGAAAGATGAAAAGTAAGAGAAAGACGAAGGCTGGAGGGAGAGAGAGACAGGAAAAGGCAACTACCGATTTCCCCCGGGTGGGTCAGTCCCGGGGTGCCGTCTATGTGAAGCAGAGGCCAAAGGGGTGTGTTGCCTCCTCCGGGGGGCCTTCAAGGTCCAAACACCCAGCATCAGCTCAACCCCCAGGATCCCCCTTTCCCCAGACTCGGCTAAGCCGCGCACGGCTAAACGCGGGAGGGTCCAACCCTCGTGTGCTCGGGTACGTGGTGTCGCAACACACCAAACGCCTGCTGACGCAGACGCCCCTGCGGGGCACAGAAGACAGTAATGCGTAGGCCTCGGCCGTAAGGATACTTGTTTCCGGATGCAGTACACCAGACTCTGAGAATGCTGGGCCGACGGCAGCATAGGACAGCCCGGCATTTGACTTCGAAGCGTCTTTGTAGAACTCTGCGCGGGAGTGCTTGTGCTGGAGTCATAGAAAATGGATTCGGATTTCGATCTCTGGTGCGTGTTTTGTTACTTCTAAAAAGGATATGTCACATTCTATCCCCTGCCACTCCCAAGGTGGTAACCGCTTGTTTGGGTGCATTAGGCGAAGCTCGAGGAGCGGGACATGCATTTCATCACTTAGCTCCCTCATAGGAAGCGAAAAAGGCTGTCTTACAGAGGGACGGTTATGGAAAAGTGTAGTACACGTCATATCGTTAACAGTGTCGAAACATGGATGTTGATGATTGGAATGTATTTTCAGGAAATATGTAAGGCTGATGTAAGTTCTATGTAGATGGAGTGACCATTCATTTGATTCTGCGTATAAGCTTTGAATAGGGCTTGTCCTGAAAGCGCCAATGGCTACGCGGATACCTAGATGGTGAACAGGATCTAGAATCTTGAGTGCGCTCCGAGCGGCAGAGTTATGCACGACGGCACCATAGCCCAATCGTGATCGAATAAGGCTCTTATAAACATTCAACAGACACTTCCTGTCGCTACCCCACGTTGTGTGGGATAGAATTTTAAGTAAGTTGATTGTCCTTAGACATTTTTCTTTAACATATTTAATGTGCTGAATAAAAGTAAGCTTGGAGTCAAGTATAATACCTAGAAACTTGTGTTCTTTGTTGATAGGTATTTGATGTCCACCCAGTTGAACACAAGAATCTGGAACCAGGCCTCTCTAGTAAAAAGAACACAAGAACTTTTGTGGGGGTTGATTTTAAATCCGTTTTTCTCTGTCCACTTGGAAACCTTGTGCAAGCCCTGCTGCGCCTGTCTCTCGCATACTACGAGGTTACAGGATTTGATACCGATTTGAATGTCGTCCACGTAGACGGAATAAATAATGGCAGGTAGTAATGAAGCAAAAAGCGTGTTCATCTTCACAATAAAGAGCGTACAACTAAGCACGCCTCCCTGGGGTACACCTGTTTCTTGTGTGAAAGGTCCCGACAATACGTTGCCGATTTTCACGCGGAAGATGTGCTTCGACAAATGGCTTTCAATTATTTTCAACATATTTCCACAGATGCCAATTCCCGACAAGTCTCGCAAGATGCCGTAACGCCATGCTGTGTCATACGCCTTCTCCATGTCAAGCAATATTGATAAGAAAAACTATGTACATATGCATCACGAATATATCCTTCAATGCGTACAAGATTATCTGTTGTCGACCGGCCTTCTCTGAAGCCACACTGATATGGATCAAGTATACTGTTGAGTTCAAGGAAATGCATGAGTCCCCGATTAATCATTTTTTCAGAAAGCTTACACATGCAGCTTGTAAGACCTATCGGGCGATAGCTTGCCGCCAGGAATGGGTCTGTCCCCTGCTTCAAAACAGGGACAATTGCTTCTTTCCATGTGTGTGGAAGGTATCCAGCAGCCCAAATAGTGTTGAAGAGTGCGAGTAGTGTAACTTGTGTGTCAATGTGCAAGTTTTTGATCATGTCATACATGACTCGGTCAGGTCCCGGTGCAGTGCTCTTGCACGAGATCAAGGCAGCTCTCAACTCTGCAATACTGCATGGCCGGTTATACGCTTCGTCGTGTCTGCATTTACCTACAACTAGCTTAAGCTCTTCTATTTCTTTATATTTAAGGAATGATTCAGAATAGCGTATTGAGCTCGACACACGCTCAAAGTGTTCCCCAAGAGAGTCTGCCTGGTCTTGCAAGGTATCCCCTTGGTCGTTCAACAGAGGCAACGGATGGATTTGTTGCCCTTGTAGCTTTCTCAAGCCATTCCACAACTTTTGCCTCCTGCGCGTATGAATCAATGCCGGAGAGGAACCTCACCCAGCTTGCTCTCTTTGCCTGACGTCGTGTCCGCCTTCCCTGCGATTTAATTTGTTTAAAGTGAATTAGATTTTCGGCATTAGGTGATCTGCGCAATGCGCCCCGTGCCTTGTTCCGTCTCTTTCGCGCCTCTCTACAGTCTTCGTTCCACCAGGGAACACGTCTTCTTAGTGAACCACCATTCGTCTGTGGAATAAACTTCTCGGCTAAATCAACTATAAAAGCGGTAAATATGCAATGGCAACATCTATAGTAAAGTTATTTATAAAATCTGGTGATAAATAAGATGATTCTTTAAAATGCTCCCAATCCGATGATCCTAATTTCCATCGAGGAATATGCGGAGGGCTCTTATGCAAAGTTATCAGGTTTAAAATTACAGCGAAGTGTTCACTCAAATACAATTTATTGATCACGGACCATTCTAGGTGAGGCAGAAGAGAAGAACCGATTGCTAAATCTATTGCTGAATATGTGTTGTGTTGGACACTGTAATACTTCGACTCCTTCTTGTTAAACAGGCGGGCACTAGAGGTCAAAAGTAAATTTTCAATTAATCGACCTCTCTCGTCGCATCGCGAACCTCCCCACATGGTGTTGTGGGCATTAAAATCACCCACGAGTATGTAGGGATCAGGAAGCTGATTAATTAGGTTATGGAAATCGGTTCTTTTTCAGGTGACAGTTAGGCGGTATGTGTAAAGAGCGCACAGTCATCAGATTGTTAAAAAGGATTGCCCGAACCGACACGGCCTCAAGGGGCGTCTGAAGGGCAATCTGTTGACAAGCTACAGATTTATCCGCAAATATTGCAACACCGCCGGAGGCGTTAGCCCCGTTGCGGTCTTTGCGATAGATTATGTACTGACGTAAAAAGTTTGTCTGTGTGGGTTTCAGATGTGTCTCTTGAACACACAGCAACCTTGGATTATGTTTGTGCAGCATTTCTTTAATGTCGTCGAGGTTAAGTAAAAGTCCGTGTACATTCCACTGTAGTATTTGTGTTTCCATTATGATAATCTGTTGGGTGCTGTGTGTTTAAGAGATACGGATTAGCTCAAGGGCCTTTTTCAGGCGCCGTGACGGGAGCTTTGTCTCTTTTGGAGCGATCGAGAGTGCATCGCCGCTCCTTAGGCGCTGGTGGCGCCGTCTTGCTGGTGGTAGTGTCCATCGCCTCTTGCGAGGCGCTGAAAACGCGCTCTTCTGAGCGCTTTGTTTGGCGTGAAGGTCTCGGCACGTTGGAGGAGGCCTTTGAGGTCACCTGCCCGGAGGTAGATGGTCCCTTCTGCTGGGTTGACGTAGCAGCGCTAGCTGCAGGCGCCAGAGGGGGGGGGGGGGGCGGATGGCGTCACTGCCGCCTCACTGGGTGTGAGTCGGACAGTCGCCGGAGGCCGTTGTGGCGCTGCCCCCTGAAGCACCACTTCGGCAAATGTGTTCTTGGGCAGTTAGGATACCCGCCTGCGTGCGTCCTTGAAACTAATATTTTCCTTTACTTTTATGGTCACAATTTCTTTTTCTTTTTCCCAGGATGGGCACGACCGCGAGTATGCGGCGTGCTCCCCATGACAGTTTACACACTGGAGAGCATTCTCATAAGCTTCAGACGTGTGTTCATGGGCACTGCATTTCGTACATGTTTGGCGGCCTCGGCAGCTCTGCGAACTGTGGCCGAAGCGCTGGAATTTGAAACATCGGAGTGGATTGGGCATGTATGGCCTGACACGGAGCTTGATGTAACCGGCCTCGATTGACTCGGGCAGGACACTTGAACCAAAGGTGATTATTAGGTGCTTGGTTTCAATCTCTTTACCATCTCGCCGCATCTTTATTCTTCTGACATTGATAACATTTTGCTCGCTGAAGCCCCCCAAGAATTCAGCCTCAGTGAGCTCCAGCAAGTCATCGTCCGACACAACGCCGCGGGTGGCGTTCATAGTACCGTGCGGGGTTACTGTTAGTTGGGTCTCCCCAAATGACACTAGTTTCGGCAGTTTCTCGAATTGCTTCTTATCGCGAAGCTCCAGGAGGAGATCACTGCTTGCCATTCTGGTCGCCTTATAACGGGCTCCAAAAACATCAACCAAAGTCTTCGATACAAGGAAAGGTGAAATTGTGCGGACTGGTTTGCCGGGTTTTTCCGAGTGAACTACACGGAAACATGGAAAGTTGGGGACTTCGCGTCCGAAAAACTGAAAAACTTCATCGGTGCGCCCTCTTTTCTGAGGGCGATCACGCAGTGGAGGAAAGGAGCTATCCATAAATATATGTGAGATTTCGGCAGTAACGCCAGCCACCCACTTTAGAGTCCTACAAGGGGACGCTGCAGGACCTGTGAAACACGGCCTGCAAACGCCACCTGTACATTACCACTGTAACCAAATATGAAATAACCTAGGTTGGCTATTCACACAAGGTTAACCCTTGCTGCCTGGAAAAATTAGCAGTAAGCGGAAGCTAGGAGAAGACAGGAAAGATGAAAAGTGAGATAAAGACGAAGGCTGGAGGGAGAGAGAGACAGTAAAAGGCAACTACCGATTTCCCCCGGGTGGGTTAGTCCGCGGGTGCCGTCTACGTGAACCAGAGGCCAAAGAGGTGTGTTGCCTCCGCCGAGGGACCTTAAAGGTCCTGACACTCAGCATCGGCTCAACCCGCAGGATCTCGTTTCCCCGGACACGGCTAAGCCGCGCAGAACTACACGCGGGAGGGTCCAAACCTGATGTGCTGGGGTACGTGGTGTCGCAACACACCAAACGCCTGCTGACGCAGACGCCCCTGTGGGGGAGGCCCACTGGTGTGGTGTTAAAATATTGATTACCGGAGGAAGTATGAAGACCTAAGTTGCCCCCGTTGAATTTCGAACCAGAACTTAAGTTACATGTAACGTTCGAAATCCGTGACGTCACGGATTTCAAAGTATTTCTTGTGTTCGAGAGGCTTCGGAGCAGGAAAGGTTTTCGAAGCTCGCTTCATGGAATCGCTGGTTCTTTGGATTGGAACACTATGTAGTCCATCGCTATACAGGTGAACTATTAACTAAGCCCAGAACCGACTATATAAAGATTCATGACGTCACGGCGTGCTGGGTGTTGGAATTTCAAGATGGCGTCGCTACCTGCCTTTTCTTTTTGCCTCTTTTCTGACTTATCAAGCCTCTGTTCGCAATAACAGTGGCCCTTTTTCTATTCTACAAGCGTATTTCCTTAGTACAGCTGAATGTAAAGGTTGTCTGTATAGCGTCACTTAAAATGGCGTATTTTGACGTGACGCTATTCGGTGCTGCCTCGGGTTCATTTGCACAGGTGCAGCTGCCCGACACACGTACTCCCCAAGGAACACAGCGCATTGCTTTAAGCTAGCCATACAATGTTCTAGGATCTTTAAGAAAAAACGACAAGGGTTGGCAACGGTCAAGGAGAATAATTTGATGACTGGGTATTTCCGAAGAGAGCAGAGCCGTTAACCAAGACACCTGCAGCGGTAGTACAGGTGCTATATTGGAAGCCAATCCGTTATACAGTTGAAACTCGATTTAATGAAGTGATGACCCTGCTCAAATTATTTCGTTAAATCGGGAAGTTCGTAAAATTGAGAAAGAAAATTTCCGGTCCTCCCGAGTCTAAAATTGTAACATAGAGACACGCAAAAGCTACCGCGGCATTGTATTTGCCGCTAATCCAGCCATCTGTAGCATAAACAATGAAATAACGAAAGCAACCGCCACCGCCCCTACTGAGGCTGTGTTGAAGCTGCTGTTCAGTGCACGGGCACGGCATGCAGCCTCGTCAGAATAAAGCTAGGGATGTGACCGTGGCGTGAAGATGTTTTAACGCGATTGCTTTAGAGCGCACGCTCGGAGAAGTCATCTATGTGAAGATTAGGAAGAAATCACAGCTTTCTTTTACCCATTCATTTCAGAATAAAATTCGTTAAATCGAGTTCGGCCAAGTTTGTTCCGTTAATTAGGATTGATGATAACATTGAACCCTATGGGTACCGGCAGGGTACCTATGGGTACCATGCCGGCGAATGGAAATTTCTTCGTTAGATCGGAAACTTCGTAAAATCGGGTTTCGTTAGATCGAGTTTTAACTGCATGTGTGTGCGTTGTCTCCAGCGGCGCGGGAAACGGCCTGGACGGCGACTTCCCTCCGACCAGCTCAAATGAACACGCTTTTACACTCCTCCTCTACCGTAGTCGAGCCTTCTCCCGCAACCGCTAGAGCTGATCCGAGCGGGGGTGTTGGCGGGACAGGGAGGGGGTGGCGGGAGAGGACGACGGCTGCCGAGAGCGCCGCGGCGTTGAACTCTCCTTCAGGCAAATTACCGGCCCAAGCAAACACGTACGGCCACGGTAGCTAATGAAAGCTGTTCGTTGTAAAAAAGGATGGGCAAGCTACAATCAGAGAATAATATATGATCATTGCCACTAGGTCAGAACGAAAGCAAGAGCACTAGAAGCACTGGAGTATGTTGAAATAAGCAGACACGTATGCATGTTTATTTTTGAATTATAAAGGCGTTGAATGTGAAGGAATGTAATATTGAATGTAATAAATAACTCAAACATGAAATGACGGGGGGCGACGCCACCTTGGAGCTCCTGCGCCAGCTCACCGTGGCGGCATCCTGGATTTTGCTTTTTCTTTTCTTTTTGACAGCGCACGCTTTGGTCTGGTTAATTTCTCATCGGTAAAGAAAAAAGAAATAGAACGTATGGTATGCAAATATATCCAAAGAGTAGCACGTTTCAATAACTTTTACTCGCGCATAACGAGGACAGGACATGGAGGAATACTTTGGAATCACTGACCTCGCGCTGACGTGTACCGGCGCTGCGGGTGCGGCGCGAAATCCGAAGAATTCTACTTTGAGCTACACCGTTATCCACGCGACTAGCAGGTCACCGTGTAATTAACGAAACTAGAATTCGAACTAATGCTTTAATGGTATGAACTGGTTTATCGTATCGTTTTACGTGGCCTGGAAGGTGCACCGAAAGGAGTGCACGCGAGCGTTTGCGTTCGTATTCTGTCCTTTATTGTATGTTGCAGAAAGCCAGAGCCTATGCGACATCTGAATCAAAGGCAAAAAAAAAAGAAAGCTCCGGGAACTTTTTAGCGCTGCGCCGCGATCGCTAGGCAGTCAGCCTACATCGAGTGCCTCACCATCGGCGTCTCCTCGCCTCGGGCAGCTGGGATGATGGCGAAGCACTCGGGAAAGATTGGAGGCGACATTGGAGAGACCGGAGAGACCGGGTCGGAAAGTGCGGTGGTCTCCGATGCGGCTGTCTCCGGTGGCTTCGTGACTTGCTGCGACCTGCGTTGAGACAGAGGAGACACCACGGGAGACACAAAGTTGACAGTCACTTAAGTATTTGAATGCGAAAGCACCATGGCCTCTCCAAGTTACAAACTTGAATTAAACCTCCACCTTAATGCACCTTGTTCTAATTTGTACCAACCTTAACCCACCTCAATCCCCCTTAATCCACCTCAATCCCCTTTAACATCTGAGTGCAATTAAGTGCATCTTAATGCACTTAATTCGCCTTCATTCACTTTACTTCACCGTGGCATTTCGCAGTGCGACATGCGGCAAATCCAGCGCCGGAAACGAGACGTCATCGCTTGGTCACGTCAGTTTCGGTATACCATCTGATGGTAACGCCGGACGGACGCCACATTGTTAACTTCCATGGGCATCTTGCCTTATAATTCGCAGTTTGGTTCAAAGGGTGAAACAATGAAAACGACACCAAAGTTTAGCGTTGCACTGATAGCGTCTCCGGACGCTTGCGCGATGTGGAGCGACCCAGTTGCCTTTGGTCGGGTGGCCGAAGAAAATAATTACACAAATTTAGCTTGACGCTCACCACGGTGCGCTAATGCACACGGCTGCTCAGCGGGAACGCTAGTGCGCCTGCCGTGCGCAGAACGCTCGTGCCAGCAGTGGAAGCCACAACGCTGCCCATTGGCTCCGGCAGAGCCGATTGAGCGGAGTCGGACGCCGCATCGTTCGTCGCTTTTCGAGCCAAACGCAGGTCTTTTGCGGCCTTCTAATCCCCAAGCGCGGGCTGCGCTTGCGTCGTCAAAGCTGGACAGCACGATAACGCCAACACCGACGGCGCAAGTGCACCTAGAGCACTCATTAATAATAACGCCTTGAGGGATTCGGCTCCGCTAACCCTCGCATACTTGCCTTCGCACTCACAGCATATGCGGCGCGCGGGCCGCATAGGATCTTTCGCCCATGGAGTTTATGTGGAACATAGCCTGGAGTGTCCGTACAACTGCCGTGAAAACTTCTTTTTTTTTTCTTCGCCAACGATTCGATCTTAACCCTACAAAGATAAGAGTGTTAGCCAGGTTACAAACCAAACAGCCTTTATAGACCCTTAATGGTGTTTCAATCTTTGTCGTGTATACAGCAACGTTGGTATATCTCACCGTTGTATATCAACGTTGGTATATCTCACTCCTGGAACTGGTAATACGTTCGCTTCGCAGTAAGCGGAAGCTTGGAAAGCCATAAATATGCCGGAACTAACGATCGAACGAACGGATGGATAGAAACGCCACCCCCAAAAAATGATTTTGGTAGCCTATACTTAGGCAACGTTGATAGTTTATCAACAACAAAAGAAAGGTTTCCGCGACTTCTATTTTTTTTATTCGGTCCGTTTTACCTGCTGTTGCGACATAAATGAGAATATAAATGAGGTGGACGGAAGGAGGCGGGAGTATGCAGGGCCTTCGGAAGAGCCTTGGCCCAGGTATTTTAAGGTATTCGCGCTGCGGCCACTCCGGTGGATAAATTGGGGCAGGTGCGCGATGTTGTGCCGACTCACGTCCTTTTTCTGCATTATTCGCTGCAGCTTTTTAGACACTTGGTGATACAAATAAAGTATCACTTTATTTGTTTCTGAATTTCGAAATGTCCAAACTCTTAATTCTCGCAGACACATCCACGTATGACGATGGGCGTTTGCTTGACTGCTTCTTCAAAACATTGTTATTCTGCGTACAGGACGCAACTACGGTGACGAAAAGCAGGGTCTGCGGTCATCTACAGCGCGTTTCAGCGTCGACAACGCTATACTGTGCCAAATACTCACAGAAGGAAGAAATAAACGAATTTTTGGGTAGAGAGAAAGACCGAGAAAAGTACGCCAGAATTTTTTGGGGAAAATAAGAAACTCTGTGGGAATTTAGCCGGCGGCAGAAATGCATGAGCATTACGTCCCACCTCTTTCAGGCCCCCGCATCCATGATATAAACCGCGTTCACCACTTTACAAAACGCTGAGGAGCTCACTCGAGGAACGAAGTGGAATTGATGGCGGTGCGGACTAAAACATGATCAGGTGCACTGTGTATATATATATATATATTGCGAGACAGCTGTTAAGCCTGCACGGTCCCCCGCACGTGGAAGTGGCCAACCTGGCCGCTGGTTATGGCGGGAAACGCCGTATGAAAGGCTTTAAACGAGAAACATGCACAATCTCCGTGGCACGGCAGCGGCCGTCCAAAGGCGGAACAACTGGAGTGATACGATAGTTAACTGGCGAAGTGTGTTCCCAAACAATGTAGGGCCCGATAGAACGGGACTGAAATTTCTCGCACAATCCAGGAGCGCGAACTGGGGTCCACAGTAACACTTCGTCTCCAGGGTAGAAGGAATTTAAACGACACGGTGAGATGCATCACAGCAAATTTTGCGGTCTTGTTGACTGGCATGCACGTTGGCGGGCACGTTGGCGACACCGGGCAATTCGCGAAACGAACTGCTCACCCACTGGTGTGGACGAAGGCAAGGGGACACCGAAGAAAGAAGCGTCGATGATAGTGAGCGGTTGGCGACCATACACGAGGAAAAAGGGCGAGTATCCCTTAGTGCGTTGGACAGCCGTGTTGCATGCGAAAGTGACGAATGGTAGAATGACATCCCAATTGGTGTGGTCAGGGTTGATGTACATGGATATCATGTCGGACAGCGTGCGATGAAAGCGCTCTGTGAGACCATTAGTTTGAGGGTGATAGCTGGAAGTCGTTTTATGGATGGTATTGCACGCACAGAGAACATCGTCGAGCAGTTTAGAGAGAAAGGTCCTGCCGCGGTCACTCAAAAGGACACGTGGGGCTCCGTGCCGTAAAAAGATGGCTTCCAAGAAAAAGACTGCAACCTCCTCTGCGGATCCCGAAGATAGTGCGGCTGTTTGATCGTAACGTGTCAAGTGGTCTACAGCTGTGACGATCCATCGTTTACCGCTAGTGGTTAATGGTAGCGGTCCATAGAGGTCGATACCAACGACTGCGAAAGGAGCTTCAGGACACGGAACAGGTTGGAGCAGTCCAGCCGGAGGTGAGGTCAGTCGTTTGCGGTGTTGGCAGAGCGAACAGGAAGCCACGTATTTCGCTACGCTGGTTGCAAGTCAAGGCCAAGAGAAGTGGCTGCGAATTCGCTCGTGGGTTTTATGGAAACCAAAGTGACCGGCAGTGGGATCCTCGTGAAAGGTCTCCAATATCTGGGCCCGAAGTGATCGGGGAACGACAGGACCCCAATGGTGTCCTTCGGGATGAAACACGTACCGGTATAATATCGAATTTTCAATCTTGAAGTTCTTCAACTGCCGACGGAGCCGAGCGAAAGGTGGGCGAGATGATCCCCGAATACGTTCCATAATGGAGTGGCAGTAGGAGTCATTACGTTGCCTAGAGCCAAACGTAGGTAAATGGCTGGAAGGGAGCCGGTCGAGAGCTGCGAACGAAGGGAATGCAGGCGACGCGCCCTCGAGTTTGCTTAAGGAAACTTGGTAAGCAAGCAGCCTTTGAAGACAGTGGTAGGGGACAACGAGAGAGAGCATCGGCAACCTGGTGTTTCTTTCCAGACTCGTAGGTGACGTCGAAGTCGTATTCTTGTAAACGGAGTATCCAACGGCCGAGACGTCCCGTTAAATTCTTTAGCGTCGCCAACTAGCACAAGGCGTGGTGATCAGTAACGAACGTAAAGTGGCGGCCGTGCAGATAAGGCCGAAATTTTTGGATGGACCAAACAACGGCGAGACTCTCTTGCTCGCTAATCATATAATTTTTCTCTGCAGCTGTTAGCGTGCGACTTGCGTATGCAGCCACACGTTCTTCAGAATTTTGCTGACGTTGCAGAAGAACACCGCCGATACCGTGTCCACTGGCGTCAGTATGTAGAAGAGTGGGTGCGGTGTAGTCGAAATGACAAAGCACAGGTTCGGACTTGAGGGCACGCTTAAGGGCGTCAAAAGCAGTTTGGCATTCGTCCGACCATACGTAGGGAGCTCCAGAAGAAAGGAGTTGATGACGCGGCGCCACAATGGTGGCAAAGTTACGCATGAAGCGCCGGAAATACGAAGCTAGGCCAAGGAAGCTACGCAAGTCTTTGGCGCGTTGAGGCCTGAGGAAGTGGAGGACAGCGGTAATCTTGTCGGGGTCGGGTCGAAGGCCCTCCTTGCTGACAAGGTGTCCGAGCATTTTAATGGTACCCGCCGTGGTGTCTCAGTGGCTATGGTGTTGGGCTACTGAGCACGAGGTCGCGGGATCGAATCCCGGCCACGGCGGCCGCATTTCGATGGGGGCGAAATGAGAAAATACCCGTGTGCTTAGATTTAGGCGCACGTTAAAGAAACCGAGGTGGTCGAAATTTCCGGAGTCCCCCACTACGGCGTGCCTTATAATCAGAAAGTGGTTTTGGCACGTAAAACCCTATAATTTGATTTTTAATGGTTTTTCTGGCGAAGTGGCACTTTTCTGTATTCAGCTGAAGGCCAGCAGCTGAGAGGCATGTCTGGACTTCGTCGAGGCGCTGCAAGTGCTGATGGAAGGTCGAGGAAAATATGATGATGTCGTCAAGATATCATAAGCAAGTCTTCCACTTTAGGCCCCGTAGTACGGTGCCAATCATGCGCTCAAATGTGGCGGGAGCACTACACAGGCCGAAGGGCATTACGTTAAATTCGTAAAGTCCATCGGGTGTGGCAAAGGCGGTTTTCTCCTTGTCTGCTTCGTGCATGGGTATCTGCTAGTATCCGGAGTGTAGATCAAGGCTGGAGAAATACTCCGCGCCTTGTAATGAATCTAATGCATCATCGATTCGGGGCAGTGGATATACATCTTTGCAGGTTATTTTGTTCAAGGCGCGGTAGTCTACGCAAAATCACACTGAGCCGTCTTTCTTACGCACCAAAACGACAGGTGACGACCAAGGGCTTGAGGATGGGCGGATTATACTACATTTCAGCATGTCGGCAACGTGGGTATCGACGATCTGTCGCTCCGCGGAAGAAACGCGATATGGCCGCCGGCGCCCGATGGAAGTTCCATCTGTGTGTATGCGATGAGCCGTCGCAGACGTCTGTCCCAGAAGAGGAGAGTGGATAGTCGAAGGAGTCGTTATGCTTGGATAACAACGCAAGTAACTCCCCCGTCTGCCGTGGCGTTAGATCGGAGCTGATGGTACTAGCGAGATCAGAAGCAGGGACCGGATCCATAGCTGTGGATGGTTGCGAAACAGCAGTAGTTGAGGTAAGCAAAGAGACCGCCTGAGTGCCCAAGGCGCACATGAGAACGGCGCCTTTAGAAAGCAGGACTGGCTCATTTGTTGTGTTCAGCACAGCCAAAGTGGCCCTGCCGTTGGTGAAGCGAACAAGGCTGGGTGCCAGAGCAATCCCTTTGGATAAGCAACGGGCTGGTGGCAGAACTAAAACGTCACTATCGGTGATGTCAGAGTTAACTGCAAGGAGTTGTTCGCGATCAGGGGGCACCGTACAATTTTCGGCAGTTCGTAAGCGAAGGCGCGGTTCGTGCACATCTTCACAGTTGTCGGTCTCTGTCAAGTTAACGAGGCGTTCACGGCACGAGATGAAAGCCGACGCCGAAGAGAGAAAGTCCCACCCTAGTATAAGCATGTGAGCACAGGAAGCCAACACTGCGAACTGGATATGGAGGCGTATACCGTCGATCGAAACTCTAACGGTGCATTGCGTCGATGGCCGCATCACAATATTATTAGTACCACGAAGAAGAGATCCACTGTAAGGTGTAGTAACTCTGCGTAGACGAGCGCACAAGCCAGCGTGAATAATAGAAATAGCTGCTCCCGTATCAAGCAATGCTAGCACTGGTACACCTTCTATACACACGAATAAAGTATTGGCCGGGCACGCTGGAGGAATTGTAGTCTGTGCGAGTCACGCAGTTTTCCCTTAAAAAACTGCACCATCTAGTTTCCCGATCGGTAGTCAGGTGTGCGGGTGGCCGGTTGCAGGGGTGATGTCGAGCGTCGGAGAGGGGAGGGCGAGCGGCGGCGCCCTGGACGGTGGTTGCTAGCCGCTTTTGGAGGTGGATAAAGTGAGCGTGGGGTGATCGGGTGCTGTTGAGGACTCGGACGAAGCAACGGGTCTCTCTCATAAATATCGTAGCCACAGCGTTCGTCCTGTTGTCATCTTCGGCAAAAACGCGATATGTGACCGCGAATACTAGAATAATAACAAATGGGGCGGGGCGTAGGCCGGATAATGTAAAATCCTGTGGCAGGCGGACGGTGTGGTTGAGTCGCCGGATGGTTGGGGCAGTAGCAGGAGCAGGAGGCGCTGTCCGAACGAACGCTGGTTGCATAGCCGCAACCTGAGCATACAAGGTGGATGGCGAAAAAGGGCCACGGCTGGCTGCGCAGGTCATGGAGTTTTGATGTCGCACAGGCCAGGAACCGAAGGCTGAGGCTGGAGAAGGGGAGGACTGAGCAGGCCGCACACTTGGAGCTCTTCGCGTGTGAGAGTCCGAATCAGCATACGCAGGTCGGTATCCGAGGAAGGAGGCGCGTCACCGACGACAGGCTGTAAACGGATGGTTTGCTGTGCGTCCTGGCGCTGACAAGTCGCGATCGCATCGCTAACAGTATTTGGATTTTTGATCGCCAGTGCGTTGAAAGCGACGTGGGCAATGCCCTTTAGGATATGACGAACACGATCAAATTCCGTCATGGTGGCGTCAACACGGTGACAAAGGGCGACGCCGTCCTCGATATAAGAGGTGTATGTTTCCCCAGGAAGTTGCGTGCGTCCGTCAAGCTTTTTCTTGGCGACCTCAGAGCGGACGTTGGGAGCGCCAAAAATCTGGCAAAGCTGGTGTTTGAATGCCGCCCAGTCAGGCAAGGTGCTCTCGTGGTTGAGAAACCAAGTCCTGGCAACGTCAGTGAGGTAGAATGCGACATTGCGAAGCTTGTGCATGTCATCCCACTGGTTAGACTCACTCACGCGGTCATAATTGTCCAGCCAGTCATCAACGTCGTCACTACGAAGGCCAGCGAACATGATGGGATCGCGCTGCCGCGTGCTGACGGTCCATGAAGAAACGGCCCGTGGGGCAGAGATGGTGACGCCAAAGGCTCCTGGGGGATCTTCTTGGGACATCCTGGCGGAAAGATGGAACAAGCGGCGGCCTCAACGAAGCTCCAGGGAAACTCAAAGGTGTAGAGGACCAAGGGATCGAAAGCAGCCTCCACCACTTGCGAGACGGCTGTTAAGCCTCAACGGTTTATTGCGCCGGACGTGCGCTGAAGACGATGACGCTGGCCACGATGATGAATATATACAGATGAAGAAGATGAAGTGGTAATATAATGCTCACATTATATATATATATATATATATATATATATATATATATATATATATATATATATATATATATATATATATGACGAAGGCCGGGGCCCGGCCTTCATCAAGATTGTGATTGCAAGCACCCCGAGCTCAATTTCTACACTTTCTCAGCAAGAGTGTCGCATATTGAACAAAAAATAATAAAGTATACGGCGTCATGAGCGCCAACTCCCGCACGGCACTCGCGCAGCAGCACACATGTTTTCAGAGTCGTCGTTTCCGAAACCCGTTGATTGTCACACACTTCAAACCCTATTAATATTGGTGTTAGAGGTAAATAATTTTGAATTTAATGAAAAGCACGACGTGCGAGTCAACGGCACATCAATGGGCACTAATATAGGTCCGAATTGCGCCAACATATTCATGGGCGCACTGAAATCGGAGTTCCTCGAGACCTGAGCGCTAAAACCAATGCTTTACACAAAGTTCATAGACGACGTACAGTCCTATCTCTTCCCATGGCGAAGAAGAGTCTTTGAAGTTCATTTCTCAGTTAAACAATCTCATTCTCCCATATATATTGGGCTTCCACAATCGCCTTTCTGGATCTCAGTGTAAGAAGTATTCGCAACAACAAGCCTGTCACATCAATTTACAGACAAACGTCCGTTCAGCAGCATTACTTACATTTTTATAGTAGCCATGTAAAGCATTGTAAAACGGCAATCCTTTGCAGCCAAGCTCTTTGTTTCAAGAGGATGTGCGCTAAAGAAAGGACTTTGCATCGAACTGTGAACAACCCCGCAGCAACTTACTACGTACGCCAGCGTTATCCTCCCCCTGTCATCAGCGACGCGATGCAAAAAGCAGTTAACCTTGACCACCAAGCGCTCGTCAACAGTAAAGCAGCTACCCCAGATTCCTCAACTAACCTTATCCTCAGATATCTTCAGCGTCAACTCGCCACATAGATCGTATCCTCCAAAAGCATCGTACCATACCCTTTACCCAATTGTTCCTGAACCTCCCCGGGTGGTACAAAGACGAACCATTAACATCAGAGATGTTGTTACGTCCTCCAAAATTAACTCGGCTAATTTCGAAAGAGGTGGGCATACCATGCAGAAAACATCGATGCAAACTCGGCCCCATGATGGGTACCGCTAATGTTGCCAGGATCACCGCGTCTTCATTTTTCATTCAGAATCGAAGGGGATTACAATTGCGATGCTTGTACCGTTATATATCTCCTGGAATGCAACATTTGCCGCGCGCAATACATCGTACAACCCATTTTAGGTGGCACTTCAATAAGCGCAAATCACAAGCAATAATATATACCGCAGCTCCCCCTCTCTAAACATGTGAACACAGTTTTATATATGCGCAAACAAGCGACCACAGAGAGAGAGAGAGAGAGAGCACACAAGGACAGGACCGTGCCTGTCCTTGTGTGTCCTCTCTCTTTCTGTGGTCGTTTCTCTTGCGCAGTTATAAAACTGTTTGCCAATATGAAACAACTTGTCCAACAAGAAGTCCTTCTAAGCTATATGTGAACACACTTGAGCGCCCCCTGAAAAAAAATATTCAGGCCGCTATGTTGAAATCAGAATTCTCCATTCACTCTACGACAGAGAAGCTTGCGAGTCATTTCTAATACGCAAGTTCACCCCAATTTGCAGGGGAATTAACGAAAACATAGGTAGGCTGACGTGTATGCACAACTAGCAAGAGACGGGTTTCCAAGATTACAGACATTTTTTGTGCACCAATGAATATTTTTTCGACTCTATTGTGCATTTACTAACGGCTATATATGGTATATATTATATATAGAATGTTCATGAAGCTATATTTATATTTCCGCATAATCTATTACAGATTAGAAAAGTCGCTTGCCTCTAAAGCGACTTTTACCCGAAGTCTCCTCCATCACTGATGGAAATAAAGATGTTATTATTATTATTATTATTATTATTATTATTATTATTATTATTATTATTATTATTTTAATTCTCGCCCTTCTGTTATGTTGATGTCTATTTGTTCACTTTGTAGTACAACTTTTATTTATGTTTTATACTAATTTTCATAAACGCCTAAACTTTGTATAATGAATACTTTGCCCGCAATCACAAAAGATACCAGCAGTGCAAAGCATGCAATGGAATGCCGTTCGCGGAACTCGCGGGATTAGTGGACATAGTATGAGTGCCATATATAACGACGTGGAAGCGTACTGACAATCTTCGCGGTCTCGCAAAAGTTCGCAGTAACCTCGAACATAGAACAAGAGCAAGGTTCATGCGGCAGCTGCGACCCCTCGCTTGTTTTATGCTAACGTATGGCCTCTCTCCCGCGCGTTCCACTGGCTGCGTTTTTCCATTTTATATTTCCCATGCCCCTCGTTCGTCAAGGCTACTGAACGTACGCGTGTTTGTATTCATTGACTAGCCACGTTTTTTTTGTGTGTGTTTTTTTACTAGAATAACGGCGTCCTTCTTTTGTACTGAAAGAAAAAGCATATGCTTCGCCCCTACAGAGAAAATGTATCAATTCAGCTCTGGATACTTGCAATCCCGCTCTGGATGAATATCGGACCCCCGCCGAAGCGTCAAACAAAAATCCGTTTTTTTTTTTCTGCGTGCCCCTGAACTTCTTCCAATTTATTAAACACCGGATACGAAGAACTACTTATATATATATATATATATATATATATCCCACTTCTAATGCTCGCGCATTACAGCTGTGAGCCCTTAGCCACATGCCACGTCAGTTTGCGTCGACAGAATCCGCGCTTACGAGCCTGAGGCGGCCTCTAGGACGGGCTTCGGCAGCGAGCACGAAGACACCCCGGCGGTGGTCAACGCGTCGGCGCGCCCGTCGCTCTGCCTCGTCAACAGCGGCTCCGGCGGCGTGCACTCCTTCGACTCGGCGCCCGCCAGGGAGCGTCGCCTGCCGACCCGCTGCTCGGCCTTCGGTCGCCGCTTGCCTGCCTCTGCGGCGCTGGCTTTGTTGCGGCGTCGGTGCTTGCCAGTGGCGCCCCGCTGCGGCGCCGCCGCAGCGTCGACGGCATTCGTCGCGGCGACGCTCGCTAGATCCTGCGAAACCACGGTAAAGAGCTCGTCAGTCGTGTATCGCAATCTGTTTTCTTACAAATGGTAATTATTATATTTGCTCCACCATGTGTTTTTTTAATACTGTAGACTTCCATGAATTGAACTCCGGCTCATTCAATTTTCGGTCGATTCGATCCCGACTGAAGGTCCGGCGTCCCTACCTTTTGATGGCCCAAAATTCCGTTATTCCGATCTCAAAATTGGCCTCCGCCTAATAATCCGAACTTAGTTGGTCAGCTTCGCCAAAGTACAATCGTGTGACGCGGCCAAGCATACCAAAAATGGAAGGGGGCCGCTATCACGGGACATCGCACGCGTTTATTAATTATACAGGCGCGCACGCGCCGCCTCCAGTCACACACAGCACGGGAACCTAAACGCCCAATACTTAGGCATACTGGCCTCCTTTCAAATCCGTTTCTGACGTTGCTGTGGTGATTTCAACACGTGTTTCTCCGCCATGCGTGCATCGTATATTAGACCGTTGACGGTGCGTAGTAGGCGTTCCTTAGTCATACGAACACGGGAGAAAAATCATAGGTGCTTTGGTAAAAGAAGGTGATAAAATGAAAAAAGTTGCAGATTCGCCCGAAAGGCGAAGCATCGATTGCGATAGCAAATTGGTAGTCAGCTAGCTATAAGAAGTAAGAAAATTAGATTATGGGGTTTTACATGCCAAAACCGCTTTATAATAATGAGGCACACCGCAGTGGGGGACTCCGAAAATTTGGGCCACCTAGGGTTCTTTAACGTGCACCTAAATCTAAGTACACGGGTGTTTTCGCATTTCGCCCCCATGGAAATTCCGCCTCCGTGGCCGGGATTCGATCCCGCGACCTCGTGCTGAGCAGCTCAACACAATATAAGTAGAAATAGCAGTTTGTTTGCATTTCCATAGATAAATATATGCAAAACATCCTGAACACATGAGCACGAATTACAGGAGACGTAGGCAGAGAAGGAAGAACATAAGTTATCTCGTCTCTTCAATGAATGTCAAGGTTTATTCAACAAGAGGATATCATCATCATCATCATCATCATGCTATTTTATGTACACTGCAGGACGAAGGCCTCTCCCTGTGATCTCCAATTATTTTTGTCCTGCGCCAACCGATTCCAACGTGTGCCTGCGAATTTCTTAATTTCATCACCCCACTTTGTCTTCTGCCGCCCTCGACTGCGCTTCTCTTCTCTTGGCACCCATTCTGTAACCCTAATGGTCCACGGGTATCTAACCTACGCATTACATGGCCTGCCCAGCACCACTTCTTTCTCTTAAAGTCAATTAGAATACCGACTATCCTCGTTTACTCTCGGATGCATGCCGATATATCTTCCTGTCTCTTAACGTTACGCCTAACATTCTTCGTTCCATCGCACTTTGCGCGGTCCTTAACTTCTTCTCGATCTTCTTTGTCAATCTCCAAGTTTCTGCCCCACACGTTAGCACCGCTAGAATGCATTGATTGTACACCTTTCTTTTCAATGATAGTGGTAAGCTTCCAGTCGGGATCTGACATGTCTGCCGTATGCACTGCAACATATTTTTATTCTTCTGCAAATTTCCTTCTCATGAACAGGGTCCATGATCAGCGGATATATCGTTCGTTAAATTGAAGATTTCGTTTTAGGATAGAATTTCGCGCAAAATAACAACTACAATTTCTAGTACAAGTGAATTAACATTTGCCCTATGTTCTGCCCCTGTAGTAAGGGTGCGCGTATGTTGCAGCATGGTAGGGCCCACTAATACGAATCCTGGGTGGTCCGAAGACGTCAACAATATTCATTATTTATTACGCCCTTTTTTTTTCTCAAGAGTTTCTCACCATGTTTAGTAACAACCGCACACGGTCCTCGCTTTTCCAGGCTACGTAGGTAGAAATAAAAACCATTTCACTTGATTTTCATTAAATAGTAAGTGTCCCTTCAGGTATAAATATAACCCATGTTTATCAATTTAATTAGCAGTTGTAAAGAAAAAGGAAAAAAATAAAATGTGCAACATTATGCAGCACTCACACTGGGTGCCATGGGCGGCTCGGGTTGTTGCGCCGCCGTGGTGATTCCTCGCGCGTTGGATTCTTGCTAATTGTCAAATTCACGGCTGCAGGATAAAAAAAACCAAGGGGCAAGCGTATAGAGAAATGTAAATATTAAGACGTAAAATTACGTTCTGCTATAAGAGTAGTGAGTTCTGTTAAAAAGCACGGCACCACAACTTCTTGACCACGGACCATACTTTAAGTGGGTTCGATTCGGTCGAAGTGCTCATCATAAGTCGAAGCTGGTTGGACAATGAGATTCGGTTTGACCGTGAGAGCTGTGCCGCTGTGCTGTGCTGTGAAAGCTGTGCTCTATGATGTCCTTACACTGTGGCATCTAACACTGCGCATTGGCTTTGCCTTCGAAGTCACAATATGCAATCTTTGCAAAATGTTTCAACGCCAGTCCGCGGGCTACAAGACGCCGCGTGGCCCTGTTAGACTATTCCTGTAGTTCACCTTGCATTCTGCAATTCAGGAGGGCCAATGGTACTCCGAATCAGAAGGCGGGTGTTAAACCACGCACTAACTAGTTAAACCTCGATATGACGAAGTAGGTAAAATCGGCCATTTACTTCGTTATATCAAAACTTTGTTGTATTGAAATTAGATTTTTTATACAAGAAAAGCGGCCGCAGAATTTTCCAAATCATTAGGCAATCGAAAAAAAAGCCAATTTGAATGAGAAACCAATTTATTTTGATGAACTGATACGGTTTCAAGTCACGTCGACGATATCTTCGCATTAACGGTACGAATTAAGCGAAGTCAGCCACGCTTTCGCGTGCACTCCGCTCCTGCTGCTGATAGCGTCGCCCGCACAGGCACTACGCCATCATAAAAAGCGCCAGCAGCGGGGAGTGAATGCTTCGTCTGCCTCTCTCTCCACTGAGTCAACGAAACTCGAGATTAAGCAAACTCCAGTACTAAACGCGCTGGAAGACAGCTAACATGATGCCACACTAGAATCACTGGAAAAAATTTCAGAGTACCGCATTCGTTTTCCCCGCGCCGCCGACGCGTTCATTGGCCCAACCGTACCACGTGACTTTGGGGTGCCATATACCTTCCAAGCGCCGGGCGGGCCGGCTGAGTTAGAGCGCAGGTTCCCTACGTTTTTTTGTGATCCGATTGTCGCGCCCGCGTTTGACTGCAAGGAAATCATGCCTGGCTGCTGCGCCTTCATATGCAGCAACCGAACTGAGTATGGAAAGACTTTTTTATAGATTCCGACCGGGAAAAATGACCGAGAGCGTCGTCAGGAGAACTTCAAGCCTACAAAAAACACCCGCGTGTGCGAGGTATAAGTACACCTTGCTTGTTCTTTTCGGCATTGTTTTAGAAGATATTTAAGCGAAGTGCACGCGGTGTTAGCTATGCTACGAAAATAGGAGTTCATTGCAAGGATCGTTCGCGTCTTGAACGCTTGACGCGGGTACACGTGTACGCATTTGTTGCTCAACACACGCAGTTATTCCGTGCTCGTGGCACGCGAAGGCACACTTGTCGCGCGAGAATTCCGCGTCCTCACGTGCACCAGGTACTCGCATGATTTCTCCGCGCAAATGAGGGCGCTCTCGCCTCGAGTCACTCGACCCATATATGGCACTTGTTTTTCCCAGATCATGACGATCGGAGTCAATAAAAACATGGCCCATACGAGGCCCATGATACTTCCTTTTTTCCACTTATCCTTTGCTCATTTATGCATACGCATTTCGAGCTTGAAACCAATGGCCAGGTGATATTCACAACACATGCTTCAAATTTTGAGCTTGTAAGCCGAGCACATGCGATGAACTGAAGTGAGCATGCATATTATGTTTTATGTTGAAATGCTACGGTGCATACCCAAATAATGTTGTGCTTGATGCATAACAAGAAATACAAAAGAACAGAACACCCAGTAGTTTTAGTTTCACTCTGTCACTATGCATGTTGCATAAACCGCTGCAAAAGCACAAGAATCTTATACATCGCCTATGTAACTTAGAAAAAAAAATTGCTGCGTCACCAGCGGGCGTTCCTGCTTTTTTTTTTTTTTACACAGGCAGCAAATCTTGGCAGTCTAAGAAAACAGTCATAAATAAGTTGAGAAGAGTAGCCGCTCATGAACGCACTAGACAGCCGCGTTCATAAATCGCAATGTAGCAAACTCTCGCTCATTATCAGGGTACAGAAGTACATATACGCTGCTGTAATCACGCAAATGCCTCATATTGACCTTCCACAAGATTAAGTGCGAAAAATGGTCATCGAAGTTGGTTTTTACGCCTGGTGTGAACAGATCGTCTTACGATCACGGCCAAACACCGGTGCGCACACGGCAGTCGCAGTGTGTCGTGCGTATACGCCGGACGAAGTCGCCCGGCAGAATCGAGAACGCGCGGTATCCGTTGACAAACTAAATTACATGTATCCGATTTAGCTTGTGAAATTATAAAATTATACAAAGAACGTACGTGCCTGTGACACTGTCAGGTGTTAGTTTCGTCCTGCTTGGAAACATTCAATAGAAGCCGACAGCGGTCCACGATGTTCATGCCCAAAAGCACAAGCTTGCCTCATTCCGGCTCGAAGTGACGAAATGTTTCCTTCGTAGCTCGCTCCGCGGAAGGGAGAAAAAAAAGAACGCGCGCAGCAGCTCCCAATAGCAGGGCTAAGCTGCTGCCCACAATCGTAGCACAGTTCCAGCAGTATAAACACGATCGGCGTGCAAAACAACCACCGGCTGCATTACTTCGCACAAAATAACATTATCGTTCTTAGCAACCATTATCTCCGGGCACAAAGTATTTGTACTTCAGTAAACACTCAACCCGATGTGTCACCGAATATCAAGCTCTTCCGACACGGCGGCCTTCCCGCGACGCGGTCGGCTTGGAAGGTATATGGCGGTGGCCACTCAGTGTTGCCTGTCAGATCCCGACCTTTGCGGTACTCTGAAATTTTTTCCAGTGACTCTATGCCACGCCGTCTCAGCACGCCCTCTTGTGCAGGCAGCAGATTACCTCTAAAGCAGGGTGCGCTGCTGCGTATGCGCTCAGCCGCGCTTATAGCCATACGCAGCCGCGGCCGAAACGCGCGCCAGAAATCGCCAAGCGCCAACTTACCCTTTCCCCTCCCCCCCCCCCCCCCGCCTCTCGCGCACGCTTGATCGCATGACCGTGAGCTCGATAGAGATTCTTGTTATGAAAAGAGGAAAAAATTGGGGTGAAGTGCAGCGAAGTAACTGTCTCTCCGGAGAGAACACCTCAACCGCATTGCACAGGGGTGGGGGGGGGGGGAGGTATGAAAAGAGTGGTGAAAGGAAGAGGGAAGGAGCAGCAGCGGTCGGACCGCCGTAAGCGTGGGGAGGGGGGCTAGGAGGCGATCAGCGAGGGCGATGTCCTCGGCGAACGCCAGAATCGCCCGGAAGAGGCGCTTCTGGTTCGAGATGCAGCCCGAGGGATGCAGTAGATTGTCCACCGTTGCGCAGGGAAGATTGTGAGCTCGATGCCCTCCCCTCTTTTCTTTCGCTCGCACGGGAAGGCGGCACTCGTAAAGCCACCATCTTTCTTCTCTCACCCTCGCACACTTTCACTCGCGCCTAAAGCACAAGTACGCAGGCTGCGATAGAATTTTATCGCACTTGGAATCTACACGGAACATGATGCGGCTCCACTTCGGCGGTAGCTCTCAGATCGCGCGGCGCGCGATCTGAGAGGTGCGTTTGCAAGCAGCCAATTGCAATTCATTCATTTGACAATATGCGTCCACGGAAGTTTCCATTGATTGTCTCGGCATTCCTTCGCGGCGGAAGCGAAGTTTTGTTATATTGAAATCACATACAAGCTTTATTATATTTAGCTTCTTAATCGATCTTGTAACGCTCTATGGATAATTGTTTATGAAAAGTTAAATACTTCGTTATATCGAGGTTTAACTGTAATTCATCGGATATTGAAATGGACCCCCTCTCTCCCCCCGCCCTCGACGACGTCCATGACCTGCTACTGCTGCTTAGTACTAATACGAATAGTACTAACGTACTACAACACTTTACAGTTACTACTACAGTTTAGCCCTGCAACACTTTACTAGTATTTCTACTCGTAGTAGTAGTACCCATCGATATGCGGTCTCCGCGGGCGGGATTCGATCCCGCGCCCTTGGGCTTAGTAGTGCAACGCCAAAGCCACTACGGCGGGTGAATCCAGTCGTTCTCTCGAGAGCCAGTTGTATACGCCTCATCGAAACGGACACGACTTACAGCCGCTGTTGTACTGCGTAAGAGGCACGACAGGGCCGCTCCGCTTCCTTGCATTTCATAGCCCTGAAGAAGCGTTCTTTCATGGGAAGTAATCGCAGCCGCGTTAAGAAAAAAAATTAAGACAACTGCATATGTCTGGAAGTGTGCATAGTGAAACGTACTTAGCGTAAAAGGCGGCGGCGGTCACCGTCTTCGAGAACACGCGTCGCTCAGTCCTCCTCTTCTTCTTTTGCCTCCGCGTGTTTGCGGCTCGCACTTGCAAAGTATTTAAGCGCCTCCTAGCGGTTGTTAGATATTGCTTACCCTTGTTTTGTAGTTAAAAGAAGACAGAAACCTAACCACAATTAGCCTCGCAGTATAATATTTCTAAGAATTACGCACTGCAATTGAATGAGTGACATTGCTGAGTGTTCAAGGAAAGTGGACTTAGCATTAATCTTTAGACGAGCATTAGTGTTCACACATTCTTCTATGAAACGTGCCACGTAACACACTGGCGTACACCATAGTTTTGTACTGTTTACACAGTTTACAGCACAGTTACACAGTTTACGCCACAGTTTTGTACTTTGTACAACTGTACTGTTTTGAAAATTGTGGATAAAAAGAATGCGTTTTTGCCTCTCCTTTGCTTGATCTCTCTCTTTCTCTGCATTGGTTGAGGAAGTGAACCGGCATTGTAGCACTATTCACGTGCTCTACAAAGCTGAGACTGAGTCGTGAAGAACAAATACCGAAATGGAAGGCAATTGTGCGCAAAGCGTCTCGTGAATGATACGCGCCTCGCATTGAGAAAGTCGGCCGTAATGAAATTCCAGACCGTAGGAGTGGGCTACAGTCAGGCCAAAGGGCTGCAACATTCGAACGTCCTCCAGCGCTTTGACAGCAGCTGCATCGTAGAAAGGAAGGGCGTTACCTTCTCGGAGGGTGCCGTGCTATAATCTTAGCCTATAATGCTAAGAAAGTAGTTCACGAGGAGCGAGTGCTTGACGTTGCAGTTCACTGTTGTCTGAATCTAGTCCAGCGCATGTCAAGAGCCGCGAAAATGACATCGAAGTCAGAATATTTTGGTTGCACTTGTAAATTACAGTTCCATAGTCCCACGCTCCACTATTCAAATCTAGTTTCACTTTACTTCTAAGCATACGGAAAACCGCCTGCTTCTTGGCCGATCCCCCATAGTGGGTATGCGCCACTGTTTAGGATACAAGACAAGACAAGGCCGCTACTAAAGCCCCTGTTTGCCGCTACAACCTTACCGCGACTCTCCTCGCTGCATCAGGCTGGTTATTCCAGAGTAAATTGAAAATTGCACGTCCTGCTCGAAGCCGCAAGATATATAGTAAAGATGGTCATTATTTAAACTACGTATACAGCTGCAAAAAGAGAAGAGAGCAACGAACGAGTGATATTTTCCCGAGCTGTTAGACGGAGGTCCAGTGGCGTAAATTCGGCTACCCGTTCCTCAACATTCGATATGACTCCAGTCCAGTTGAAAGCTGCCCTGCCAGGCTTGTCAAAGCGGAAGGCCAGAATTCTAACATATGAAATTATTTGGAGATTGTGCGAAGAAGCCTGCATAGTTGCAGTGTAATCGAGGTACAATACTGAGCCTTTATGCCTGTTAAAACACATCCTGATAGCTTATAAACTTGCACTTTCTTGCACGCTGCGACGCGGTCGCGTACACTCAATACACCTCGAGTTTTCCGTCGGGTACATCCAAAATCAGTGATGTCCGCCTCTAATGCTACGAAGAAATGAGCGAGCGATGGGGGAATCTGGACATCTCTCTTCCGGCACAGCACCCCAATGCTCCAACCATTAGGCCGCGATCAAACCCATGATTAAACGCCATGGCGCATGTGGCGCATGCGTCCCGTGCTAGTTCCTCGCATTCTTAGCTCTAGACAGCTAGTTTCGAGACGCTGTGACCGACTGCACTGCCTTCAGTATCAGCCAGTATTTTTTCGTCTAACGGATACTTACAAAGTGGACTGAAGAAGAACGACATATCTGGCGAGTTGGTGGTTTTCCGTAATGTTTAAAAACAGTGTTACCGACAAAGGACACGGAAAAGAGTTCGGTGTCGTGTGTGTCAGTAGCGCTGTTTTTAAAACATTACAAAAGGAGTTGAGGTCAGCCTCCAATGCCAACGCAGGTTGAGACGGCTGGCGAGTCCTCGATCCGGTTAGATAATTCTCGCTTGGCCCGCTCGAAGCACACGCCAGGCGTCGATCAAGCCGAGCTCGTTTACATTAGCGCGGAGCTCCTGCGCACCACTTCAAGCTTGCGAGAGTTTAAAGAAGCCCCGTCCTCTTGATTTTGTGCGCAGTTATACATGCTACGCAAATGAGTTTTGAAGGACCAATCGTGCGTTGGTCTATGCTCGAAAAGAATTCGCGTTGCTCGCAGCCCCGGTCATGCCGACAAAAATTGGACACGCCCACAAAAAAAATTAGCTGCAGTATCCTAAGAATACTAATCGCATTTAAAATGGAGATGGAACTCATCACGTGAACGTGACGTGGACCGCCGGTTCAGGCATGGGAAAAGGCAAGGAAGGAAAGCCGTTGGCGGACGCTAGTCGAGGCTGAGGGAGGGAGTGTCTCTCTCTGCTTGAAGTGACGGTCGCCTTCTGGTGGCGTGGCAACACATTTCAAATTATGAATGAGTGAATGAATGAATGTGTGAATGAATGAAGTGGCCCTTGCGCCACTTCATTCAGAATGAAATTCTCAATGAAGTGGCGCAAGGGCCAGATATGGCCAAAGAGCGCCAAGACAATGTTAGTGATTTCGCGGTGATGATAATGAGTTCTGTGAAGATGTGACTTGGCTGTAAAGAGGCCTAAAAATAGTCGCTGTAAAGTGCGTAAAATCTACGTGCTATAAAATTATGGCGATGTCTAATGACGAATACTATGACCATTAAAATCTATCGTAGAAGAATGATGCATTGTTTAAAATATGCGAGATGTTAAATTGCTTACAGCACTACTGCCTCGCCAGAGCCCTTGAACCACAAGGGCATAGAGGCATGTGCTATTCAAAATAATTATCGCAGCGGCGTCCTCTGAAGAGAGCAAGCACTACGAACGTGTGGGGCTAATAACAGGCAATACAACATGTTTCAAAAAACCTAGGACGGCGTTGGTGTCAAAGAGTGGTTCTGGACCAAGTAACATAACAGGATGAAGGGGGACGTGTTGCCGGTACG
The DNA here is from genome assembly GCF_050947875.1 of Dermacentor variabilis. NCBI lineage: Eukaryota > Metazoa > Arthropoda > Arachnida > Ixodida > Ixodidae > Dermacentor > Dermacentor variabilis. The sequence continues at coordinate 152,948,908 of NC_134570.1, forward strand.
CTAAGAGAAAATGTTTCTTTCTTTCAGATTCGGCTTCCCGACACTCCAGTAGGACGTGGAGGACGGTCGGCCTCTCCCCGCATCTACCACAGGTTGGAGGCTCGTTTCCCGTGAGTAAAAAGTTATGTGTGCCAAAAGTGTGTCCTATTCTTAGACGGCAGAATAGGACATCTGTCCGGTGGGATTTTGTTACAGGAGGCCAGAAACCTAATTGTGGCTTTATTACATGCAGTTTATTATTTATTTCTTCGTCCCACATGCGTTGCCAGTGGTTTCGTAGTTTCCTTCTCGAGAAAGGCTTCAGGTCTGTGACAGGGACCGAAGCAGTAGGATTAACTGCATGAAATGAAGTTGATGTGGCCATCTGGTCGGCTAGAACGTTTCCCTCGATGCCCCTATGTCCAGGCACCCAGCATATAATCACATGTTGGTTAGATATATATGCTTTACACAATGCGGAGTAAAGTTCCTTAAATACTGGATTTTTGTGGTTACAGAAAGACATCAAGGCCTTCACAACACTGAGGGAGTGAATGAATGAATGTGTGTGGTTTAGTGGCGCAAGGGCCAGATATGGCCAAAGAGCGCCAAGACGGTGTTTGTGATTTCGCGGTGGAATGATGAGTTCTGTAACGAAGATGTGACTTGGCTGTAAAGTGGCCTAAAAATAGTCGCTGTAAAGTGCGTAAAATCTACGTGCCATAAAATTATGGCGATGACTAATGACGAATACTATGAACATTAAAATCCATCGTAAAAGAATGACGCAGAATAGAAAATATATGCGATGGTAAAATTACTTGGAGCACTGCTGCCTCGCCAGAGCCCTTTAAACACAAGGGCCTAGAGGCATGTGCTATACCAAAAAGCTATCACAGCGGCATCCTCTGAAGAGAGGACCCGCTACGAACATGTGGGGCTAAAAACATGCAGGACAACATCTTTCAGGAAGCTTAGGACTGCGTTGGTATCGAATAATGGTTCTGGGCCGAGTAGCATTACGGGATGTAGGGGGATGTGCTGCCGGTATCCTACGGAAAAATGTTTCCTTCTTTCAGATTCGGCTGCCCGAAACTCCAGGAGGACATGGAGAACGGTCAGCCTCTCCCCGCATCTACCGCAGGTTGGAGGATCATTTTCAGTGAGTAAGAAGTTATGCGTGCCAAATGTGTGTCCTATTCTGAGGCGACAGAATAGGACATCTGTTCGCCGCGATTTTGTTACGGAGGGCCAAGAACCTAACTGTGGCTTTATCACGTGCAGTTTGTTATTTATTCTGCGTCCCACATACGTTGCCAGTGGCTTCGCAGTTGTCTTCTTAAGAAAGGCTTCAGGTCTGTGACAGGGACCGAAGCAGTAGGAATAACTGAATGCAATGAAATTGATGTGGCTATCTGGTCCGCTAGAACGTTTCCCTCGATGCCCCTATGTCCAGGCACCCAGCATATAATCACAGGTTGGTTGGATATATATGCTTTACACAGTACGGAGTAGAGTTCATTAATTACCGGATTTTTGTGGTTACAGAAAGACATCAAGGCCTTCACAACACTAAGGGAGTCCGTATATATAACTGATTTTTGGAGTTTTGATTTATTTATATGCTTTACGACCGACAGCAGTGCGTAAGCCTCAGCCGTAAAGATACTAGTTTCCGGATGCAGTACGTCGGATTCCGAGAAGGATGCGCCGACGGCTGCATAGGACACCCCCTCGCGTGACTTTGATGCGTCTGTGTAGAACTCCGTGCAGGAGTACTTGTGCTGGAGTTCCCGGAAATGCATTTGTATTTCAATCTCTGGAGCCTGTTTTGTAACTTGCACAAAAGATATATCGCATTGTATGAGCTGCCACTCCCAAGGAGATAGCAGCTTGGCTGGATGCATTAGGCGGAGCTCGAGGAGTGGCACATGCATTTGATCACTAAGCTCCCTCACACGCAGCGAGAAAGGCTGTCTTACGGAGGGACGATTATGAAAGAGTGTAGCATATGTCATATCGTTAACGGTATTAAAACAGGGATGTTGAGCATTAGAGTGGACTTTCAGAAAATATGTTTGGCTGATGTATGTTCTCTGGATATGAAGTGACCACTCATATCGATTCTGCATATAAACTTTGTATGGGACTCGTTCTGAAAGCTCCTGTGGCTAAACGAATACCTAGATGGTGAACAGGGTCTAGCATTTTTAGCGCACTTGGAGCGGCAGAATGATAGATCACGGCACCATAATCTAATCGTGAACGACTGAGGCTTTTGTAGAGATTCATTAAAAACTTCCTGTCACTACCCCATGTAGTCTGGGTTAGAAGTTTCATTATGTTCAATTCTTCTCAGACATTTTTCTTTAATATGTTTAATGTGGGGGACGAAATTGAGTCTGTAGTCAAGTATAACACCTAGAAATTTGTGCTCTTTGTTTACGGGTATTTCTTGTCCACATAGTTCTAAGCAAGGATCTGGGATAATTCCTCTCTTTCTTCTAAAAAGAACCCAAGAGCTTTGGTTAGGATTGATCTTAAATCCATTCTTGTCTGCCCACATTGAGACTTTGTTCAGGCCATGCTGTACCTGTCTCTCGCAGACTGCGAGATTACAAGATTTGAAAGCTATTTGTATGTCGTCCACGTAGACTGAATAAAATATTGCCGATGGTGATGAAGCGCGAAGCATGTTCATCTTCACGATGAAGAGTGTGCAGCTGAGCACGCCTCCTTGGGGTACACCCGTTTCTTGCATAAAAGGACGTGAAAGTGCATTGCCGTCTTTTACCCGGAAGGTACGACTGGACAGATAGCTTTGTATTAGGTTAAGCATATTACCATGGATGCCCATTTCTAACAAGTCTCTTAGGATTCCGTAACGCCACGCTGTATCATACGCCTTTTACATATTGAGAAATATCGATAGGAAGAACTGTTTATGTATAAATGCGTCCCGGATATTTCCTTCAACACGTACGAGATGATCGGTTGTGGAGCGCCCTTCTCGGAAGCTGCACTGATAAGGATCAAGCATTTTGCTCTGTTCAAGGAAATGAATGAGTCGCCGATTTATCATTTTTTCAAACACCTTACAAATGCAACAGGTGAGGGCTATCGGGCGGTAACTTGTCACTGAGGAAGGGTCTTTGCCTTGTTTCTAAACAGCGACCACAATGGCTTCCTTCCATGCGGTGGGAAGGTACCCTGCATCCCAGATGGTGTTGAAAATTGTGAGTAGTGTAACTTGTGTATCATTCTGTAAGTTTTTTAGAATTTCATACATGATTCTATCAGATCCTGGTGCGGCGCTGTTGCATGCGCTCAGGGCAGCTCTCAATTCGGCAATACTAAAGGGACGGTTGTAAGGCTTATTCTCTCGACTTTTTCTCGTTAGTTGCTTACGGTCTGCTATTTGTTTGTATTTTAGAAAGGATTGCGAATAATTTGTTGGACTTGACACGCTCTCAAGATACTCCCCAAGTGAGTCTGCCTGGTCCTTCAGTGTATCGCCCTGTGTGTTTACCAAAGGGAGTGAATATTGTTGGCGCCCTCTAAACCTATTCACCCTGTTCCAGGCTTTGGCCTCATCTCTAAACGAGTTAATACTCGATAAAAACTTGTGCCAACTTTCTCTTCTGGCCTGTCGGCGGGTTCTCCTACCTTGGGACTTTACTTTTTTAAAGTTGACAAGATTTTCTGCAGTGGGCGAAGCGCGTAGCAACCCCCACGCCTTGTTCTGATTCTTACGGGCGATCCTACATTCGCTGTTCCACCACGGTACACGTCGTTTGCATGCCAGACCGCTCACTTCGGATATGCATTTTGATGCGGCATCTATTATGAAGGCTGTGAAGTACTCCACAGCAGTATCGATTTCTAAAGAAGACATGTCATCCCATGATATACTAGTTAAGTTTCGGAATTTCTCCCAGTCTGCTGTGTCAATCTTCCACCTGGGAGCCTGTGGTGGATATTCGTTTTCTTTAGGTGTTCGCAGCAGTATGGGGAAGTGGTCGCTTCCGTAAGGATTGTTTGTAACTTCCCAATCGAGTTCAGGCAGAATAGAAGGAGAAACTATGCTGAGATCAATTGAAGAAAAGGTATTGTTTGCAAGACAGTAATAAGTGGGTTTCTTCTTATTCAGAAGGCACGCACCAGAAGAAAAAAGGAACTGTTCAACAAGACGAACTCGCGCATCTATACGAGAGTCGCCCCACAGGGAGCTGTGCGCATTGAAATCGCCAAGAACAACATAAGGTTCTGGCAATTCGTCTATAAATGACTGATATTCTTGTTTGTTTAATTTGTAGTGTGAGGGTACGTAAAGCGAGCTAATGGTGAAGAGTTTGTTTAGGAGAACAGCTCGAACCGCCACTGCTTCAAGAGGCGTTTGGAGCTGTAAATGTTGACACGCAATGCTTTTGTGGATAACAATAGCTATATCTCCCGATGATGCGACAGCATCATCGCGATCTTTGCGAAAAGTTATATACTGTCGGAGAAAGTTCGTGTGTTTTGATTTTAGGAGTGTTTCCTGTAAACACAGCACTTTTGGATTGTGTTTGTGTATGAGTTCTTGTACGTCATCCAGGTTCCTAAGAAGACCTCTGACGTTCCATTGAATAATTTGTGTATCCATATTTAGAGTAAATTGGTGCTGTGTGTACGGAAACGGAAGTGATGCCTTAGGTTACAGACCTCTTTCGAGGCCCTGTAACGGGGGTTCTGCCCTTTCTGGAGCGTTCGAGGGATCCTCGCCGCTCCTTAGGCTTTTGGTGCGCCTTGAGGACAGGTGTAGTGTCCATTGCCTCTAGTGAGGCACCGGACACGTGCTCTTGCGAGCGAGCAGTTGCAAGAGAGAGTCCCACCTTGGAGGGCAAGACCCCTGCGCCCACCAGCCCGGAGGTCGATGGGGCTCCGTGGGGGATCTGGCTGCGCCGGCTGTTGCCAGCGCTGGATGGGGCCGGGGAGGTTGGGGTAGCCTCGGCTGCGCCCACCGTCGGGGTCGATGGCCCCGTCTGCTGTGTTGGCGTAGCAGCGTTAGCTGCAGCCCCCGAGGGGGCGGATGGCGTCACTGCCGCCTCACTGGGTGTGGGTCGTACAGCCGCCGGAGGCCGTTGTGGCGCAGCCCCCTGACGCGCCACTTCGGCAAATGTGTTCTTAGGCAGGTATGCCACCCGCCTACGTGCCTCCTTGAATGATATATTTTCTTTCACTTTGATCGTGACAATTTCTTTTTCTTTTTTCCAAGATGGACAGGACCGCAAGTACGCGGCGTGCTCTCCATCACAGTTTACACAATGCAAAGAGTTCGCGCAAGCTTCAGACGTGTGTTCATGGGCACTGCATTTTGCACATGTTTAGCGGCCTCGGCAGCTCTGCGAGCTGTGGCCAAAACGTTGGCATTTGAAACATCTCAGAAGATTTGACACATACGGTCTTACACGGAGCTTGATGTACCCGGCCTCGATTGAATCGGGCCGGACACTTGAATTGAAGGTGAGTATTAGGTGTTTGGTCGCAATTTCTTTACCATCTCGCCTCATCTTGATTCTTTTGACATTTAAACCATTCCGTTCACTGAAGTCCTCCAAGAGTTCAGCCTCAGAGAGCTCCAGCAAATCATCGTCCGAGACAACGCCGCGGGTGGTATTCATCGTACGGTGCGGGGTTATACTGTTTGGGTCTCCCCAAATGATACTAGTTTAGGCAGTTTCTCAAATTGTTTCTGATCGCGGAGCTCCAAGAGGAGGTCACTGCTAGCCATCCTCGAAGCCTTATAGCCTGGGCCAAAAACTTCGGTAAGGGACTTTGATACAAGGAATGGGGAAATTGTTCGCACTGGTTTAGCTGGTTTTTCAGAATGGATGACTTGGAAACGAGGGAAAGATTCTTTTTGCCGACCAAAAAATTTGAATACTTCATCGGTGCGCCCTCTTTTCTGAGGGCGATCAGGGAGCGGGCGGAAGGAGTTAGCCATAAAGATATGTGAGATTTCGGCAGTAACGCCAGCCACCCACCGTGGAGTCCTACAAGGGGACGCTGTAGGACCTGTGAAACACGGCCTGCAAACGCCAGCTGTACATTACCACTATAACCAAATATGAAATAACCAAGGTTGGCTATCCACACAAGGTTAACCCTTGCTGCCTGGAAAAATTGGAAGTAAAAGGAAACCAGAAGAAGACAGGAAAGGTGGAAAGTAAGGGAAAGACGAAGGTAATAGGGAGAGAGAGACAGGAAAAGGCAACTACCGATTTCCCTCGGGTGGGTCAGTCCGGGGGTGCCCTGTTTGTGAAGCCGAGGCCGAAGAGGTGTGTTGCCCCAGCCGGGGGGCCTTAAAGGTCCAAACACCCAGCATCGGCTCTACCTCCAGGATCCCCTTTTCCCCAGACACGGCTAAGCCGCGCACGTCTACACGCGGGAGGGTCCAACCCTCGTGTGCTCGGGTACGTCGTGTCGCAACACACCAAACGCCTGCTGACGCAGACGTCCCTGCGGGGACATTTCAAGTTCTATCTCATCTAATAAATAACCAATTTGAAAAATTGTTTGAGTAAGTTACTCCCTAAATTGCGCTTTACAATTAACTTCCAGTGTTTAAACAAAATTTCGAATGGGGTCTGGTGAGGGGCTCTTAAACAGTTTCGATGTAAAGCATTCACACGTCAAACTTCAATATCAGCTAAACACTGCGAGTAATCAAGCTGTGATGGAAAGCACACGAGCAGCACAAAGATTCAGTGGCCTTTCCAGATGGAAAGAAAACTTGGCACCCGTAGGCGCCACGTGCAGAGCTTGATTGATTGATTGATTGATAAGTAGGGTTTATTGGCGCAAGGGCCAGATGTGGCCAAAGAGCGCCAAGTCGATGATCCGTGCTTCTCAATGATATATGGGTGTTAATTGCGGGGAGTAATGAAACACGGCTGTATACTGGCCTAAAATATTCATTAAAAGTGCAAAATATACATGTGGTGCAATGTGGCTGAAGAATGACCTAAAATTTATTCGCTCTAAAGTGTGTAAAATAGAAGTATCTACATATTAAAAATGACAGTGATTGATCGTTTCGCCGATGACAACAGATGTTTCACGAGAAAGGGATGATCAATAAAATATGTAGTACCTGTAGCACTAGTGCCTCAGCAAGGCCTTGAAAGTAATGATGATGATGTGTGGAGTTTTATGGCGCAAGGGCCAGGTGTGGCCAAAGAGCGCCATGTCTGTGGTAATGAGTTTGCGGTGTAATTATGATTGCTATGAAGTTCGTGTGAGGTGGCTGTAAAGAGGCCTTAAAATATACGCTCTAAAGTGCGTAAAATCTGTATGATAAAATTATGGCGATGACGTATGACTTCTACTAAGACTATTTAGATGCATATAAAAGGAATGATACGATAGGTAAAATATATCACGATTATAAGAAATGCCAGAGCACTACTGCCTCCTTAGAGCCCTTGAAGCACAAGGGCCTGGAGGCATGTGCTACGCAAAACAATTATCGCAGTGGCATCCTCTGTAGAGAGGAGGCGCTACGAATTCATGGGACTAATAACATGTAAGACGACATCTCTGAGGAAACCTAGGACACTGTTTGTATTAAAAAGCGGTTCCGGACCGAGAAACATTAGAGGATGAAGAGGGATGTGCCGGCGGTATGCTAAGGAAAAATATCTCTTTCTCTCAGATTCGGCTTCCCGACACTCCAGGAGGACGTGGAATACGGTCAGCCTCTCCCCGCATCTACCACAGGTTGGAGGCTCACTTCCGGTAAGTAGAAAATTATGGGTTCCAAACGTGTGTCCTATTCTGAGACGACAGAATAGGACATCTGTTCGGCGCGATTTTGTAGTAGAGGGCCAGAATCCTAACTGTGGTTTTATCAGGTGGAGCTTATTATTCGTTTCCGCGTCCCACATGCGTTGCCAGTGGTCCCGCAATCTCCTTCGCAAGAAAGGCCTCAGATCTGTGACAGGCACCGCAGCGGTAGGGTTTACAGTTTGCGATGCGATTGACGTGGCCATCTCGTCCGCCAGAACGTTACCCTCAATGCTCCTGTGGCCAGGCACCCAGCATATAATGATACGCTGGTTAGATATGTACGCTTTACACAAGACGGCGTAGAGTTCACTAAGTACAGGATTTTTGTGTGTATAGACTGACATCAAGGCCTTCACGACGCTTAGGGAGTCTGTATAGATCGCTGCTTTTGGAAGTTTTGATTTTCTTATGTGCTTCACAACAGAAAGTAATGCGTAGGCCTCAGCCGTAAATATGCTTGTTTCCGGATGCAGTACGTCGGATTCCGAGAAGGATGGGCCGACGGCTGCATAGGATACCCCGGCATTTGACTTCGAAGCGTCTGTGTAGAACTCTGCACAGGAATGCTTGTGCTGGAGTTCTAGGAAATGCATTCTGATTTCGGCCTCAGGAGCGTGCTTTGTAACTTGAATGAAAGATGTGTCGCATTGTATCAGCTGCCACTCCCAAGGAGGTAACAGCTTGGCTGGATGCATTAGGCGAAGCTCGGGGAGTGGGACATGTATCTCATCACTAAGCTCCCTCACTCGAAGCGAGAAAGGCTTTCTTACAGAAGGACGATTATGGAATAGTGTAGTGCAGGTCATATCGTTAACAGTGTTAAAACGTGGATGTTGTTGATTGGAGTGTATTTTTAGGAAATATGTAAGGCTGATGTAAGTTCTCTGTAGATGGAGCGACCATTCATTTGATTCCGCGTATAAGCTTTCAATCGGGCTTGTTCTGAAAGCACCAGTGGCTAAGCGGATACCTAGATGGTGGATAGGATCTAGGATCTTTAGTGCGCTCGGAGCGGCAGAGTTATATACGACGGCACCATAGTCCAATCGTGATCGAATTAGGCTCTTATAAACATTCATCAGACACTTCCTGTCGCTACCCCATGTTGAGTGGGATAGAATTTTAAGCAAGTTCATTGTCCTTAGACATTTTTCTTTAAGATATTTAATGTGCTGTATAAAAGTGAGCTTGGAGTCAAGCATAATACCTAAAAATTGGTGTTCTTTGTTGATAGGTATTTGATGTCCATTCAGTTGAACACAAGGATCTGGAACCAGGCCTCTCTTTCTAGTAAAAAGAACACATGAGCTTTTGTGGGGGTTGATCTTAAATCCGTTTTCGTCAGCCCACTTGCAAACCTTGTTCAGGCCCTGCTGTACCTGTCTCTCGCATACTGCGAGGTTGCAGGATTTAAAGCCTATTTGTATATCGTCGACATATACGGAATAAAAAATGGCCGGTGGCAGTGAAGCACGTAGTGTGTTCATCTTAACAATAAAAAGAGTGCAGCTGAGCACACCTCCCTGGGGTACACCAGTTTCCTGCGTAAAAGGACGTGACAGTGCATTACCGACTTTTACTCGGAAGGTACGGTTGGACAAATAGCTTTCTATTAGGGCAAGCATATTGCCACGGATGCCCATTCCCGACAAGTCTCTCAAGATTCCATAGCGCCACGCTGTGTCGTACGCCTTCTCCATATCGAGGAACACGGATAGGAAATATTGCTTATGTAGAAAGGCGTCGCGAATGTTTCCCTCAATGCGCACAAGGTGATCAATTGTAGACCGCCCTTCCCTGAAGCCACACTGAAAGGGATCAAGCATTTGGTTTAATTCCAGGAAATGTATGAGTCGCCAATTAACCATTTTCTCAAACAGCTTACAAATGCAACTTGTGAGGGCTATCGGGCGGTAACTTGACGCCAACGAAGGATCTTTACCTTGCTTCAGAATGGAAATCACAATCGCTTCTCTCCATGCAAGTGGAAGATATCCAGCAGCCCAAATAGTGTTAAAAAGTGCAAGTAAAGTAAATTGTGTATCAGTGTGTACGTTCTTAATTATGTCGTACATAATTCTGTCAGGTCCTGGTGCAGAGCTCTTGCATGTGATCAAGGCAGCTCTTAGCTCGGCAATGCTAAAGGGACGGTTGTAAGGCTCATTCTCTCGACCTTTTCTTGGTAATGGCTTACGTTCTTCTGTTTCTTTGTGTTTGAGAAAGGATTGTGTATAATTTGTTGGACTTGACACGCTCTCAAAATATTCCCCAAGTGAGTCGGCCTGGTCTTGCAGTGTATGTCCCTGTGTGTTTACCAGGGGGAGTGAATGTGTTTGCCGCCCTCTAATCCTATTTACTCTGTTCCAGGCTTTGGCCTCATCCCTAAACGAGTTAATACTTGATAAAAACTTGTGCCAGCTTTCTCTTCTGACCTGTCGGTGGGGTTCGCCTGGCTTGGGACTTTATTTTTTTAAAGTTCATAAGATTCTCTGCAGTGGGAGAAGCGCGTAGTAACCCCCACGCCTTGTTCTGATTCTTACGGGCGATCCTACATTCGCTGTTCCACCACGGCACACGTCGTTTGCATGCCAGACCACTCACTTCGGATATGCATTTAGATGTGACATCTATTATGAATGCTGTAAAGAACTCGACTGTAGCATCAATTCCTAACGAAGACAAGTCAGCCCATGAGATACTAGACAGAGATCGAAATTTCTCCCAATCAGCTGTCTCAACCTTCCATCTAGGAGCGTGTGGTGGATATTCATTTTCTTTCGGTGATCTTAGCAGTATAGGGAAGTGGTCGCTGCCGTAAGGGTTGTCGGTAACTTCCCATTCAAGTTCAGGCAGTACAGACGGGGAGACTATGCTAAGGTCTATGGAAGAATAGGTTCTATTTGCAAGAGAGTAATATGTGTGTTCCTTTTTATTCAACAGACAAGCACCAGAAGAAAAGAGGAACTGTTCGAGAAGACGTCCTCGCGCATCTATACGAGGGTCGCCCCACAGGTAGTTATGTGCATTGAAATCGCCAAGAACGTACGGTTCTGGCAATTCATCAATAAAGGACTGAAATTCATGTTTGCTTAGTTTATAATGTGGGGGTATATAAAGTGAGCAAATAGTGATAAGCTTGTTTAGCAGAATGACTCGAACCGCCACTGCCTCAAGGGCCGTTCGTAACTGCAAACGTTGACAGGCTATGCTTTTTTGAATTATAATTGCAACACCGCCCGATGATGCGAGAGCATCATCGCGATCTTTGCGAATAGTAACGTGTTGTCGAAGAAAATTTGTGTGTTTTGGTTTTAAGTGTGTTTCCTGTAAACACAGCACTTTCGGGTTGTGTTTATGGATAAGTTCTTGCACATCATCGAGATTCCTAAGAAGACCTCTGACATTCCATTGAATGATTTTTGTATCCATATTTAAAGAAAAATTTGTGCTGTGTTTACGGAAATGGAGGTGATGCCGCTTAGGTTACAGAGCTCTTTCGAGGCCCTGTAACGGGGGTTCTGCCCTTTCTGGAGCGTTCGAGGGAGCCTCGCCGCTCCTTAGGCGCTTGGTGCGCCTTGAGAATAGGTGTAGTGTCCATTGCCTCATGTGAGGCGCCGGACAAGTGCTCTTGCGAGCGAGAAGTTACCAGGGAGAGTCCCGCCTTGGAGGGCAAGACCCCTGCGCCCACCAGCCCGGAGGTCGATGGGGCTCCCTGGGGGATTTGGCTGCGCCGGCCGTTGCCAGCGCTGGAAGGGACCTGGGAGGTTGAAGCAGCCTCGGCTGCGCCCACCTTCGGGGTCGATGATCCCTTCTCCTCGGTTGACGGAGCAGCCCTAGCTGCAACCGCCGCTGGGGCAGATTGCGTAACTGCCGACTCATTGACTGTGGGTCGGACAGCCGCTGGAAGCCTTTGTGTCGCTGCCCCCTGGCGCGTCACATCGGCAAAGCTTTTCTAGGGCAGGTATGAAACCCGCCTGCGTGCCTCTTTGAAAGTGATATTTTCTTTTACTTTTATGGTTACTACTTCTTTTTCTTTTTTCCAAGACGGGCAGGACCGCGAGTACGCGGCATGCTCGCCATCACAGTTGACACAGTGTGGGGTATTCTGGCATGTTTGAGAGGAGTGTTCGTGTTCACTACACTTGGCACAAGTCATCCGGCCTCGACAGTTCTGTGAGCTGTGGCCGAACCTTTGACACTTGAAGCATCTCAGGGGATTTGGCACATATGGCCTAACACGAATCTTGAGGTACCCGGCCTCGATGGTGTCGGGCAGAACACTAGAGACGAAAGTAAGTATTAGGTGTTTTGTCTGAATTTCTTTTCCTTCCCGCCTAATCTTAATTCGTTTGACACTGACGACGTTCTGATCACTCCAGCCCTCCAGGAGTTCAGTTTGAGATAGCTCAAGCAAATCAGCATCGGAGACGACGCCGCGCGTGGTATTCATGGTACGGTGTGGCGTAACTGTAACCAGAACATCGCCAAAGGACACTAGTTTAGGTAGTTTTTCATGTTGTTTCTCATCACGAAGCTCCAGTAGGAGATCGCCGCTTGCCATTTTCGACGCTTTGTAGCCAGGTCCAAAGACTTCAGTCAGGGTTTTCGAAACCAGAAAAGGTGAGATCATTCTCACCGTCTTTCAAGATTGATCAGAGTGGACGACGTGAAAGCGTGGAAAGTTACATGTTCGGTTGCCCGAAAACTGAAAGACTTCGGTGCGCCCTCGTTTAGGGGGGCGATCAGGAAATGGGGGAAAAGAATTTTCCATGAATAGGCATAATAAATTCGGTAACAGCGCCGACCGCCCACCATGGAGCCCAACAAAGGGGACGCGGCAGAGCTTGCATGCAAGTCTGCACTACGCCAGTCGTACGCCGCCACTATAACCAAATATGGTGTACCCAAGGTTGGATAGCCACACAGGGTTAACCCTTGCCGCCAAGAAGAAGGAAGTAAATAGAAGAGAGAAGGAAACAGGAAAGGTGGAAAGTAAGGGAAAGACGAAGGCTAGAGGGAGAGAGAGACAGGAAAAGGCAACTACCGATTTCCCCCGGGTGGGTCAGTCCGGGGGTGCCGTCTATGTGAAGCCGAGGGCGAAGAGGTGTGTTGCCTCCGCCGGGGGGCCTTAAAGGTCCAAACACCCAGCATCGGCTCAACCCCCAGGATCCCCTTTTCCCTAGACACGGCTAAGCCGCGCACGGCTACACGCGGGAGGGTCCAACCCTCGTGTGCTCGGGTACGTGGTGTCGCAACACACCAAACGCCTGCTGACGCAGACGCCCCTGCGGGGGCCTTGAAAGTAAGGGCTGGGAGGCAGGTGCTCTAGAAAATATTTCATTGCAGCTACGACCTCCAGCTGGAGGCCGTGCTACAAGTAGCCTGGCCAAATCACATTTAGAGTGTCAGTTTCAAATAAAAATTTTAATACTGATTGAAAAGTAAAAAGCGGTTCATTGCTCAGAAAGAATGCTGGATGTAGCGGTATGTGTTGGGGATAAGCGGAGGGAATGTCCTTTTTTTGTTTCTGCCTCTATTTCTGTGCATTGGATAAGAACATGGATAACTGTAAGCCTGTTGCAAATTTGGTACATGTCGGAGGTTGCCTTCCCGTCAAAAGGTAGGTGTGAGTGCCGTAAGTATGCCCTATTCTTAATCTACAAAGAAGCACTTCCTTATGCCTTGCTGCTCTTTCAGATATCCAGTTCCCTAATTTGGGTTTGATAACGTCTAGCTTATTCCCTACTGCATTATCCCATTGATCCTGCCAGTACTTCCTTAGTTGATCGCGTAAGAAGGGCTTAAGTTCTGCTGCTGCTATGGGTTTATTCACATCCATTTCATTAAAGGCGACTGACGTTGCACTTTCGTCAGCAGCTACATTGCCTTTTATGTCCCTATGGCCAGGTACCCAACATAGGACGATATTTTGGTTGTACATTAAGGCTAAGCATAGTTGTGTGTATAATTCATTAAAAACAGGGTTCGTATGCTTCCGAAAACTGATTAGGACCCTTATTACATTTAATTATTCTGTGAAGATGATGGTCTTATTGAGATTTCTTTGTCTGAGCTGTTTTACAGCTGAGAGTATCGCGTACGCTTCAACCGTGAAAATACTTGTGTTGGGGTTTAGAGTGCCGGAGGTAGAAAAAAAAATGGCCCAAGAGCTGCATACGCGACACCAGCAGGTGATTTGGAAGCATCTGTATAAAACTCCGCACAGCAGTACTTCGCTTGGAGTTCGAGGGAGTGTGATCGTATGCGTGCCTCAGGTGCATGTTTCGTTTTTCGACAAAAGAGATATCGCACTCCATGGTCTGCCAATCCCAAGGCGGTGGAAGGCGAGTGGGAGGCATTAAAATATTTTTTGGGAGATGGGTGTCTCTTTCTTCTGTCATTGCTTCCAAGCGCAGGCTCAAAGGAGTCCTAATAAGTGAGCGGTTACGCTAAAGTCTGGAAGCCGACAGGTCGCTAATGATGGAATGACATGGATGCTCGGTGTCTTATTTTACCTTAGTGTAGTATGAAAAACTTAAGAATGTCCTGCGTAGATGTAAGGACCATTCGTTGGACTCGACGTACAGACTTTCAACAGGGCTCGTTCTAAAGGCGCCTGTTGCCAGTCGTATACCGAGGTTGATGATGATGATGTTTAAGGTTTAATGGCGCAAGGGCCAGGTATGGCCAAAGAGCGCCATGCTAGTGATAATTAATATGTCGTGGTCTGATGCGTTCCGTGAATTTAATGTGACGTGGCTGTAAAGAGGCCTAAAACAGTTGGTGTAAATTGCATAAAATGTACACGTAATGAAAATATGGCAATGATTAATGACGTGTACTATGATCCTTAAAATGCATTAAGAAAGAATGATGTATTATATAAAATATAAAAAGTATGCGAGATGCTAAGTTGCTTAGAGCACTACTGCCTCGCCAGAGCCCTTGAAATACAAGGGCCTTGAGGCGTGTGCTGTTCAAAATAATTATAACAGAGGCATCCTTTGAATAGAGGAGGCGCTACGAACTAATGGGGCTAATACCATGTAGCACAACTTCTTTTAGGAAACCTAGAACAGCGTGGGTATCAAAGAGCGGTTCTGCACCGAGTAACATAACAGGATGAAGGGCGATGTGCTGCCGGTATGCTAAGGGAAAATGTTTTTTTTTTCTTTCAGATTCAGCTTCCTGGCACTCCAGAAGTACGTGGAGGACGGTTAGCCTGTGCCCGCATCTGGCACAGGTTGGAAGCTCATTTCCGGTGAGTAAAAAGTTATGTGTGCCAAATGTGTGTCCTATTCTTAGACGACAGAATAGGACATCTGTCCAGCGTGATTTTGTTACAGGAGGCCAGAAACCTAATTGCCGCTTTATTGCATGCAGCTTATTATTTGTTCCAGGTCCCACAAGCGTTGCCAGTAGTTTCGCAGTTTCCTTTATAAGAAAGGCTTCAGGTCTGTGACAGGGACCGAAGCAGTAGGATTAACTACATGCAATGAAATTGATATGGCCATCTGGTCCGCTAGAACGTTACCCTCGATGCCCCTATTTACAGGCACCCAGCATATAATCACATGTTGATTATATATATATATATATATATATATATATATATATATATATATATATATATATATGCTTTACACAGGACGGAATAGAGTTCATTAATTACCGGATTTTTGTGGCTTACGAATGACCATCAAGGCCGTCACAACACTAAGGGAGTCCGTATATATAACTGATTTCTGGAGTTTTGATTTCTTTATATGTTTTACAGCCGACAACAGTGCGTAGGCCTCAGCCGTAAAGATACTAGTTTCTGGATGGAGTACATCGGAATCCGAGAAAGATGGACCGACGGCTGCATAGGACACCCCGTCGTGTGACTTCGATGCGTCTGTGTAGAACTCCATGCAGGAGTGTTTGTGCTGGAGTGCCCGGAGACGCATTTAAATTTCAATCTCTGGAGCGTGCTTTGTAACTTGAGTGAAAGATGTATCGCATTGTATCAGCTGTCACTCCCAAGGAGGTAGCAGCTTGGCTGGATGCATTAGGCGAAGCTCGAGGAGTAGACATGCATTTCTTCACTAAGCTCCCTCACACGCAGCGAGAAAGGCTGTCTTACGGAGGGGCGATTGCGAAAGAGTGTAGCATATGTCATATTGTTAACGTTATTAAAACACGGGTGTGTAGGATTAGAGTGCACTTTCAGAAAATATGTTTGGCTGATGTATGTTCTCTGCAGATGAAGTGACCACTCATTTGACTCTACATATAAACTTTGTACGGGACTCGTTCTGAAAGCGCCAGTGGCCAGTCGGATTCCTAGATGGTGGACTGGGTCTAGCATCTTTAGTGCGCTCGGGGCGGCAGAGTGATAAATCACGGCACCATAGTCTAGTCGTGATCGAGTGAGGCTTTTATAGAGATTCATTAAACACTTCCTGTCACTACCCCTATGTAGTCTGGGATAGAAGTTTCATTATGTTCATTGTTTTTAGACATATTTTAATATGTTTAATGTGGGGGACGAAAGTGAGTGAGTCTGTAGTCAAGTATAACACCTAGAAATTTGTGTTCTTTGTTTACAGGTGTCTGTTGTCCATGCAGTTCTATGCAAGGATCTGGGATAAGTTCTCTCTTTCTTGCAAAAAGAACGCAAGAGCTTTTGTTAGGATTGATCTTAAATCCATTCTTGTCTGCCCACATTGACATTATGTTCAGGCAATGCTGTACCTGTCTCTCGCAGACTGCTAGGTTACAAGATTTGAAACCTCCTTTTATGTCGTCCACGTAGACAGAATAAAAGATGGCCGGTGGTAATGAAGCACGGAGCGTGTTCATCTTAACGATGGAGAGCGTGCGGCTGAGCACGCCTCCTTGGTGAACACCCGTTTCTTGCGTAAAAGAACGTGAAAGTACAATGCCGACTTTCACCCGGAAGGTACGATTGGACAGACAGCTTTCTATTAGGTTTTGCATATTCCCATGGATGCCCATTTCTGACAAGTCTCTTAAGATTCCGTAACGCCACGTTGTATCGTACGCCTTCTCTATGTCGAGGAATATGGATAAGAAAAACTGCTTGTGTACAAATGCGTCCCGGATATTTGCTTCTACACGTACAAGATGGTCAGTTGTGGAGCGCCCTTCTCGGAAGCCGCACTGATAAGGATCAAGCATTTTGCTCTGTTCAAGGAAATGAATGAGTCGCCGATTTATCACTTTTTCAAACACCTTACAAATGCAACTTGTGAGTGCTATTGCGCGGTAGCTTGCCACTGAGGAAGGGTCTTTGCCTTGTTTCAAAACAGGGACCACAATGGCTTCCTTCCATGCGGTTGGAAGGTACCCTGCATCCCAGATGGTGTTGATAAGTGTGAGTAGTGTAACTTGCGTGTCATTGTGCAAGTTTTTGAGCATTTCATACATTTCTCTATCAGATCCCGGTGCAGAGTTCTTGCGTGCGCTCAAGGCAGCTCTCAGCTCGGCAGCACTAAAAGGACAGTTGTACGGTTCATTCTGTCGACATTTTCTTATGAGGGGCTTGCATTCTTCTATTTGTTTATATTTCAGGAAGGATTGCGAATAATGGTTTGAAGTTGATACGCTCTCAAAGTGCTCCCCAAGTGAGTCTGCCTGATCTTGTAGTGTATCGCCCTGTGTATTTACCAGAGGGAGTGAATATGTTTGTCGCCCTCTAATTCTATTTACCCTGTTCCAGACTTGGGACTCATGTATAAACGAGTTAATACTCGATAAATACTTCTGCCAGCTTTCTCTTCTGGCCTGCCGGCGGGTTCTCCTGCCTTGGGTCTTTACTTTTTTAAAGTTGACAAGATTCTCTGCAGTGGGCGAAGCGCGTAGCGACCCCCACACTTTGTTCTAATTCCTACGTGCGATTCTACATTCATCGTTCCACCACGCGACATGCCGTTACTTCACGTATGCATTTAAATGCGGCATCAATTACGAAGGCTGTAAAATACTTCACAGCAGCATCAATTTCTAACGAGAACATGTCATCCCATGATATACTAGTTAAGGTTCGGAATTTCTCTCAGTCTGCTGTGTTAATTTTCCACCTAGGAGCTTGTGGTGGATATTCGTTTTCTTTAAGTGTTCTTAATAGCATGGGGAAGTGGTCGCTTCCGTAGGGATTGTTGTTAACTTCCCATTCGAGTTCAGGCAGTATGGACGGGAAACTATGCTTAGACCAATTGAAGAAAATGTATTGTTTGGAAGACAGTAATATGTGGGTTTGTTCTTATTCAGAAGGCACGCACCAGAAGAAAAAAGGAAATGTTCAACAAGACGACCTCGTGCATCTATACCAGAGTCGCTCCACAGGGAGCTGTACGCATTGAAATCGCCAAGAACAACAGAAGGTTCTGGCAATTGATCTAAAAAGGATTGGAATTCATGTTTCCTTAATTTGTAATGTGGGGGTATGTAAAGAGAGCTAATGGTGATGAGTTTGTTTAGGAGAACAACTTGAACCGCCACTGCTTCGAGAGGCGTTTGTAGCTGTAAAAGTTGACACGCAATGCTCTTACGGATAGCAATGGCGACACCGGCCGATGATGCGACAGCATCATCGCGATCTTTGCGAAAAGTTATATACTGTCGGAGAAAGTTTGTGTGTTTTGATTTTAAGTGTGTTTCTTGTAAACACAGCACTTTTGGATTGTGTATTTGGATGAGTTCCTGCACATCGTCAAGGTTTCTAAGAAGACCTATGAAGTTCCATTGAATTATTTGTGTATCCATATTGGAAGTCAAATAGGTGCTGTGTGTACAGAAACACAAGTATTAATTAGAGATTTCAGAGATTAGTTTACAGAGCTCTTTCGAGGCCCTGCAATCGGGGTTTTGCCCTTTCTGGAGCGTTCGAGGGGGCCTCGCCGCTCCTTAGGCGCTTGGCGCACCGTGGGGATAGGTGTAGTGTCCATTGCTTCTTGTGAGGCGCCGAACACGTGCTCTTGCGAGCGAGAGGTTACCAGGGAGGGTCTCGCCTTGGAGGGCAAGACCCCTGCGCCCACCAGCCCGGAGGTCGATGGGGCTCCCTGGGGGCTGCGCCGGCCGTTGCCAGCGCTGGAAGGGACCTGGGAGGTTGAGGCAGCCCGGCTGCGCCCACATTCGGGGTCGATGGTCCCTTCTCCTCGATTGACAGAACAGCGCTAGCTGCAACCGCCGCGGAGGCCGATGGCGTAACTGCCGACTCACTGCTTGTGGGTCGGACAGCCACTGGAGGCCGTTGTGACGCTGCCCCCTGACGCGCCACATCGCCAAAAGTTTTCTTGGGCAGGTAAGATATTTGCCTGCGTGCCTCTTTGAAACTTATATTTTCCTTTACTTTAACTGTTACAGTCTCCTTTTTTCCAGGATGGGCACGACCGCGAGTATGCGGCGTGCTCCCCATCACAGTTTACACATTGCAGAGCATTCTCACGAGCTTCGGAGGTGTGCTCGTGGGCACTGCATTTCGCACATGTTTGGCGGCCTCGGCAGCTCTGCGAACTGTGGCCGAAGCACTGGAATTTGAAACATCGGAGTGCATAGGGCATGTATGGCCTGACACGGAGCTTGATGTACCCGGCCTCGATTGACTCGGGCAGGACACTTGAACCAAATGTGATTATTAGGTGCTTGGTTTGGATCTCTTTACCATTTCGCCTCATCTTTATTCTTCTTACATTGATAACATTTTGCTCGCTGGAGCTCTCCAAGAATTCAGCCTCAGTGAGCTCCAGCAAGTCATCGTCCGACACACCGCCGCGGGTGGTGTTCATAGTACGGTGCGGGGTTACTGTTAGTTGGGTCTCCCCAAATGACACTAGTTTCGGCAGTTTCTCGAATTGCTTCTTGTCGCGAAGCTCCAAGAGGAGATCACTGCTTGCCAGCCAGTCTGGTCACCTTATAACCGGCTCCAAAAACATCAACCAAAGTCTTCGATACAAGGAAAGGTGAAATTGTGCGGACTGGTTTGCCGGGTTTTTCCGAGTGAACTACACGGAAACATGGAAAGTTGTGGACTTCGCGTCCGCAAAACTGAAAAACTTCATCGGTGCGCCCTCTTTTCTGAGCGCGATCAGGGAGGTGAGGAAAGGAGGTACCCATAGAGATATGTGATATTTCGGCAGTACTGCCAGCCACCCACCGTGGAGTCCTACAAGGGGACGCTGCAGGATCTGTGAAACACGGCCTGCAAACGCCAGCTGTACATTACCACTATAACCAAATATGATATAACCTAGGTTGGCTATTCACACAAGGTTAACCCTTCCTGCCTGGAAAAATTGGAAGTAAAGGGGAAGCCAGAAGAAGGCAGGAAAGGTGGAAGGTAAGGGAAAGACAAAGGTAGTAGGGAGAGAGAGAGACAGGAAAAGGCAACCATCGATTTCCCCCGGTGGGTCAGTCCGTGGATGCCGTCTAAGTGAAGCAGAGACCAAAGAGGTGTGTTCCCTCCGCCGGGAACCTTAAAGGTCCGAACACTCAGCATCGGCTCGACCTCCAGGATCCCCCTTTCCCCGGACACGGCTAAGCGGCGCACGGTTAGACGCGGGAGGGTCCAACCCTCGTGTGCTCGGGTACGTGGTGTCGCAACACACCAAACGCCTGCTTACGCAGACGCCCGTGCGGGGACTTGCACTGCTCGCAATAAAGACTTTTCTGAAACTGAGACGCGTCGCATACCACTCAAGGCGCTTTATATCGCGGCGCACTCTCGCTACAACGTTAGAAGAGGGGTGGATCGCCTTGATTTGCACAGGCAGTCTCCTGAGGCTTACAGAGCTCGCACCCCGCAGGGGCGTCTGTGTAAGCAGGCGTTTGGTGTGTTGCGACACCACGTACCCGAGCACACAAGGGTTGGACCCTCCCGCGTGTAGCCGTGCGCGGCTTAGCCGCGTCCGGGGAAAGGGGGATCCTGGAGGTTGAGCCGATGCCGGGTGTTCGGACCTTTAAGGCCCCCGGCGGAGTCAACACACCTCTTTGGCCTCTGCTTCACGTAGACGGCACCACCGGACTGACCCACCCGGGGGAAATCGGCAGTCGCCTTTTCCTGTCCTCCTCTCCAATCTTCGTCTTTCTCTCGCGCCTTTTTCATCTTTCCTGTGGTCTCATCGCTTCTCCTCACTTCCTAGTTTCCCGGCGGCAAGGGTTAACCTTGTGTAGCTAGCCAGCCTTGGTTATGCTGTATTTGGTTATAGCAGCGATGTACGGCTGGCGTTGGCAGGGTTTCTCTAGCAGGAACTCCTGTCACGTCCCCCTGTTGGGCTCCATGGTGGGTGGTCGGCATGGCGGCCGAAAACCCTACTGTACTTATGGAAAACGCTTTTCCTAAACTCCCTGATCGCCCTCACAAACGAGGACGCACCGAAGAAGTCCTTCAGTTTTTCGGACGCCAAGTCCACAATTTTCCTCGTTTTCATGTCATCCACGCAGAAAAACCAGCTAAACAAGTTTCGAACAGTCTCCCCGTTCCTTGTATCTAAGTCTCTTACCGAAGTTTTTGGTCCAGGATATAAGGTGTCGAGGATGGCTAGCGGAGACCTCCTTTTGGAGCTCCGTGATGAGAAGCAATTTGAAAAACTGCCTCAGCTAGTACCATTTGGGGAGACCCAAGCAGTAGTAACCCCGCACCGCACGATGAACGCCTCCCGCGGCGTTGTCCCGGACGATGATTTGCTGGAGCTCACTGAGGCTGAGCTCTTGGAGGGCTTCAGCGAACAGCATGTTCTAAATCTCTAAAGAATTAAGGTGAGGCGAGATGGTAAAGAAATTGCGACCAAAGACCTAATACTCACCTTCAATTCAAGTGTCCTGCCCGAGTCAATCGAGGCAGGGTACATCAAGCTCCGTGTAAGTCCGTACGTGCCAAATCCCCTCCGATGTTTCAAGTGCCAGCGCTTCGGTCACAGCTCGCAGAGCTGCCGAGGCCGCCAAACCTGTGCGAAGTGCAGTGCCCACGAACATACTTCTGAAGCTTGCGTGAACACTCTCCATTGTGTAAACTGTGAAGGGGAGCACGCCGCATACTCGCGGTCGTGCCCTTCCTGGAAAAAAGAGAAAGAAATAGTCACAATCAAAGATAAGGAAAACATAAGTTTCAAAGAGGCACGCAGGCGGGTAGCATACTTGCCAAAGAAAAGCTTTGCCGATGTGGTGCGTCAGGGGGCAGCGCCACAACGGTCTCCGGCGGCTGTCCGACCCACACCCAGTCAGGCGGCAGTGACGCCATCCGCCCCCCCCCCCCCCCCCGGCGGCTGCAGCTGCCGCTGCTACGCCAACACAGCAGACGGGGCCATCGACCCGCGCAGCCGAGGCTGCCCCAACCTCCATGGGCCCTCCCAGCGCTGGCAACAGCCGGCGCAGCCAAATCCCGCAGGGTGCCCCATCGACCTCCGGGCTGGTGGGCGCAAGGGTCTTGCCTTCCGAGGCAGGACTCACTCGGAAAGCTTCTCGCTCTCAAGAGCACGTGTCCGGCGCCTCGCTAGAGACAATGGACACTACACCTGTCCTCAAGGCGCACCAAACGCCTAAGGAGCGGCGAGGCTCCCTCGAACGCTCCAGAAAGGGCAGAACCCCGTTACAGGGCCTCGAAAGAGCTCTGTAACCTAAGACATCACTTCCGTTTCCGTAAACACAGCACCGATTTTCTTTAAATATGGATACGCAAATCATACAATGGAATGTCAGATGTCTTCTAAGGAATCTTGATGACGTGCAAGAACTCATCCATAAACACGATCGGAAAGTGCTGTGTTTACAGGAAACACACTTAAAACCAATACACACAAATTTTCTTCGACAGTAGATTACTTTTCGCAAAGATCGCGATGATACTCTCGCATCATCGAGCGGTGTTGCAATTATAATTCAAAAAAGCATAGCCTGTCAACGTTTGCAGCTACGAACGGCTTTTGAGGCAGGGCGGTTCGCGTTATTCTGCTAAATAAACTTATCACTATTTGCTCACTTTATATACCCCCACATTATAAACTAAGCAAACCTGAATTTCAGTCCTTTATTGATGAATTGCCAGAACTCTATGTTGTTCTTGGCGATTTCAATACACATAACTACCTGTGGGGCGACCCTCGTATAGATGCGCGTCGACGTCTTGTCGAACAGTTCCTTCTTTCTTCTGGTGCTTGTCTGTTGAATAAAAAGGAACACACATATTACTCTCCTGAAAACAGAACCTATTCTTCCATAGACCTTAGCATAGTCTCCACGTCTGTACTGCCTGAACTTGAATGGGAAGTTACCGACAACCCTTACGGCAGCGACCACTTCCCTATACTGCTAAGATCAGCTAAAGAAAACGAATATCCACCACACGCTGCTAGGTGGAAGATTGAGACAGCTGACTGGGAGAAATTTCGATCTCTTACTAGTATCTCGTGGGCTGACATGTCTTCGCTAGGAATTGATGCTGCAGTGGAATTTTTCACAGCCTTCATAATAGATGCCGCATATAAATGCATATCACAAGTAAATGGGTTGGCATGTAAACTGCGTGTCCCGTGGTGGAACGACGATTGTAGGATCACTCGTAAGAAACAAAAAGCGTGGGGGTTGCTACGCGTCTCTCCCACTGCGGAAAATCTTATTAACTTTAAAAAAGCAAAATCCGAAGGCCGGAGAACGCGCCGACAGGCCAGAAGAGAAAGTTGGAAGAAGTTTTTATCGGCTATCAACACGTATACAGATGAGGTCAAAGTCTGGAACAAGGTAAATAGCATAAGAGGGCGATAAATATACTCCCTCCCTTTGGTAAACACACAAGGCGATGCCCTGCAAGACCAGGCTGATGCTCTCGGTGAACACATCGAGCGCGTGTCTAGCTCCACTCACTATTCGGAGAACTTTGTTAAATATAAAGCTATAGAAGAACACAAGCCTCTGAATCGGAAATGCACGCCAAATGATCTTTATAATCGCCCTTTTACCATTGCTGAACATAAAGCTTCCTTATCAGCATGTCGGAGCTCTGCACCGGGCCCCGATAGAATCATGTATGATATGATTAAGCACCAACACTGCGACACACAAATCACGCTACTAACACTTCTCAATAATATCTGGGCTGCTGGTTATCTTCCATCAAAATGGAAGGAGGCTATTGTAATCCCTGTTGTAAAGCGTGGTAAAGACACTTCATTGCTTACTAGCTACCGACCTATAGTGCTTACGAGCTGCCTCTGTAAGCTCTTTGAAAAAATGATCAATCGCCGTCTCGTACACCTCCTAGAGTCCAGTAAAATGCTTGACCCATTTCAATGTGGTTTTCGGGAAGGGCGATCTACAGCGGACCATCTTGTGCGCATCGAAGCGAGCATTCGCGATGCCTTCATGCACAAGCAATCTTTCTTTTCTGTATTTCTCGATATAGAAAAAGCGTACGACACAACCTGGCGGTACGGAATCCTGCGCGATCTTTCCGCGCTAGGTATCCGCGGCAATATGTTAAATATTATAGAGAGCTACCTAGGTAACCGTACATTTCGAGTGAAAATTGGTCCTGCACAGTCGCGTACATTCATACAGGAAACTGGGGTACCCAGGGTGGCGTACTCAGCTGCACGCTCTTTGTCGTAAAGATGAACACGCTTCGTGCACCTTTACCACCAGCTATTTTCTATTCCGTCTACGTAGACGATATACAAATACGTTTCAAATCCTGCAACCTCACAGTCTGCGAGGGACAGGTACAGCATGGTTTGAGCAAGGTGTCACAGTGGGCAGAGAAAAATGGATTTAAAATCAATCCTCCCAAGAGTTCTTGTGTTCTGTTTACAAGAAAGAGAGGCCTGGTTCCGGATCCTTGCTTAGAACTGTGTGGACAACAGATACCTGTAAACAAAGAACACAAATTTCTAAGTGTTATACTTGACAATAGACTCACTTTCATCCCACACATTAAACATCTTAAAGAAAAATGTCTGAAAACAATGAACCTAATCAAACTCCTATCGCAGACTACATGGGGTAGTGACAGGAAGTGTTTAATGAACCTATACAAGAGCCTGATTTGGTCACGATTAGATTATGGTGCCGTGATCTATCATTCTGCTGCCCCGAGCGCGCTAAAGATGCTAGACCCTGTTCACCATCTAGGTATCCGTTTAGCCACGGGCGCTTTCAGAACAAGCCCGATTGAAAGCTTATATACCGAATCGAATGAATGGTCTCTCCACCTACAGAGATCATACATCAGCTTTACATATCTCCTTAAAGTACGCTCTAATCCTGAACATCCATGTTTTGATACCGTTACCGATATGACGTGCGCTACACTTTTCAGCAATTGTCCCTCCATAAGACAGCCTTTCTCGCTGCGTGTGAAGGAGCTTAGCGATGAAATGCATATCCCACTCCTCAAGCATCGCCTAATGCACCTAACGAAGCTTTTACTTCCTTGGGAGTGGCAGGTGATACAATGTGACATAGCCTTTATAAAAGTTACAAAGCACGCTCCTGAGGCCGAAATCAGAATGCATTTCCTAGAACTTCAGCAGCGTACGCCCCAGGAGAGTGCCTGTGCAAATAAAGGCGATGCAACCCTTTTCTAACGTTGTAGCGAGAGCGCGTATCGATATAAAGCGCACTGAGTGTTATGCGACGCGTTTCAGTTTCAGAAAAGTCTTTATTGCGACTTTTCCCCGTCAAATTTGACAGGCAGTCTGGCAAATTTGACCCGCAAAGCTGGCAACAAATTTAAACCACACTAGTCAGAACTCTGCCCATCACGGGACCTGAACAAGCCTTCTAAATGTAAGGATGTATCGACTGCTTCTTAATGTTTCGCTCTGCGCGTAGATTTATCATTGTAAAACGCAGGAGTAATTTTAACCAGGGACTCAACCTGGCAGAACGACTTGTTTACAGTTGCGGTTAGTGCGCAACACTGGACAATTGATTAATCTTGATTCGCCTTGTTGAAGATCGGGTTATATATTGTTCTGGTTACCGGTTCAGAGTTACCCTAGCACCTATTTAATTCGGTTTGAGTGGAGTATTGTTCTGGTTACCGCGACATGACCCGATTTTCAGAAATTCTGATAAACGTATAAATAACTGAACTGTTATTTTTCCGTTTTCAGTCATGATTACAACCGCGCACGCAAGGTAACCACGACTACAAAAGGTCTGCCCCTGTGTTCTTTGCATATTTGCTTTCAGTTCAAGACAGAGCTGCGCTTGGGCGTTTGTTTTGTATGCATCTGCACTTTTTTTAACACTGAAAAAGCAATCGTGCGCAACACGAGACACTATTTGCGGTGGGGCTGTACTCCATGTCGTGACATGGCCGTGTGTGCCATGCGTGGTCCTACTAGAAGTGTGAATTGGACGTCTAGAGCAAGGCATAGGCCTGATGTTAAACTCTGTATATGAGCTGAAGTGCAGCGTCGAGCTTTTTGTCGTATTATATTAAAATCCAAAGACCCAACCAAACTGTAGCATGTTGGTGCTGCTTTTAAGTTGTTACTTTTTAAAATCATACAAGAAGTATGGGTAATTAATAATAATAATGATTATAATTATTATTCTCGTTGAATAGAGCCAGAATTTCTTGCTAGAGGCAGCGCATCTTAGTTTCTTTGCTGCCATCACGTTACACAAACTAAAACTAGATTTGATATTGCCCTGTGCCATGCATAAAACTAGGCACCATCATTAAATCGTCTGTATTGTTTATTTTCAGCCAATGTCGTCTTCTCCATGATCCACTCCGGGTGCAGAATCTCTCTAGACAATGTACCGTTTCTGGTTGTCAAAGAAACCGTCAAAGTCTGCATATTTGGAACGGAATACTACAAAAAGACTCGAGAGAAAAACAAAGACCAGGTATGTTACATGATGATGCACTTGCGAACGTTTCAGTCTCATGCAGATATCCGGCAGCATTCCAAATTTAATGATTGTGTACAGGCAGTGTAAAGAGGACTTACTTTAGGTTCGGTTCCTTTAGGTTTACACCAGAAATAAATATTCTTGGTTTCATTTACAGGGTTCAAGCACCACTGACTGGCCATAGGAGGTGTACGAGAAGAAGCGAATGGACCTCCCAGGCACAAAGAAGAAAGGGTGTGCAGCAACAATGAATTTGAAGCGGATTGAATTGTACCCAGATTTCCAGGTACGTAATATGCAACCACAAGTAAAAAATGTTTTAGGGTTATTTTCTGGGCACGTTTATCATGGCATTTAGGTCTTTGCAAGCAGACACGAAACAAGCAGTTTTCAAAAAATTATTACATTGTCCTTGCAGTGTCTCGTAAAACATTTGTAGCTGATATCCACTATCATTGATTCTACTTCTGGCGATAGTAGGGAGTTTTAGTAGAGGGATCCGATAAGGATGCCTCCTCTCCCCTATGACAGCCTTGAACACGCATTGTGCATCGTTATGGTATCGTTATTGGTGCTAAAGAACGGTCTGCTAAAAATTCCTAATATCGGCTTTTCCTGTTGCCTTTGGTGCACAGTGCAGACAAAGTTGTCGTGGCATAAGATGGGGCACATTAGACTTGGTTGACGTGTGCTCATGAAAGGTTTGTTTGAGCTAGTTAACGAACTAGCTCAAACAGCAATGATCATTATGGTTTAAAACAGCGTGCCAGTATGAGGACAAAGTGAAGACGAGACAGAAGACAGCACTGAACTAACAACTGAAAGTTTATTTCCACTATTTCCAGTATATATACGAGTACACGTGGGAAATAGCAAAAAAAAAAACAGAGTGCGAAAGATAAAAAGAGTACAACACATACAGCCTCGGCATCCAAGCCGAGACTGTGTGTGTTGTACTCTTTTTATCTTTCGCACTCTGATTATTTGGGTATTTCCCACGTGTATATATAATGGACAAGTGGAAATAAATTTCCAGTTGTTAGTTCAGCGCTGTGTTCTTACTCGTCTTCACTTTCTTCTCGTCTTATCGCACTGTTTTAAACCATAAAGTATGCTCAATATACGTAACAATGCTTACTTTCCAGGTGGACCTTCCCCAGCCAAGCGGCCAGAGAAAAGAGGGTTGGCTGAAAGCAGACAAGGCCAAGCAGCTGAAAGAGGCGCTTGACGCAGAGCAGCAGACTGTGGCCAAAGAGACGCGAACATACATTAAAATTGCCAACTGCGGTTCCCATCGTAGCTATGGTTTCGAGGGCATGGAAGCTTTTAGTCAAAACATGGACAGGAACATTGCTGAGCGAATTCAAATGTTCGCAAGGGAAGGAATTACATCTGTATCAGATGTGAAAAAGCGCCTGCACTATTACGTGCACAACGTACTTTTTGCAAACAAGGAAAAGCCTGATAGCAGCTGCAGGGCCTTTTTTCCAACACATCGTGATGTCAGCAACCAGATCCAAGCTGCTCTTAAGAAAGACCGCTTCAGCACAGTTGATCAAGAGAATGCTAGTATCCTTATTGAAAAGATCAGGGGTGAGCAACCCGAATCCTCCATTGTCTATCGGCCGTATGCAGCACGCAGCTGCGTGGGTAGCAACGACTCGAACAACATGGAAGAGAGCATTGCCAACGAGTGTGAAGACACGTTGCTGTTCTGCTTCCAGACAAAATTCATGAGAAACATGCTTAAAAAGTATGGAGGCTCGGTAGTTTGCCTGGACGCAACACACGAGATTAGTGACTATGCCTTACCACTTTTCTTGCTTGTTGGGAAAACACCGTCGGGATGCACACCAGCTGGTGTGTTTATCGTACAGTTTGAGACGACCCACTGTATCGCTGATGCTTTAGATGTGTTCAAGCAGTGGTGCGATAACTGGTCCCCACAGTACTCGATGGTAGATTACAGCAAGGCAGAAATAAGTGCCATCAAGCAAGTGTTCCCAGAGAGTCAAATCTCCATCTTTGACTTCCATAGACTACAAGCATGGCAAAGGTGGCTGCGCAGAAAGGAAAACAACATATCCGATCCGGATGAGGCCCTGAGACTCATGAAACGCTTAGCCAGTGCTTCAAATCAGGATGAGTTTGACAAGGCATTTGAAGTCCTTGTCGCCTCAGAGTATTGGAAAAATGAAAAATTCCGCAGTTACTTTGAAGCAGTGTGGTTCTCTGTAATGGAGCTGTGGGTCATGTCTTACAGGCTGGAGTTTGATGTTGTCTTGACCACAAATAACGGCATTGAGGTCCAAAACAGGGTGTTGAAGGCACAGTATGTGAAAAGTGCAAGTGGGAAACGGTTGTTAACATCCCTAATCACAGCTGTCGTCCATGGCTACCTTCCCGACAAAGAACTGAAATACCATGAGGCAGCAAGGAGGCAGTCATCAGTGTACAGACAGTACAGCGAAAATATTCCTGCATACCTGCACAACCGGCCTCATGGGTTTGTTACACATATGCTGAGACGGCTTGTTAACGCAGAGGAATACACACACAGACATGAAAGAGCTGCCCATTGAAGGCATGTTTCGGTTCAATCTGAAAGAAGTGATGATGATGTGTACACAGTCGACTTCACCAAGCCATCGTGTACCTGCCCTGACTTTAGAAAGCACAAGTACCCATGCAAACACTTTTGTGTTGTTTTTAAGTATAGCGACAGGTGGCGCTTTTCCTTTCTTCCGCAGAGTTACCTCAGTCGACCGCAAATTACACTTGGAAGCTGTCTAGAATCAGAAACAGGTTCCGAGATTCCCCTTGTCAATGAGCCCCGCCCTTCTGAAGTGTCTTCACAGGCTCTTGGTAGAGCAGTATCAGAGCCGAACATTCCCTTTGCCAATGAGCCAAGCTTTTGTCAAGTGCCTTTACAGCCTGTGGTTGCTATGGTTCCTGGGACAGCAGCCCCCTCAGTCTCGGAGTTGCGCAAATGTATAACCGAGGAACTTGAAAACTGCAGTTCCCTCCTTTACTGATGCCATGACGTTCAAACACTGTTGGAGGCTAGGGGCTTATTGCAAGTCACCTTCCGTAAGTTGGCTGAATTTCTGCCACAGAGTTCTGGCCTTCACATTCGGGGCTCACCGACAAAGGGATGCTCGTCTCTCAAGCATCTTCCAAAGAGAAGGCGCCTATAGTGTGCTGTCACTCTGCCATTGATTCGTTGATTCTTCACAGGAGCTTTGGCTCGGACTGCTAGGAAAGGATCAGGGGAAAACATTAGTGATTGCCACTTAGTGTTTTTTTTTCTTTTTTTAAGGAAGTGCGAACTTTACAAAACTCAATTTTTACTGTGCATAACTTGGGCTTAAGCAGAGTGCTTGGACATCTGTAAATATGTGTAAATATTTTTTTAGAATGTTTAGACCTTTTAAGATTAATATGCTATGTTTTATAGCAGACTCCATTATAGTCATGTAATTGCGACACAGGCACCGGCTGTGTACGTGTAGAAACACTGCCTTAATGCTTCGTGTCGGTGACTCAATTCATTGATTCTATAAAAATATCTTTTTAGGCTTGTGCTTTCAATGTATGTGTATAAAACTGTTTGTAAAGTTGCGTCCCTTCTGTACTTCACTGAAAGTGCTTGCTTTTATACCTTCCTTTTAACATTTTAATATAGCAGCTATCGTATATGACATGTTATTACGCTTTTGTCTGGTGGTTAATTCAAGAAATATTCAGTAGCGTGATTGTAATATGCATCGACTGTAAATAAAGCACATTTGAGAGAATGCCTAATGTGCACCAAGAGTTTACTTTGAAAAGGTGAAGTACGGTTACCTACACAGTAGAGCAATTTCGCCAAGACTACTTCAACAGTTGTGACTGGTATTAGAGGCTGGGCAAACTGGCCATTTTCGAGGGCAATTATGAGAACTACCCTTTCAGTGAAATGCTTTAGGTATACATACTGATACTAGTGACTTGAGGGAGCTGTTTAATTATCCAGACTTAAAACTTTTTTCAATGGCACCCTATGGGAATGGGGTTATAAAAAGGGGTTGCATAAGGAACAGGAATGAACAAGAAAATAGGCAATCGTCTAAACTTAGCATTTATAAGCTAGAATATTTAAATTAGTCTCAACATGTACTTTAGAATCGTGGAAACCGAAACAGTCAATGTTGAACTGTCTAGTTTTTGCCCATCACATAACCAAAACATGCGACCTGATGTATGGTGATTCAGTCGTTAGTATGGTGCATACTACATAGCCGGTCCACGGAAAGGGGAAAAGTCTCATGAACCTTCTTTTTTGTTCCTTGGAGGTTCATTCACTTTTTCTCGTACACTTCCTTCGGCAAGTCAGTGGTCAGTAGTGCTTGAATCCTGTAAATGAAATAAAGAATATTTATTTCTGGTGTTTTTACATGCATGTTAAAAGACACAAAAGTCAAGTGTAACATCATGCGGCTTTGGTAAGTACAAACAACAACAGTGACATGCTTCCATAGTTCACACCAGGCATGTAGCTAGGATTTTGTTTGGCTCGCAAGTACCGAATGTGGGGGGGGGGGGGTGGAGGGGAAAACGCTACAGGTGGGAGAGGTGGTAAAGGACGTCCCAGCAAAACTGAAGATTTCTTGGGGGATGGGGCCACTCCAACCACCGGCCATGTTCCTGGTACACAGCCATCATGGTCTTTTCCTAAATCTATTCATTTACTACTGAGGGCCATGAAATGGGCATTGAATAAGGGAAAATAAGTGAAGAACAGCTGTCGCAAAGTATCCTCTTTACACTGCTTGCACACAATCTTTGAGTTGGAAGGTTCCCCGTAGGGGCGTCTGCGTCAGCAGGCGTTCGGTGTGTTGCGACACCACGTACCCGAGCACACGAGGGTTGGACCCTCCCGCGTGTAGCCGTGCGCGGCTTAGCCGTGTCCGGGGAAAGGGGGATCCTGGGGGTTGAGCCAATGCCGGGTGATTGGACCTTTACGGCCCCTCGGCGGCGGCAACACACCCCTTTGGCCTCGGCTTCACGTGGACGGCACCCCCGGACTGACCCACCCGGGGGAAATCGGCAGTCGACTCTTCCTGTCTCTTCCTCTCGAATCTTCGTCTTTATCTCTTACTTTTTGACCTTTCCTGTCTTCTCCTCTCTTCCATTTACTTCATTCTCCTCGGCGGCAAGGGTTAACCTTGTGTGGGATAGCCAACCTTGGTTATAACAGATTTGGTTATAGTAGTGTCGTACAGCTGGCGCATGCAGGCCGTCTTTTCACGGTCCTGCAGCGTCCCCTTGTTGGGCTCCATGGTGGGTGGCTGGCGGCGCTGCCGTATTTTCACACATATCTATGGCAAGTTCTTTTCCAACACTTTCTGATCGCCCTCACAAACGAGGGCGCACCGAAGAAGTTTTCAAGTTTTTTGGCCGAAATAATGACAATTTTCCAATATTTCATGTTGTACATTTGGAGAAAAAAGAAAAGGCAGCGAGAATGATCTCACTTTTTCTTGTTGCAAAGACACTTAGTGAAGCTTTTGGCCCAGGTTATAAAGTCTCTAAGTTGGCAAGTGGCGACCTCCACTTAGAACTGCGTGATAAGACACAGTACGAGAAACTCTCTAATCTAGTATCCTTTGGGAATCTTCCAGTGACGGTCACACCGCACCGCACAATGAACACCACCCGCGGAGTCGTTTCCGATCCCGATCTCATGGAACTGACTGAAGCCGAACTACTAGAGGGCTGGAGCGATCAGAATCTGACCAATGTCAAGAGAATAAAGATCAGGCGCGATGGCAAGGACATTGAGACAAAGCACTTAAGAGGAAGCTTTAGCTCGAGTGCTCCTATCTAAATACATGTAAAAGGAGAATTCGTTTTTCTCGGCAACCAGTGCACCAAATTTGACGAAGTTTGTTGCATTTAAAAGAAAAACTTAAAATCTAGTGACTGTTGGTTTCGAATTTTTGATTTAGATCGTCAATTTTTTATTAAAAATTGGCAAAAATCGAAAACTTTCAAAAAACGAAACTATCAAGTTTACAACTCCGTAACTCAACCACTAAAAATGATAATACAATTCTGTGAATTGAATCTAATAGTACATCTAAAGCGGACAAAATTGATATGTTACACATAAATATATAAAAAAAAATTAATCATAGGGAAATACAACTTTTGCAAAACCATTGTAACCAACGTAACACATTCACGTAAGATGTAAAATGACATATTGAATTTGTCCGCTTTGAATGATATAATGGATGCCGTTTGCAGAACCGCGATATCAGTTCTTGATGCAGAGCTATGAATTTGTAAACTTCGTGCTTCTATTTTTTTCAAACGGTCAAATATTTGAAAAACGTTTTAAGAAAATTGAAGCCCTAAATCGAAATTCCGCTTCCAACAGTCACTAGAATTTAACTTTCTCTTCCAAATGCAACAAATTTCATCAAAATCGGTCCAGGGGTTACCTCATAAAACCGTTTTTGCGTTTTACATGTATTTGAATAGGCCGCGTCGGAGTTGGGCCCGAGCTAAAGCTTCCTCTTAATTCTAACTTTTGCATCAAGTATGCTACCTCAGACCATTGAGGCTGGCTACATAAAGATCCGAGTCAGACCGTACATCCCCAATCCTCTCCGATGCTTTAAGTGTCAAAGATTTGGCCACAGTTCACAGAACTGCCGAGGCCCCAAAATGTAGTGCCCAAGAACACCCATCTGCCAATTGCGAGAATGCTCCACACTGCGTGAACTGTGATGGGGAACACGCCGCGTACTCGCGGTCCTGTCCATCATGGAAAAAAGAAAAAGAAATACTCACAATCAAGTTAAGGAAAATATATCGTTCAAAGAGGCACGCAGGCGGGTAGCATACCTGCCAAAGAAAAGCTTTGTCGAAGTGGCACGTCAGGGGGCAACGTCACAACGGCCTCCGGCGGCTGTCCGCCCCACACGCAGTGAGACGGCAATTACGCCATCTGCCCCCACGGTGGTTGCAGCTAGCGCTGCTCCGCCAACCGAACAGAAGGGACCTTCGACCCCGAAGGTGGGCGCAGCCGAGGCTGCCCCAACCTCCCCGGCCCCTTCCAGCGCTGGCAACAGCCGGCGCAGCCAAATTACTCAGGCAGCCCCATCGACCTCCGGGCTGGTGGGCGCAGGGTTCTTGCCCTCCTAGGCGGGACTCCCTCTGAAAACTTCTCGCTCGCAAGCGCACGTGCCCGGAGCCTCACTAGAGGCAATGGACACAACACCTATCCTCAAGGCGCACCAAGCGCCTAAGGAGCGCCGAGGCTCCCTCGAACGCTCCAGAAAGCAAAACTGCCGTTACAGGGCCTCGAAAGGGCTCTGTAATTTAATCTCTGTAATTTTCATAATCACTACTTCTGTTTCTGTACACTCAGCACCTATTGACCTCCAATATGGATACACAAATAATTCAATGGAACATCGGAGGTCTTCAGAGCTTATCCAAAAACACAATCCAACAGTGCTGTGTCTACAGGAAGCACACCTCAAACCACAACATACAAACTTTCTCCGACCGTATGTCAAGTTTCGCAAAGATCGCGATGATGCTGTCGTATCATCAGGCGGTGTTGCCATTTTGATTCATAAAAGTATTTCCTGTCAGATTTACAGCTAGAAACGCCCATTGAAGCAGTGGCGGTTCGAGCTGTTCTTCTAAATAAACTCGTCACCATTTGCTCGCTTTACGTACCCCCACACTACAAATTCAACAAACATGAATTTCAGTCATTTATAGACGAATTGTCAGAACCTTATGTTGTTCTTGGCGATTTCAATGCGCACAGCTCCCTGTGGGGCGACAATCGTACAGACGCGCGAGGTCGTCTTGTTGAACAGTTCCTCTTCTCTTCTGGTGCGTGCTTGCTGAATAAGAAGGAACCCACGTATTACTCCCTAGCAAACAGAACCTTTTCTTCAATAGATCTTAGCATAGTTTCCCCGTCCATACTGCTCGAACTTGAATGGGAAGTTACGAACAATCCTTACGGGAGCGACCACTTCCCTATACTGATCAGAACATCTAAAGAAAACGAATATCCTCCTCAAGCTCCTAGGTGGAAGATAGACACAGCCGACTGGGAGAAATTGCGAACTCTCACTACCAGCTCATGGGCCGACATGTATTCTTTAGAAATTGATGCTGCTGTGGAGTATCTTACATCATTCATAATAGATGCCGCATGAAAATGCATATCCGAAGTGAGTGGTCCGGCATGCAAACGACGTGTACCGTGGTGGAATAGCGAATGTAGGATCGCGCGTAAGAATCAGAACAAGGCGTGGGGGTTGCTACGCGCTTCTCCCACTGCAGAGAATCTTATGAACTTTAAAAAAGTAAAGTCCCAAGGCAGGCGAATCCGCCGACAAGCCAAAAGAGAAAGTTGGCACAGTTTTTTATCGAGTATTAACTCGTTCAGAGATGAGGCCAAAGCCTGGAACAGGATTAGTTAGTTAGTTAAATGGGGGTTTAATGGCGCAAAAGCGGCTAAGGCTATGCTGCGCCAAACACGAGGTGTTCTAAAATACAGTTTATAAAGTGAAAGACTATGTTAAGAACCTATATTTTATGTAAAAATCCAGTGTCGTCTAGAAATTTACGGACGTCACATAATGGGACTAGCGGATCATCACCTAAAATTAGAGCAGGGTGTAACGGTATGTGTAGTTTATATAATTTGTGCAAAAGTGTTCGTCTATGTGTTTCAATCTGCGTGCATGTGAGTAATATGTGTATAACTGTTAGTGGCTGTTGACATTTCTCGCATGTTGGTGTGTCTTCTTTCCTAAGTAGGTAATTGTGTGTGAGGTGTGTGTGCCCAATGCGTAGTCGGCATAAAACTACTTCGATGAACCGCTCCTGATGATAGCATGACTTCCACTCCCCAACTACGGCTTTCGTGAGATGTAGCTTGTTGTCGGTACAACGGTCCCACTCGCGTTGCCATTTTACCGTTGAGGCTTTTCTAATTGCGCGGATGCTATCTCTATATGGGAGTGTTGTGTTTGTAATGTCTTTGTGTGCTGCCTTCAATGCATATCGATCAGCTGCTTCGTTACCCGGTGTCCCAACATGGCTTGGGACCCAGCAGAAACGAATTGACCTCCCGTATTCGTTAAAAGCCACCATGTTTAAAATGTCTCCAATCAGGGGTTCACACTCAGATTTCAGATGTAGTGCCTTCATTGTGCTTAAAGAATCTGTATATATGACTGCATTTATGTGTTTATCAGCGATAATTTTTTTAACAACAACCCATATAGCGAAAACTTCGGCCGTGAAAACAGAGGCGTGTTGTCGCAATCGAATACTTTTTTCCCAATTTTCCGTTATGACCCCCACACCCACGTGTTCTTTCGTTTTGGAGCCATCAGTGTAATATATATTGCACGTTATTTTGATATTTGTTCTGAAGTTCACGGAATTCTTGTGTAATATGTTCGCGTGGGGTGTCTTTCTTCTTTAAATGTGTTAATGTCCAGTCACACAGCGGTTCAAAGTCGGCAAATGGGGACAAACGCTTTGGCTTTGTGGCAACCTGGAGCAGTTCGCGTGGAATGTCGTAATCCCGGACATAGTCCTCATATCGCAGGACAAGCGGCTTAATCATGTTCGGTTTATTTGTATAGTGTAGGCGTGAGTTGCATTGTGTGAGGATGTTGTAGCATATGTGTTGTGGTGATGACTGAATTCTTAGTACGTAGGAAAAAGTGAGTAATGCTCTGCGCTGCTGTAATGAGGGTTCATTACACTCAACATATAAACTTTGGACAGGTGACGTTCTGTAGGCGCCACTTGCCAGTCGCAGTCCAAGGTTATGTACTGGATCAAGTCGTTGGATGTAGGATTGTCTGGCTGAGCCGTAAACAATGGAGCCGTAGTCTAAAAGGCTACGAACAAGAGACCGGTAAATACGTAAAAGACACGTTCGGTCGGAACCCCAGTGCTTATGAGATAACACTTTGAGGATATTCAATGCTTTATTTGCCTTAACCTTCAGTGCTCTAATGTGGGCAAGGAAGTTTAGTGTTTTGTCGAAGATTACTCCCAAGAATTTATATTCCTGTTTTACCTGCAGCGCAACATCATTCAACTTTAAATCCGGGTCTAAGTACAACCCTCGTTTTTGCGAAAATAGCACTGCAACAGTTTTCTGAGTAGAGAAGCGGAAGCCATTTTTCTCAGCCCACTCGATTAGTTTATTTATTGTTATCTGGAGCTGCCTTTCACATGTTGGTAAGTTTGAAGCGCGGCAGGCTATTTGCAAGTCATCGACGTATATGGAGTGTATAACAGAAGTGGGAATGACTTTGTTGATAGAGTTCATTTTTACAATAAAGAGTGTTGTGCTAAGTACGCAACCCTGTGGCACGCCGTTTTCTTGGATAAACGTGCGCGAGAGCGCAGTGCTTAGACGGATTTGAAATGTTCTGTTGGATATAAAATCTGCGATACAGTTTAGCATTTTGCCACGGATTCCTAGCGCGGCGAGGTTACGTAAGATTCCAAACCTCCACGTGGTGTCATACGCTTTTTCTAAATCGAAGAACACTGCCAGGCAGTGCTGTTTGTGTACGAATGCCTCACGTATTTCGTGTTCAAGTCGGACGAGGTGGTCTGTCGTTGAACACCCTTTTTTATAGCCGCACTGATGAGAATCAATGGAGTTCCGTATATGAAGCGTGAAAGTTAATCTGGCATTTACGATACTTTCATATGTTTTCGCCAAACAACTTGTCAGGGCAATGGGTGGAAAGCTGCTTGGGGATGTGGGGGATTTACCTGGTTTTAAAAATGGCACAACTATTGCGTTTTTCCAACTTTTTGGCATGCTTCCAGATTCAAATATTTTGTTAAAAAATTTAAGGAGAACATCTACGGATGCTTGGGACAGGTGTGCGAGCATAGAATAATGGATCCGGTCCGGACCTACTGCAGTTTTCTTGCCAGTAAAGAGAACCCTGTTAAGCTCTTGTAACGTAAATGGAGCGTTGTATTCGTCCCTTGACATACAAGTAGTTGGTAGTTTCTCTTTTTCTGCCGACAGTTTGTATTTTAAGAACCTGTTTGTATAATTAGCCGAGCTAGAGACGTTATAGAAATGTTCCCCAAGTATATTCGCTTGTTCTTGCAGTGTTGTCTGAGTGCCTGAAGGTGTGAGTATGGGTATCGTGTATGATGAGTAGTCCCCCTTAAACTTCCTGACCTGGTCCCACATCCTTTTGGATGTGACGGTGCTATTAATTGTAAATACATATTTTCGCCAAGACAATTTTTCCGCCTGTCTCCGAATAAATCGGGCTTTCGCTCTGGCTTGTTTGAAATTGAGAAAATTGTTTTGTGTTGGGTATCTGCGTAAAATTCCCCAGGCCTTGTTCTGCTGCTTTTTTGCTACGGTGCATTCACGTGTCCACCAAGGATTCAGGTTTTTCCGAACCACGCCAGAAGACTGCGGAATGGCCTTTTCAGCTGCAGAAATTATGCAATTGGTAAACTTTTCATTAATTTCCTCAATGCTTAGGTCTGTTAAATTAAGTTCCTCCAGCCTGGCACTTTCTGTAAAAACAGTCCAGTCGGCCATTTGTAACTTCCAGCGGCGCGGTTTGTGAGATATAATGGGTAGTGTTGATGGAAGGTGGATTAAAGCAGGTATATGATCACTGCCATATGGATTCTCCAGTACGTCCCATTTAAGATCGCTAAATATATCCGGAGAGCGAAACACTAAATAAATGCAGCTAAAATTATGTGAGCTCGTTGAGAAATGAGTTGGCGCACCTGAATTTAAAAGACAGATGTTATTAGTCAAAATAAAATCTTCGATAAGTTGTCCTCTTTGGTCATTCTTATCGCTACCCCAAAGAGTACAGTGAGCATTGAAATCTCCAATTAAAACAAAAGGCTCCGGCAGCTGGTCAATTAAATTTTCTAAATCTGGGGTTGTGAAATGCGTATGGGGATGGATGTATAACGAACAGATGGTGACAGTCTTAAAAGTTAAAACGGTGGCAGCTACTGCCTCAAAGGCAGTATTTAGTGAAACGTTCCGTGTAGGAATGCCGCCTTGAACGACAATAGCGACACCTCCTGATAGACGACTGGAGTGCTTGCGGTCCTTTCTTATGATTGTAAAGCCTTTAAGAAAATTTGTATGCTTTGGTCCTAGGTTCGTTTCTTGAAGGCAGAATGCCACTGGTGATAACTTATTTAAAATGTCTTTGATGTCACCTAGATTGTGAATTAGGCCTCTGCAATTCCAATGAATGATGAAAGCCATGTTATTGGGATTGAAAAAAAAAACTTGTCACCTACAACTCGTAAGCTCACACACACAAGTTTTTAAAAGCTGATTACTCTTACGAAAGGCGGTAACCGTTCAGGTTACCTTTCCTTTTCTTAGCGAAGGTATAATATGCTTATCCTTCTGTAAGCGCTCCAAGGAACGCAGGTCTTTTGGCGTCAATGACGCAGGGGTTTTCGGATCGACATCCATCGCCTTTGCCGAGGCGCTGGACGATCGAGAGCCAGGCGCCGAGACACGCGTCTCGGGCCGTGGAGTGCGGTTCAACTTAGGGCCCTGCGGCACTGTGGTCTGCTGGGCCGTCTTCGTTGCTGATGGAGCAGCAATGGCTGCAGCCACCAAGGGGGCGGTTGGGGTCTCTACAGGGGTACCGGACGTGGACCCTGTAGATTCCTGAGGCCGGTGTGTCGCTGCCCCCTGCCGCGTCACACTGGCATAGCTTGTTTGAGGTAAGTGCCCTAGTCTTTTCCTCGCTTCGTAGAATGAAATCTTTTCCTTTACTGTGAGTGCAATTATTTCTTTTTCTCTTTTCCAGCAAGGGCAGCTCCGCGAGTAAGCAGGATGATCGCCCTTGCAATTGACACATTGTGCGGGAGCATTGCAGTTGTCAGATGGATGGTCGTTGGCACTACACTTCGCGCATGTTTCCTTTCCTCTGCATGATTGAGATGCATGCCCGAACCTCTGGCACTTGAAACACCGCCTTGGGTTGGGTATGTACGGTCTGACGTTGATTTTCAGATATCCAGCGTCGAGTGAACTAGGGACAGTGCTACTACCAAATGTCAAAATCACATGTTTCGTCGGGATCTGTTGGTCATTTCGTCGTAGTGTTATTCTCTGAACCTTAATTACGTTTTGCTCTTGAAATCCTTCGAGTAGCTCTTCGTCGCTGAGGTTCAAGAAGTCTTCTTCAGATATAACTCCCCTGCTAGTGTTGAGTGAGCGGTGTGGAGAGATTGTTACTTTGATGTCACCGATATTGGTGAGTTCGGCGAGCTTTTCTAGTTGACTTTTCTTGGTCAGTTCAAGGAGGTCTCCGCTAGCCATCTTTGAGGCCTTGTAACCCGATCCAATTGTGTTTGCTAGGCATTTCGATACTGTGAATGGTGACAGTTTTCTAACGGTGGTGTTGCCTTCACTATGAAGAACGTGGTATTTCGGAAATGTGTCTTCGCTTGGTTTTAAAAAGAACTGGAATGCTGCTTCGGTGCGACCTCTTTTCAGAGGCCGATCTGAAAGTCGCGGGAACGCTTCTGCCATTGGATGGTTTCAAAATTCGGCGGCGGTGGTAGCCACCCACCACGGAGCCCAACAAGGGGACGCTACAGGTTCCAAGAAACCTGCAGACGCCAGCTATACAGCGCCACTATAACCTAATGTATATACCCAAGGTTGAATATATCACACACGGTTAAGCCTTGCCGCCAGGAAATACGGAAGTAATAAGAAGTGAAGAGAAGACAGGAAAGATGGGAAAGTGGGAGAGAAAGACGAAGATTGCAGAGGAGGACAGGAAAAGGCGACTGCCGATTTCCTCCAGGTGGGTCAGTCTGGAGGTACCGTCTATGTGAAGCAGAGGCCAAAGAGGTGTGTTGCCTCCGCCGGGGGGCCTTAAAGGTCCAAACACCCAGCTTCGTCTCAACCTCCAGGATCCCCCTTTCCCCAGACACGGCTAAGCCGCGCACGGCTACACGCGGGAGGGTCCAACCCTCGTGTGCTCGGGTACGTGGTGTCGCAACACACCAAACGCCTGCTGACGCAGACGCCCCTGCGGGGGAACAGGATTAATAGGATTAGAGGGCGGCAAATATATCCACTCCCTCGGGTAAACACACAGGGTGATACACTGCAAGACCAGGCAGACTCACTTGGGGAGTATTTTGAGAGCGTGTCAAGTTCGACAAATTATTCACAAGCCTTTCTCAATGCAAGCCACTCATCAGAAAATGTCGCCAGAATGAACCGTACAACTGTCCTCTTAGTGCTGCCGAGTTGAGAGCTGCTTTGAGCGCATGCAAGAGCTCTGCGCCGAGATCTGATAGAATCATGTATGAAATGCTCAAAAACTTACACAATGACACGCAAGTTACACTACTCAAACTTTTCAACACCATCTGGGATGCAAGTACCTTCCAACCACATGGAGGGAAGCCATTGTGGTCCCTGTTTTGAAACAAGGCAAAGACCCTTCCTCAGTGGCAAGCTACCGCCCGATAGCACTCACAAGTTGCATTTGTAAGGTGTTTGAAAAAGTGATAAATCGGCGACTCATTCATTTCCTTGAACAGAGCAAAATGCTTGATCCTTATCAGTGCGGCTTCCGAGAAGGGCGCTCCACAACTGACCATCTTGTACGTGTAGAAGCAAATATCCGGGACGCATTTGTACACAAGCAGTTTTTCTTATCCATATTCCTCGACATAGAGAAGGCCTATGACACAACGTGGCGCTACGGCATCTTGAGAGACTTCTCAGAAATGGGTATTCATGGCAATATGCTAAACATAATAAAAAGCTACTTGTCCAATCGTACATTCCGGATAAAAGTCGGCAATGTACTGTCACGTCCTTTAATACAAGAAACTAGTGTACCCCAGGGAGGCGTGCTTAGCTGCACGCTCTTTATCGTGAAGATGAACACGCTTCGTGCTTCATTACCGCCGGCCATTTTCTATTCTGTCTATGTGGACGACATTCAAGTTGCTTTTAAGTCCTGTAAATTCGCAGTGTGCGAGAGACAGGTATAGCATGGCTTGAACAAAGTATCAAAATGGGCAGAGAAAAATGGATTTAAAATCAATCCTAACAAAGCTATGTTGTTCTTTTTACGCGAAAGAGAGGCCTGATCCCGGATCCTTGCTTAGAACTGTGTGGACACCAAATACCTGTAAACAAAGAGCACAAATTCCTAGGTATTATACTTGACGATAGACTCACTTTCATTCCACACATTA
The DNA here is from genome assembly GCF_050947875.1 of Dermacentor variabilis. Taxonomy (NCBI): domain Eukaryota; kingdom Metazoa; phylum Arthropoda; class Arachnida; order Ixodida; family Ixodidae; genus Dermacentor; species Dermacentor variabilis. Next base: position 152,990,881 of record NC_134570.1, read on the forward strand.
AATATCTGAAAGAAAAATGTCTAAAAACAATGAACCTAATGAAACTTCTATCTAAGACTACGTGGGGTAGTGACAGAAAGTTTCTAATGAAAACTACAAGAGCCTAATTCGGTCACGATTGGATTATGGTGCCGTAGTGTACAACTCTGCCACCCCGAGCGCGCTAAGGATGCTGGATCCTGTCCACCATCTGGGCATCCGCTTAGCAACTGGCGCTTTCAGAACAAGCCCGATCGAAAGCTTATATGCCGAATCGAATGAGTGGCCGCTCCACTTGCAGAGATCATACATCAGCTTTACGTAATTCCTTAAAGTGCACTCTAATCCTGAACATCCATGTTTCAATACTGTCACTGATATGACGTGTGCTACAATTTTCCGAAACCGTCCGTCTATAAGACAGCCTTTCACGCTGAGTGTGAAGGAGCTTAGCGATGATATGCATGTCCCTCTCCTGGAGCACCGCTTAATGCGCCCACCCAAGCTATTACCTCCTTGGGACTGGCAGGTCACAGAATGTGACGTATCCTTTCTAAAAGTTTCAAAGCATGCTCCAGAGGTAGAAATTCGAATGCATTTCCTAGAACTTCAGTACAAGCACTCATGCACCGAGTTCTACACAGACGCTTCCAAGTCACATGCCGGAGTATCCTATGCAGCTGTCGGTCCTTCTTTTTCGGAATCCGATGCACTACATCCAGAAACAAGTATCTTCACGGCAGAGGCCTACGCTGTATGGTCGGCTGTAAAGCATATAAAGAAATCAAAACTCCAAAAAGCCGTTATATATACTGACTCCCTAAGTGTGGTGAAGGCCTTAATATCACCCTACAAACATAAAAATCCTGTACTTACTGAGGTCTATTCCGACATGTGCAAAGCTTATCTATCTAACCAGCAAATCATCATATGCTGGGTACCCGGCCACAGGGGAATCGAAGGCAACGTTTTGGCAGACCAGATGGCTACGTCAATTGCACTCCCTGCTGTTATTAATACTGCTTTGGTGCCTCTCACAGATCTGAAACCTTACATACGAAAGAAACTGCGAAACCACTGGCAACGCATGTCGGCCGCAGAAATAAATAATAAACTGCACGTTATAAAGCCACAGTTAGGTTCTTGGCCTTCCCCGACAAAATCTCGGCGAACAGATGTCCTATTCTGTCGCCTCAGAATAGGACACACATTTAATTATCTGCTTACCGGAAGTGAACCCCCCATCTGTGGTAGATGCGGCGAGAGGCTTACCGTCCTCGACGTGCTCCTGGAGTGTTGGGAAGCCGAAACGGAGAGAAATAAACATTTTCCGCTTGCTTAACAACATTACATCCCTTTACACCCGGCTATGTTTCTTGGTAAGGAACCGCTTTTTGACACCAAGGCAATCCTCAACTTTTTAAATGAGGTTGTCCTACATGTAATAAGACCATTAAACTCGTAGCGCATCCTCTTTCCAGAGGATCCCGCTGTGATAAATTTTTTATGTAGCACATGCCTCTAGGCCCTTGTGTCTCAAGAGCTCTAACGAGGCAGTGGTGCTCTAGTGAATTTTAGAATCTTATATATTTTCTATTTTGCATCATTCTTCTACGATGGATTTTAATGTTCATAGTATTCGTCATTAGTAATCGCGATAATTTTATAGCACGCAGATTTTACGCACTTTACAGCGACTATTTTTAGGCCACTTTACAGCCACGTCACATCTTCCATAATACATCGTTAACACTACCACTTGTCATGGCGCTCTTTGGCCAAACCTGGCCCTTGCGCCATAAAACACTACACATCATCATCAGTTGGAAGGTTGTTGGATATCTGCATGAGATTGAAGTGGCCTAAAAATAGTCGCTGTAAAGTGCGTAAAATCTACGTGATATAAAATTATGGCGATGACTAATGACGAATACTATGAACATGAAAATCCATCGTAGCAGAATGATGCAAAATAGAAAATATATCAGATGGTAAAATTACTTGGAGCACTGCTGCCTCGCCAGAGCCCTTGAAACACAAGGGCCTAGAGGCATGTGCTATACGAAAGAGCTATCACAGCGGCATCCTCTGAAAAGAGGACCCGCTACGAACATGTGGGGCTAACAACATGCAAGACAACATCTTTCAGAAAACTTAGGAGTGCGTTGGTGTCAAATAAAGGTTCTGGGCCGAGTAGCATTACGCGATGTAGGGGGATGTGCTGCCGGTATGCTGGAGAAAAATATTTCCTTCCCTCAGATTCGGCTGCCCGACACTCCAGGAGGACTTGGAGGACGGTCAGCCTCTCCCCGCATCTACCGCAGGTTGGAGGATCATTTTCAGTGAGTAAGAAGTTATGCGTGCCAAATGTGTGTCCTATTCTGAGGCGACAGAATAGGGCATCTGTTCGGCGTGATTTTGTTACGGAGGGCCAAGAACCTAACTGTGGCTTTATCACGTGCAGTTGGTTATTTACTTCTGCGTCCCACATACGTTGCCAGTGGTTTCGCAGTTTCCTTCTTAAGAAAGGCTTCAGGTCTGTGACAGGCACCGAAGCAGTAGGATTAACTGCATACAATGAAATTGATGTGGCCATCTGGTCCGCTAGAACGTTACCCTGGATGCGCCTATGTCCAGGCACCCAGCATATAATCACATGTTGGTTAGATATATATGCTTTACACAGTACGGAGTAGAGTTCATTAATTACCGGATTTTTGTGGTTACAGAAAGACATCAAGGCCTTCACAACACTAAGGGAGTCCTTATATATAACTGATTTCTGGAGTTTTGATTTATTTATATGCTTTACGACCGACAGCAGTGCGTAGGCCTCAGCCGTAAAGATACTAGTTTCCGGATGCATCGGTTTCCGAGAAGCATGGACCGACGGCTGCATAGGACACCCCGTCGTGCGACTTCGATGCGTCTGTGTAGAACTCCGTGCAGGAGCATTTGTGCTGGAGTTCCCGGAAATGCATTTGGATTTCAATCTCTGGAGCGTATATTGTAACTTGCATGAAATATATATCGCATTGTATCAGCTGCCTCTGCCCGGGCGGTAGTAACTTAGCTGCAGTCATTAGGCGATGTTCAAGAATTGGGACGTCCATTTCTTCGCTAAGTTCTCTTACACGTATTGACAAAGGTAATCTCAAAGAGGGTCTATTACGAAAAGTGTTTCACACGTCAATTCGTTAACGGTTGTGAAACACGGATGTTCCCTATTAGACCGCACTTTCAGAAAATAGGTAAAGCTGATGTATGTTCTTTGAAAATGGAGTGACCAGCCATCTGCCTCGACATACAGACTTTCAACAGGGCTTGTTCTAAATGCGCCAGTGGCCAGGCGGATTCCCAGATGGCGAACATGGTCTAATATATTTAGCGCGCTCGGGGCGGCAGAGTGATAAACTACAGCACCATAATCTAATCTTGATCGAACTAGGCTCCTGTAAAGATTCAGTAAACACTTGCTGTCACTTCCCCATGTTGCATGGGATAGGATTTTAAGTAAGTTCAGTGTATTAGACATTTTGTTTTTAGATATTTAATGTGTGGAATGAAACTAAGCTTCGAGTCAAGTATAATACCTAGAAATATGTGCTCTTTGTTAAAAGGAATTTGTTGTCCGCCCACTTCTAGAAAAGGATCTGGGACCAGGCCACTCTTTCTTGTGAAGAGAACACAAGAACTTTTGTGGGGGTTGATTTTAAATCCATTTTGGTCTGCCCGCATGGACACCTTGTTTAGGACCTGCTGTGCCTGTCTCTCGCAGACTGTGAGGTTGAAGGATTTGAAACCTATTTGTATATCGTCTACGTAGACGGAGTAGAAAATAGCTGGTGGTAAAGATGCACGAAGCGTGTTCATCTTTACGACAAGGAGTGTGCAGCTGAGTACGCCACCCTGGGGTACCCCAGTTTCCTGTATGAATGTACGCGACAGTGCAGGGCCTATTTTCACTCGAAATGTACGGTTCTCTAGGTAGCTCTCTATAATATTTAACATATTGCCGCGGATACCTAGCGCGGAAAGATCGCGCAGGATTCCGTACCGCCAAGTTGTGTCGTAAGCTTTTTTCCATATCCAGAAATACAGATAAGAAAGATTGCTTCTGCACGAAGGCATCGCGAATGCTCGCTTCGATGCGCACAAGATGGTCGGTTGTAGATCGCCCTTCCCGAGAACCACATTGAAATGGATCAAGCATTTTACTGAACTTTAGGAGATGTACGAGATGGCGATTGATCATTTTTTCAATAAGTTTACAGAGGCAGCTCGTAAGCGCTATAGGACGGTAGCTAGTAAGCAATGAAGTGTCTTTACCATGCTTCAAAACTGGGATCACAATAGCCTCCTTCCATTTTGATGGGAGATAACCAGCAGCCCAGATAGTATTGAGAAATGTGAGTAGCGTGGTTTGTGTGTCGGAGTGCAGGTGTTCAAGCATATCATACATGATTCTATCGGGGCCCGGTGCAGAGCTCCGACATGCTGATAAGGAAGCTTTAAGTTCAGCAATGGTAAAAGGACGATTATAAGGATCGTTTGGCATGCATTTCCGATTCAGAGGCTTGAGTTCTTCTATTGCTTTATATTTAAGAAAGTTTTCCGAATAGTGAGTGGAGCTAGACACGCGCTCGAATTGTTCACCGAGAGCATCAGCCTGGTCTTGCAGGGTATCGCCTTGTGTGTTTACCAAAGGGAGGGAGTACGTTTGTCGCCCTCTTATGCTATTAACCCTGTTCCAGACTTTGGCCTCGTCTGTATACGAGTTGATACCCGATAAAAACTTTTGCCAGATTTCTCTTCTGGCCTGTCGGCGCGTTCTCCTTCCTTCGGATTTTGCTTTCTTAATGTTAATGAGATTCTCCGCAGAGGCAGAGGCGCGTAGCAACCCCCACGCTTTGTTTTGTTTCTTACGGGCGGTCCTACATTCGTAGTTCCACCACGGGACGCGCCGTTTGCGTGCCAAGCCACTTACTTCAGATATGCATTTAGATGCGGCATCTATAATGAATGCTGTAAAGTACTCCACAGCAGCATCGATTTCTAAAGAAGACATATCAACCGACGAGATAGTAGTAAGAGTTCGGAATTTCTCCCATTCAGCTGTCTCAATCTTCCACCTAGGAGCCTGTGGTAGATATTCGTTCTCTTTGTATGTTCTTAGTAGTATGGGGAAGTGGTCGCTCCCGTAAGGATTGTTGTTAACTTCCCATTCAAGGTCGGACAGTAGTGACGGGGAGACTAGGCTAAGATCTATTGAAGAAAAGGTTCTGTTTGCGAGAGAGTAATATGTGGGTTCCTTCTTATTCAACAGGCAAGCACCAGAAGAAAAAAGGAACTGCTCAACAAGACGTCCTCGCGCATCTATACGAGGGTCGCCCCACAGGTAGTTGTGTGCATTGAAGTCGCCAAGAACCACATAATGTTCTGGCAATTCATCTATAAAGGACTGAAATTCATGTTTGCTTAGTTTGTAATGTGGGGGTATATAAAGCGAGCAAATAGTGATAAGTTTGTTTAGCAGAACAGCTCGCACCGCCACTGCTTCAAGGGGCGTTTGTAGCTGTAAAGGTTGACCGGCTATACTTTTATGAGTGACAATCGCAACACCACCCGATGATGCGACGACATCATCGCGATCTTTGCGAAACGTAACATACGTTCGGAGAAAGTTTGTGTGTTTGGATTTTAAGTGTGTTTCCTGTAAACACAGCACTTTTGCAGCAGAACTGATAGTTGGGCGAGTTGATACGAATTCATAGTAAAGTATTTTTGCGCGCACAATTGACAAGGACACAGTGAGGGGGGACACACGAGCGCTTATTCACAACTATTTTATTTTCGGAAACATATAGAACGTAAATACCCCAGCTACCAGCGCTGGGCATGCGCTGAGCATGTCAGTAAAACAAACAGATTAAAAAACAGATTCAGAAGGTTCAACTTGGCACAAGTCATCCGGCCTCGACAGTTCTGTGAGCTGTGGCCGAACCTTTGACACTTGAAGCATCTCAGGGGATTTGGCACATATGGCCTAACACGAATCTTGAGGTACCCGGCCTTGATGGTGTCGGGCAGAACACAAGTAAGTACTAGGTATTTTGTCTGGATTTCTTTTCCTTCCCGCCTAATCTTAATCCGTTTGACATTGATTACGTTCTGATCACTCCACCCCTCCAGGAGTTCAGTTTCAGATAGCTCTAGCAAATCAGCATCGGAGACGACGCCGCGGGTGGCATTCATGGTACGGTGTGGGGAAACCGTAACCGGAACATCGCCAAAGGACACTAGATTAGGTAGTTTTTCATGCCTTTTCTCGTCACGAAGCTCCAGAAGGAGATCACCGCTTGCCATTTTCGACGCTTTGTAACCAGGTCCAAAGCCTTCAGTCAGAGATTTCGCTACCAGAAAAGGTTAGATCATTCTCACCGTCTTTCCAGATTGATCAGAGTGGACGACGTGAAAGCGGGGAAGTTGCATGTTCGATTGCCCGAAAATTGAAAGACTTCGGTGCGCCCTCGTTTAGGAGGGCGATATGGAAGTGGGGGAAAGTATCTTCCATGAATAGGCATAACGAATTCAGAAACAGCGCCGACCACCCACCACGGAGCCCAACGAGGGGACGCGGCAGAGCTTGCACACAAGTCTGCACGACGTCAGTCGTACGCCGTCACTATAACCGAATATGGTGTACCCAAGGTTGGATAGCCACACAGGGTTAACCCTTGCCGCCAGGAGCAAGGAAGTAAATAGAAGAAAGAAAGAGAAAGGAAAGGTTAAAAAATGAGAGATGAAGACTAAGATTCGAGGAGAAAGAGACAGGAAAAGGCGACTGCCGATGTCCTCCAGGTGGGTCAGTCTGGAGGTGCCGTCTATGTGAAGCCGAGGCCGAAGAGGTGTGTTGCCTCCGCCGGGGGGCCTTAACGGTCCAAACACCCAGCATCGGCTCAACCCCCAGGATCCCCCTTTCCCCAGACACGGCTAAGCCGCGCACGGCTACACGCGGGAGGGTCCAACCCTCATGTGCTCGGGTACGTGGTGTCGCAACACACCAAACGCCTGCTTGCGCAGACGCCCCTGCGGAGATGGACAAGGCAGCTTTGCCGTGTTTCCTCTTATTCACAATGCAGTGATGTGAATACCTAACCGCCGAACGGCTCAATGTTTTTCTTACTACTGACGCACGAGTGCAGTACAGTTTTCGTGCATATAAAAGTAACATTGTGTGCCCGCCCAGTCATCTGAATAATGAAAACTGCGGTTTTAATACAAACAGTCCGAGCACTTGGATATATTTATATATATATATATATATATATATATATATATATATATAATGCGTGTATGTGTGTGTTTAACTCCATATGAAATTTTAGGTGATATCTTATGCATATGCAATGCAGTAAGCGTACATTATTCATCAAACAACGCGCTTCCCCGTGAGACCCATGAACAACTTGGAGCTTGGCTCCAGAGCGCTAAATCATGCAAGTCACATACAGCATAAATAAAAGTATCGAGTTAATAAGCGAAGATCACTTTTGGTGCCAACGGAGGGTCACATCAGTACAGTCGTTTCTGGTAACGGTGCTTCGTAGGAAGTGTGGCAACGAATTCTATACTGTGAGCACAGTGTACATTAAAAAAATTGCAGAAACCATCGTCCATGATTGTTAATGCAAGCGATTAGTCCCAACGAGCGAGCGAACAAAAGAACGCTAGAGAAAGCGAGCGTGAGAGAGAGCAAAAAAAAATATGGTTAGCGTGAGAGCGAACGAACGTACGCGCGAGCGTTTTCCTTGCAGATCAACAGTCCGACGACCGACCACCGACGACTGAACTTCGAAAACATCCGACGGAGAGGAGACAGAAAGCTATTCGCTTTAATATTTCGGAAACTCGTCGCTATAGGCTCGCCACGCTTGGGCGCAGAGGGTGGTGTGATCGCACCTATATAGAAGCGGCGATTGTTTTTTAACATGCTGTAACCACAATGACGCGGCACTGAAAGCGGAAAGCGTCCGAAATGAGAAACTGAAAGGTCTCGCGGAACGCCCAGTGGCAACTTCCAGCTCGCCACTCTTGCAAACGATGGAGTGGCTAAAGAACAATGGAAGAGCGCGCGGCGTCTGGCTCTGCGCAACATGATTCACGGGTCGAGAACTACAAAAGCGCAATGCGCACGACACGCAAGACGCGTAAAAGACGCGCACACCAAGGCGCCACACCACGGCGCGTCAGCCGCTTTAGCGGCTTGTACAATATTTCACAACCCATCAACGCGATCCAACCTTGCGCAAGGTGGCGATACCGTCGTCACATCATGTGACCAAGGCGGCCACATGATTCGTGTAGCCGGGCAGCATGCCGCGGGCGGCCGGGCGAGCCGGGCATAGATTCTATGGGCATAGTGTCGTCACCGCACCGGCATTTCGCTGTGGTGTGTTTGCGACTGTTCTGAATGTGCTGCCGCTGCCCTTTGTCATGTAAGTGTTGCAGTGTTTTGCTGTCAAGAAACGACATTCTGTGATTAGTTTGGTTGTGCGATCTGTTTGTGTGGTTTTAATTTGGAAATCGGTAGTGTTTTCATTTGGCGTGAGACCAAGGCGGCCACGTTATTCGTGAAGCCGGGCATAGTTGCGTTATCGCACTCGCATGGCGCTGTGGTCTGTTTGCGGCTGTTCTGAATGTGCTGCCACTGCCCTTTACCATGTAAGTGTTGTAGTGTTTTGCAGTCAAGAAAACGACAGTCTGTGATTACTTTGGGTTGTGCGATCTGTTTGTGTGGTTTTCATTTGGAAATCAGTAGTGTTTTCAATTGGAGAGCGCCGAGTGGAGGGCACTAATCAGCTCTTCAAGTTCATTGTCATGTTATGTGAGGCGCCTTTTCAATAACGGTGTAATTAAGGAGTTAAGGGCAGTATAAGGACGAAAGTTAGAGGGACGAAATCGTGCTTGTGTGTCCCTAGCGTCGGGATCGGCCGCTATGCGTGACCCTAACAAGAAAGTCGCATTTTGCAGAATGCGAAGAAAGGCGGCAAAATAGCTGTCTCTGCGCACCTTGCCGATCTCTGCAATAGAGCCGTCATCGTGGTATTTTAGTCTCCCTTTTAGCAAGAGTGTTGCAGACAAGAGAACTTGTACAAACGGGCTTTTTTTTTAATGATTCAGTACTAGTACTATATCCCAAGAGGTAAGGTCAAGTGCCCGCCCTATTCCCTCGCGCTTCAGCGCACTGACAGAATTTTGCTTGCACCATATATACCGTGCTTTTATCGTTTGCGCTTCAGGTTCTCGATTGTGTTTTCGCTCCCTTTACCCACGTGATGGGTATTTCATGGTCTTACGGGGAACTTGTGTCCAGTGTATGAAACGGCCAAATTCAGTTTTATTTGACGCCTCAAATGGTAGTAATATATTGAGCCCCTTGTAGCTTTGTGCTTGTTATCAATTTTCCTACTTGGCGAATGGATACGGCATGCACGCTGCATAACTCGCTTGTGGATACTGCGTGCGTGAGTCGGGTATGCCCTTGGTGTAAAATAACTTGTATGATCCAGGTAGTACGATTGTTTGCAGTTTGGGACATGTGTCGGACTGTACGCTGTGAGCCCTTCACGCTTTACTTAGTCGGCCGCCTGCCGAGTTCGTACGAGTGCCATGTGTGCGCATCGAGTTTGCGAAGAGCTCGCGCGGGTTTTTTTTATTTGTGTTCTGTTCGCGCGCTTCGCACAACAGGGCATGCCGCAGTTCTTTGTCCTTGTGCCACACATTTTCCTAGCGTACGTCTGTGCATTATTTCATAGCGGTTTCACACGGGGCCCTTTTGACCGCGATCTAGACCGTTACAAATCGAATTTCTCGGTCGTGATTGGCTCCTTTGCGCAAGCTGCGCGGGGTGAGGGAATAGCATCGATAATTTCGATCCGGATCGGGCTTGATCGCGATCAAGAGTGGTTGTGTGACACCGGTATTACGCATGACGCCCACATAGGGAACACTTTAAGTTCAATGCTACTGAATGAAGAGCAAGTGCATATATATGCCAGCGGTGGTATGTGGGCAAGTCTTCCTGGTGAAGCCAATGCTTGTGCATTCAAAACATTTCAGCTACCAGCGTAGTACATCAATGTGTCTACTTCGACAAAATCGAGCACCAGTGCAGATATCTGGGCTTACCTGTCCAAGGCAGCAAGTGTGGCTACATTGAAACCACTACCAGCATGTGCGGCTGCTCTATTTCCAGCGGGACTGCAGAATATTCAGTAGTGTGCTCTCAAGCTGTTCATCGATGAAGCTCTGCCTGGACTGTGTGCCAAATATTTTTTGTACGTGAAAGTGGAGGTGAACTGGTAAGCATCAGTGGAACTGTGCCTAGACTCTGTGGCAAATATTTTTGGATGTGAAAGTGTGGGCGAACTGGCTAAGAATTGGCTCTGGACTACATGTGTTAAACCTTTTTCTCATTCAGAGTGCTTTTTTTTACTTTAGGAGACTGGAGATGTGCGCAAGGTGTGACATGTCAGTGGGCTAATGTATTTACTCGTTTGCAAATTATTCTTTGCAACTTGTACGGGGCTTTTTAGATAAACCAATTACTATTTATTATGACCATTGCTTCCTTTGTTACACAAATGCAGCTTCCAGTGCATTCCAGTTTATTTCCATGTTTATGTAAGTTCCTAATATGAGGCTTGCATATTCATTTCTCATGTTCTGGAGTGGCCAGATGCAGCATTACCCAGCCTCATCGTTCACCGTACTACAGTAGTGCTTACTCACTGACTCCCCCGTTTTAAGTATTCTGTACTAGTTTCACTTTATTGCTTTTTTGTTGTATAGTTCTTTTTCTAGCCATTACCTTCTGTGATATATCCTAAAGGCAATATTTCCAATTTTGCATTGTTCCCATTGTTTTATGATGGTATGCAGTGGTATTACTGTGCTCATTTCAAGCTTCTAGCTGATTAGTAACATTGCTTGGAGGCAGTTACCATCCGATTCAAGCTCTTGCATTTTTCAGTCTACTTCTTCCATTCGCTCCGATGTCACTTCAGGATAACTCTAGTCCATCTAATAGCACGTGCTCTTTACTATGATAAATGAGAAACTTTAGTACACTCCATGTTTTTCTGTTCATTTTTGTATGTGTACTTGGAATTTTGTTTATGTACTAGTGAATGCTCACTTTCGAGTTCATTACAAATCCTTTCTGCGATTTTTGTCATTATTGATGTACTTTTACTTCTATTTGCATTTCTCACACATTTTGCTTGAACCTTGCATAAGCATTAAATTTTAATAAAGTGTTTTTGCTTGGTCACAATGTTCTCATTTCATGCACTCTTGGCATGAATCCCTTGGTCAGGCCACCTGCCAAGACGTGACCATTTGTTCTTCGCAGGATGTCATTCCCATTTTGGTTGTAAGCATCGCAGCTTACGAAAGGTGGTATTAAGGATTCATTATTCCTAACAGGTTCATTTTCATGTGACTTTCCACGAAACACGCAAGCAGCTATTTGATGTCTAAAAGATGTCGAACGGCTAATTCAAAAGCCTAGTAGCTGTTTTGATCAAGACATTTTGTAGCCATGGACGTCTAGAAGTACTTCAGTAAGCCCTGCTAACGTTACGCTAAAAGTTGGCTAATGGACAGCTTGACAAGAACAACTGAAGACTTTTATTAGACACTCCCTCAAATTTTTGCGGCAGCTGTTACAGTAACACGACGTTTGCCCACAGTACAATTTACTTTAAACGAGGCATGGACGTCAGAAAAAAAAAGTTTATATTGTCGGATAGAGTGATGCAGAGGTAGTTTTTCCAGATGTGAACCATGGGAATAGTGTAGTACAGCCTCATTGGTCAATTTGTGCTTTTTAATTAGACCAATCAATTGAATGTCACCTGTCAGAATTACTTTGCAAATAAAACAAGATCTGTATTGTATGCTGATATAATTCCAATGTTCACTCATTGACCTAAACAAGAACATCTCTGCATGAAACACGTCATTATTGACAAAACTTCGCCCTGCTGGGTCTCCTCCAAATTGAAATAGTTTCTAGCTAAGAAAAATTTTGTCAGTGATGCTGCAGTTCAGGCAAAAATTACATCCTTGTTTCAGCTACAGGGGGCACAATAGCCTTACACCAGTATACGAAACAGAACACTGTGCTGCAATGAGTTAAGAAATAAAGGATAGTACACATCTGGAAAAACTCTGCGAACCACTCTAACTAGCAATATAAATATATTTTTTCTGATGTCCATGCTTCATTTAAAAGTAAATTGTAACTTACTTTCTGGGTGCCTCTTGTAAGGTAGCGCCACATGCTTGCGCAGCATCACGCAGAAATAATGGCGAGTTCTTCAGCATACCATCCATTATTGAATTCCTTGTATGTTGCATGTTACAAGAACTGAAAGATAAATCATAATATGCTGTTTTTTTTTTCATAAACTGTATGATGAGCTTTTCATGCATAAAAGGTGATTGCAAGCGAAAATGCAGCAAGGCATCAACTGCACACCATGTCACATACTCATACTTTATTACCTAATAAATTAGAAAAGATGCAGAAAGTGTAATTAACAAGAGCAACAAATAGCAGCAAAGGTGATCATGGATAAATCTTGAAGATGATTGCCACTGCTGCCAGAGTAGGCCAGCCTTCGTAGGAGAGCAACTGGCTGCCCACAAAAGCTTGCTGTCACAGGCCACGCGTGACGGTTCTTGTAGACATAGGAAAGCAATACCTGCAAGAACAGGAAAAAAAAGGCAAGGGAAGAAATGGGAATGTTGAAATTGGAACTTCAATTAGCAATATGTGCTAAGTAAGAAGTTTGGCTCACGCTAAAAATAAATTTAAGCACTCCCATTTCTCTTAAATTACGGGTATCTTAAGGTATGTATGCGATGATGTTTAAAATCACTAGTATATTTCCTATCATAAGAAGCCAACAAACGCTGACACCAAGGACAACATAGGGGAAATTACTTGTGCTTAATAAATTAAATAAAGAAACGATAAATTAATGGAAATTAAAGTGGATGAAAAAACACCTTGCCGCAGGTGGGAACTGAACCCACAACCTTCGCATTTTGCGTGCTATGCTCTACCAATTGAGGTACAGCGGCGTCATTTTCCCATCCACTTTCTTGGGTATTTATGTGTCCTAATCGAACGCTGGGAGTGCTAGCCAGCGCCACAACTCAGAGACCTTGTCCCTGGCATATAGTCATTAAGTTGCATAGCAGAGTCAAAGTCAGCCTTTAATTTATTGTATGGTGTTTTGTGGCTAAAAAGCCACTTATCAATCTGTCAAACAAGTCTGAGAAGCTTCCTGCAAAATATAATCAGTTTAAAACAGTAATTCACTCTGCAGGTAAATGATGTACCAACTTAATTAAAAAGTTAAATAGCGTTTTATATTGTTGAACTAAAAGCAAGTTTGGCATTTTGCACTGCCTAGCTGTTGCCTTTCAAACTTAAACATGACACAGTACAGAGTAAGCAGGTAGCATGCAAAGGAGGACTGGTGATAAAGTAGTCTTCCAAAGCAACAATCCTAGCTGGATCAATCACTTTGTTGATATATTTTCATGTGACCCTAATTGGCTTCGGGCAATACCTCACACAAATGACGCAACACCTTGGAGGATGCGTCATACAAAGTTGAAAGTATCTCATGATGTGATCAAACAATAACATTGCCCGCTGACTTGGAAGTGTTAGCATGCTGTTTGCGTGAGAAAGTGCAAAATCATTCGTATAGGTGGCAAATTCATCAGTGTATCTATAGCCTCAGGTAATTCTGAGCATCTATGCTGACTTGCAACTGAGAAGCCACTGCACACAAAAAGGTGTATTCAAGTAATGGTCCATGCAGAATAATTGCCCACCTAGTGAAAAGGCAAATGTGGCAGGCTAATGGGCCAGGGCAAATAGATTGACAAATTCTGATAACACCTCCAATGATAGTATTGAAATAGGTAATAAAAAACAGCACAGGTATAATTGCAGTTATGACAAAATTTTAAAAGCACCTCTGCAAACTGCTGGAACCCTCAGCATCATGCCTGTTCTACACGCACATATGTTGCAGCGCAATCTATATCTCAGATGCAGGCACCTCCACAGATCACTTTGTGATCTCCTCACAATAAGGTTAAAAAACAGTGGCACAAGCTACTTGATGTGATTCATTTTGCAAGCGCCAGCCAAGTGCTGATGGTGGTACAGCGAAATTGAAGTTTGTCCTTGTATGGAAGCCTTGGCCCATGTTTTATCAATTCTAGCGGCAAAGCACACCTTTTACAGCACACATAAATCTTAAATTAGACTGCTTGCTGATGCTGTACAGTAAGTTCCTGTAAAGAAACTAAATCACACAGAAAACATTTAGAATACCAAACTAATCAAATACTGGCTTGAATACATTTGTGCATTAGGGAAGCAAGGTGTAATGTACACGGTCGTCCACTCTTAGAATGCCGCTCCGTGCTGCCGGCGTAGGGTGCCTCGATGTCCTCCTCGCCCGCCGCTCCGTTCAGGGTGGAGACATCCTTTGACGGCGCCGGCGCCGCCAGAACCGGTTCGTTCTAGCCACCGCCGCCATGTTCATGCCCGCCGCGCGCGCTCCACGGTGCAGATGGTAGGACGTTGCTGCGACGAGTTCTCTGGGTGTCGTCGGCACAAAATGCCCGGCTGCTGCGTGCTGTTGTGCAGTAATTACTCAAGGAATGGTTGGCGAATGTTTCAGTTCCCAAGAGATCCAAAAAGAATTTCGCGGACTGCAAGGATCAAGCGGGAGAAATGGCAGCTCACGAACACCTCGTGCATATATGCAGTGTAAGTACTGCGGCGCTTCGTGGGAATTATTTTTCCGACGTGGACTCTCTTAAGCGTTAGTGATGATCGAAGTAGATTGCGCATAATGTCTCCTGGTAGCTAACATTGGGCTGACAAGTAGATTACCAGTTAAGCAAACTACTAGCAGTAACATCAAAGTGTTTACAAAAAATAACATCTCGACTGCCTCCGTCATGTTCTGAAAACTTATGTGCGCGTCTGTGTTATTTATGGCGTGGTGTGTTGCGCGTTCGTTGATGTTTTTCAGCTTTTCGGTGCTGCAGGCGAATCAATTTGAGTCGTTTATCTCGACCTTCCGGACGGTGCAGGACAACCAGATGATGATGATGATGATGATATGTGGTGTTTAATGGCGCAAGGGCCAGGTGTGGCCAAAGAGCGCCATGACAAGTGGTGATGTTGGCGATGTATTATGGAGATGTGACTTGGCTGTAAAGTGGCCTAAAAATAGTTGCTGTAAAGTGCATAAAATCTACGTGATATAAAATTATGGCGATGACTAATGATGAATACTATGAACATTAAAATCCATCGTAAAAGGATGACATAGAATTGAAAGTATATGAGATGGTTAAAATAGCTGGAGCACTGTTGCCTCGCCGGAGCCCTTGAAACACAAGGGCCTAGAGGCACGTGCTATACGAAAGAACTATCACAGCGCCATCCTCTGAAGAGAGGAGGCGCTACGAACATGTGGGGCTAACAACATGCAATACAACATCTTTCAGATAACTTAAAAGTGCATTGGTGTCAAATAGCGGTTCTGGGCCGAGTAACATTAATGGGTGAAGGGGAATGTGCTGCCGATATGCTAAAGGAAAATGTCTCTTTCACTCAGATTCGGCTTCCCGACACTCCAGGAGGACGTCGAGTACGGTCAGCCTCTCCCCGCATCTACCACAGGCTGGAGGCTCACTTCCGGTTAGTAGAAAATTATGTGTGCCAAACGTGTGTCCTATTCTGAGACGACAGAATAGGACATCTGTTCGGCGTGATTTTGTAGTAGAGGGCCAGAATCCTAACTGTGGTTTTATCAGGTGGAGCTTATTATCTGTTTCCGCGTCCCAGATGCGTTGCCAGTGATCTCGCAGCCTCCTTCGCAGGAAAGGCCTCAGATCTGTGACAGGCACCGCAGCGGTAGGGTTAACCGCTTGCAATGTGATTGACGTGGCCATCTCGTCCGCCAGAACGTTACCTTCAATTCCCCTATGGCCAGGGACCCAGCATATTATGATATTCTGGTTAGATGAGTACGCTTTGCACAAGACCGAATATAATTCATTAAATACGGGATTTTTATGTTTGCTGAGTGACATTAAGGCCTTCACGACGCTGATAGAGTCTGTATAGATCGCCGCTTTTGGAAGTTTCGATTTTCTTATGTGCTTTACAGCAGAGAGTAATGCGTAGGCCTCGGCCGTAAAAATACTTGTTTCCGGATGCAGTACATCGGATTCCGAAAACGATGGGCCGACGGCTGCATAGGATACCCCGGCAATTGATTTCGAAGCGTCTGTGTAGAACTCTGCGCAGGAGTGCTTGTGCTGGAGTTCTAGGAAATGCATTCGGATTTCGGCCTCAGGAGCGTGCTTTGTAACTTTCATAAAGGATATGTCACATTGTATCACCTGCCACTCCCAAGGAGGTAAGAGCTTGGTTAGGTGCATTAAGCGATGCTCGATGAGTGGGACATGCATTTCATCGCTAAGCTCCTTCACACGCAGCGAGAAATGCTGTCTTATGGAGGGACGATTGCTGAAAAGTGTAGCGCACGTCATATCAGTAACGGTATCAAAACATGGATGTTCAGGATTAGAGCGTACTTTAAGGAAATATGTATAGCTAATGTATGATCTCTGTAGGTGGAGAGACCATTCATTTGATTCTACATATAGACTTTGTATGGGACTCGTTCTGAAAGCGCCAGTGGCCAATCGGATTCCTAGATGGTGGACAGGATCTAGGATCTTTAGTGCGCTCGGGGCGGCAGAGTTATATACTATAGCACCATAATCCAATCGAGACCGAATTAGGCTCTTGTATAGGTTCATTAAGCACTTCCTATCACTACCCCATGTAGTCCCATGTAGTCTGGGATAGGAGTTTCATTAGGTTCATTGTTTTTAGACATTTTTCTTTCAGATATTTAATGTGTGGAATGAAAGTGAGTCTGTAGTCAAGTATGATACCTAAGAATTTGTGCTGTTTGCTGATAGGTATTCGTTGTCCACACAGTTCTAAGGAAGGATCCGGAACCAGGCCTCTCTTTCTTGTAAAAAGAACACAAGAGCTTTTGTTAGGATTGATCTTAAATCCATTCTTGTCTGCCCACATTGAGACTTTGTTCAGGCCGTGCTGTACCTGTCTCTCGCACACTGCGAGGTTACAGGATTTGAAAGCTATTTGTATGTCGTCCACGTAGACAGAATAAAAGATTGCCGGTGGTAATGAAGCGCGAAGCGTGTTCATCTTCACGATGAAGAGTGTGCAGCTGAGCACGCCTCCTTGCGGTACACCAGTTTCTTGCGTAAAAGGACGCGAAAGTACATTTCCTACTTTTACCCGGAAGGTACGACTGGACAGATAGCTTTCTATTAGGTTAAGCATATTTCCATGGATACCCATTTCTAACAAGTCTCTTAGGATTCCGTAACGCCACGTCGTATCGTACGCCTTCTCCATATCGAGGAATATGGATAAGAAGAATTGTTTGTGTACAAATGCGTCCCGGATATTTGCTTCTACACGTACAAGATGGTCAGTTGTGGAGCGCCCTTCTCGGAAGCCGCACTGATAGGGATCAAGGATTTTGCTCAGTTCAAGGAAATGGATGAGTCGCCGATTAATCATTTTTTCAAACACCTTACAGAGGCAACTTGTGAGGGCTATCGGGCGGTAACTTGCCACTGAGGAAGGGTCCTTGCCTTGTTTCAAAACAGGGACCACAATGGCTTCCTTCCATGCGGTTGGAAGGTACCCTGCATCCCAAATGGTGTTGAAAAGTGTGAGTAGTGTAACCTGCGTGTCATTATGTAAGTTTTTGAGCATTTCATACATGATTCTATCAGATCCTGGTGCGGAGCTGTTGCATACGCTCAAGGCAGCTCTTAATTCAGCAATACAAAAAGGACGGTTGTAAGGCTCATTCTCTCGACCTTTTCTTCTTAATGGCTTAAGTTCTTCTGTTTCTTTGTATTTGAGGAAGGACTGTGTATAATTTGTTGGACTTGACACGCTCTCAAAATATTCCCCAAGTGAGTCTGCCTGGTCTTGCAGTGTATCGCCCTGTGTGTTCACCAGGGGGAGTGAATGTGTTTGCCGCCCTCTAATCCTATTAACTCTGTTCCAGGCTTTGGCCTCATCCCTAAACGAGTTAATACTCGATAAAAACCTGTGCCAGCTCTCTCTTCTGGCCTGTCGGCGGGTTCTCCTACCTTGGGATTTTATTTTTTTAAAGTTGACAAGATTCTCAGCGGTGGGAGAAGCTCGCAGCAACCCCCACGCCTTGTTCTGATTCTTACGGGCGGTCCGACATTCGCTGTTCCACCACGGTACACGTCGTTTGCATGCCAGACCACTCGCTTCGGATATGCATTTTGATGCGGCATCCATCATGAATGATGTAAGATACTCTACAGCAGCATCAATTTCTAGAGAAGACATGTCGGCCCATGAGATGTTAGTGAGAGTTCAAAATTTCTCCCAGTCGGCTGTGTCTATCTTCCACCTAGGAGCTTGTGGAGGACATTCGTTTTCTTTAGATGCTCTTATCAGTATCGGGAAGTGGTCGCTCCCGTAAGGATTGTTCATAACTTCCCATTCGAGTTCAGGCAGTATACACGTGGAAACTAGGCTGAGGTCAATTGATGAAAATGTTCTGTTGGCGAGAGAATAATATGTGGGTGCCTTCTTATTCAGCAGGCATGCACCAGAAGAGAAGAGGAACTGTTCAACAAGACGACCTCGCGCATCTATACGAGAGTCGCCCCACAGGGAGCTGTGCGCATTGAAGTCGCCAAGAACAACATAGGGTTCTGGCAGTTCATCTATAAAGGACTGAAATTCATGTTTAGTTAATTTGTAATGTGGGGGTATATAAAGCGAGCAAATAGTGATGAGTTTGTTTAGCAGAACAACTCGCACCGCCACTGCTTCAAGGGGCGTTCGAAGCTGTAAAGGTTGACATGCTATACTTTTATGTGTGAGAATCGCAACACCACCCGATGATGCGATGGCATCATCGCGATCTTTACGAAACGTAACATACGTACGGAGAAAGTTTGCGTGTCTGGATTTTAAATGTGTTTCCTGTAAACACAGCACTTTTGGATTATGTTTGTGGATGAGTTCTTGCAAATCATCAAGGTTTGTAAGGAGACCTCTAATGTTCCATTGAATGATTTGTGTATCCATATTTAGAATAAATTGGTGCTGTGTTTACGGAAACGGACGGGATGCCTTAGATTACAGAACCCTTTCGAGGCCCTGTAATAGGGGTTTTGTTCTTTCTGGAGCGTTCGAGGGAGCCTCGCCGCTCCTTAGGCGCTTGGTGCGCCTTGAGGATGGGTGTAGTGTCCATTGCCTCTTGTGAGGCGCCGGACACGTGCTCTTGCGAGCGGGAAGATTTCAGAGGGAGTCCCGCCTTGGAGGGCAAGACCCCTGCGCCCACCAGCCCGGAGGTCGATGGGGCTCCCAGAGGGACTTGGCTACGCCGGCCGTTGCCAGCGCATGAAGGAACCTCGGAGGTTGAGGCAGCCTCGGCTGCGCCCTCCTTCGGGGTCGATGGTTCCTTCTCCTCGGTTGACGGAGCAGCGCTAGCTGCAACCGTCGCGGGGGCAGATGGCGTGACTGCCGACTCACTGCTTGTGGGTCGGACAGCCGCCGGAGGCCGTTGTGACGCTGCCCCCTGACGCGCCACTTCGGCAAAGCTTTTCTTTTGCAGGTATGCAACCCGCCTGCGTGCCTCCTTAAATAAGATATTTTCTTTCACTTTGATCGTTACGATTTCTTTTTCTTTCTTCCAGGATGGGCACGACCGTGAGTACGCGGCGTGATCCCCATCACAGTTTACACAGTGTAGAGAGTTCTTACATTCTTCAGTTGCGTGTTCAAGGGCACTGCATTTGGCGCATGTTTGGCGGCCTCGGCAGCTCTGCGAGCTGTGGCCAAAACGTTGGCATTTGAAACATCTCAAGGGATTTGGCACATACGGGCGTACACGAAGCTTGATGTACCCGGCCTCGATTGACTCGGGCAGGACACTTGAATTGAAGGTGAGTATTAGGTGTTTGGTCGGAATTTCTTTACCGTCTCGCCTTATCTTGATCCTTTTGACATTTATGACATTCTGTTCGCTGAAGCCCTCCAAGAGCTCAGCCTCAGAGAGCTCCAGCAAATCATCGTCCGAGACAACGCCGCGGGAAGTATTCATCGTGCGGTGCGGGGTTACTACTACTTGGGTCTCCCCAAATGATACTAGCTGTGGCAGTTTTTCAAATTGCTTCTGATCGCGGAGCTCCAGGAGGAGGTCTCCGCTAGCCATCCTCGACACCTTATATCCTGGACCAAAAACTTCGGTAAGAGACTTAGATACAAGGAACGGGGAGATTGTTCGCACTTGTTTAGCTGGTTTTTCAGAGTGGATCACGTGAAAACGAGGGAAGGATTCTTTTTGTCGACCAAAAAACTGGAATAAATCATCGGTGCGCCCTCTTTTCTGAGGGCGATCAGGAAGTGGAGGGAAGGATGTTGCCATAAAGGAATTGAATTTTCGGCAATAACGCCAGCCACCCACCATGGAGTCCTACAAGGGGACGCTACAGAGACTGTAAGAACAGGTCCTGTAAACGCCAGCTGTACGTCATCACTATAACCAAATATGAAATAACCTAGGTTGGTTAATCACACAAGGTTAACCCTTGCTGCCTGGAAACTATCGAAGTAAGCGGAAGGAAGGAGAAGACAGGAAAGATGAAAAGTGAGAGAAAGACGAAGGCTGGAGGGAGAGAGAGACAGGAAAAGGCAACTACCGATTTCCCCCGGGTGGGTCAGTCCGGGGGTGCCGTCTACGTGAAGCAGAGGCCAAAGAGGTGTGTTGCCGCCGCCGAGGGGCCGTAAAGGTCCAAACACCCGGCATTGGCTCAACCCCCAGGATCCCCTTTTCCCCGGACACGGCTAAGCCACGCACGGCTACACGCGGGAGGGTGCAACCCCCATGTGCTCGGGTACGTGGTGTCGCAACACACCAAACGCCTGCTGACGCAGACGCCCCTGCGGGGCAGGACAACCAGGAAAAAGCTGTGTTGAATGGTGCGCCCAAAGTTCGTCAGTGTTCTGACACCCTGTAGTATAACCATTGCTAACTAACGTTACTTGGACATTACTCGCACGTGCGGAATTGCTTGCGTAACATAATAGTGCGGTTTTAAATGTCGCAGCTGCAGTAAAGTTCGGAAAATGTTTAGGCACTTACGAAACACAGCAATTGTTGGCGTGCGAACACTGGCCATATCTTGCGAAGAAAATAAATTTTACGACTTTCTATGAACGCGCAGGCTCATTTCGAAGAGGACAGCTTCGAGCAAAACAGAGCAGACGGATGGAAAAAACTAAAGCCAAATGCGGTGCCGACAGTGTTTTCCTTCAGACGTAAGTTGTTCAATTTTTCAGCGTGTTCCATTTTCATCTCTCGGTAGGAGGTGGGGGAGGGGTCGTTCTTAAGCTGTTGCTACGTAACTTAATTATATAGGAACAAGGGCGCCGGGCACGAAAAATTAGTGACCCTGACCGAAAATGGCATTTTGTCGCTCTACAGGAGTTCTAAATGTGTAACGAATGTAACAAGCGGCGCTTTGGACAGAAAAGTGAAAAGACATTAAGAAAGCCGTTCGTGGCATGTACCGCTGTTGCGTAATGCTGTTTATGGGATGCATTTTGATGATATCCTTTGTTTTCGCAGCTTTGCCTCGTCACAGAAAGGCACCAAAGGATAGGGCTGGACCCGCCGTCCTCTCGGCCCTACCTGAAGATCAACACGACATAGCCACTGATGATCATGCAGCTGCGATGGACCCAGTGTCGTCACCAGGCAGGTTTGAGCTGACTCAAGGACAGGATTGCAGCCCACCCGAAGCCAGCTCAAGTGCACTGGTAGCAGACAAAGCAGGTCTGCAAGTCTCAGCCAGTGGAATGAATGCTGGGGTCTCTGACCTGCAGTCTGCTTGTACCTCTTGCGCAGAATTAAGTACGCAGCTCGCAGACCTGACACGGAAATACTGCGAACTTCAAGAATTGCATACCCAGGCAAACTCAACAATCCAAGGTATCTGAAAAAAAGCTAAGAAGCTCGAAGCTAACATCGAAACATTCGGAAAGAACATCAAGTTCCTTAACGAAGACCAAACACAGGCACTGTCGCGCAACAGCAACAAAGGGAGTACTTGGTCTCCGCAAAGTGTAAAGCAAGCACTTCAAATAAAATTTTCATGCAGGATGTCCGGCTATGAAACCTTAAGGAAACTCGGGTATCCGCTGCCAACTAACAGAACTCTGGCGCGTCGCCTACAGGCACTCAGTTTTCTGCCCGGTATCCTGACTGACGTGATCGACCTGCTAAAAACGAAAGCGGAGGGTATGCAAGACATTGAAAAAGACTGTGTTCTGCTACTATACGAGATGGAGGTTGCCAGGGACTATGAGCTTGATCGCGCTGAAGATGTTCTTGGGGGAACAACTAAAATTTACCTGCAAAGCCAGATGAACCTGTCCACCATGCCTTGGTGTTCATGATAGGGGGTCTTAACCAGCGGTGGAAACAAGTGATTGCCTAGCACTTTACTGAAAGGAGCATAGACGGCCTTATTCTCAAAGACTACATATTGAATGTCGTGAAACTTTGCGCAGATATCTCCCTGAAGATCCGCGTCCTCATTTCGGATATGGGTTCTTCCAACAGGGCAATGTGGCGTGAGTTTTGCTTCTCTAGCCACAGGAACTCCAACACCATATGTTCGATACCACACCCTTGTCTAGAAGACAAAGAACTCTTCTTCACTACAGATGCTGCACACGTACTTAAGAACATCAGGGGCCAACTTTTGAGTTCTGTCGTTTTACCATTAGTGATGCAACCAAGTGTCAACATGACCTACCCTCAAGCGAAGTAAAACTTGAGCACGTGCGCGCAGTGGTAGACTGACAAAAAACGGGAGCTTAAAGTCGCACCAAAGCTCTCGGAGATCCACGTGTCGAACGGGCATCTTACGAAGATGAAGGTGGGAGTGGCCGTTCAGTTTTTTCGAGAAGCTCCTGCCGGGATTCGGTACTTGATAAAGAAGAAGATCTTGGATCCAGAGGCGGAAACTACAGCGTGGTTTTACAGCTTGTCTTTAAGTGGTATGCTCTTATGTCATCACGACACCCATCAACTGCCTTGAATCTTGAACACATGGACAAATATCACGCAGCCATAGACGTGTTGTGCTTGGCGTCTGAGACCATTCGGGGAATAAACATGGGGAGCACATCCCAATGGAAGCCCTCACAGGCGGGTTTCTTGATAGCGACAGCCGTGATCATTCGCCTGCAGGATGTCCTTCTAAGAAGTGAAGGTTACAAGTTCTTCCTCACGAGCCGATTGCTCCAGGACTGCTTGGAAAATCTTTTTTCGGTTATACGTCTCAGGAAGCCTGTTCCAAGCGCATACGATATGAAGTGTGCGTTGAAGCTTGTTTGTGTCAGCCAATTCTTCCACACACCGTCAACGACTAGTTACGATGTCGATGACGCACAGTACCTGATCGACCTGCTGTCGGCAGGTATGCAAGAAGCGGCAGCCGAGATTGAAGCTATCGACGACGCGGAGATCCCGCTTGTCGAAGAGCTAACATTAGCTGAGTGCGAGATTTTGTTTCATATCGGTGGGTTTTTTTATAAAAGGGATCCTCAAATCTATTGGCCACTGCGAGCAGTGCAAGCCTGCATTGTTAGGCTCAAGCAGAAGTGAGCATGCGTACTTGACGTCCCTCAAGGAATACGTCTCTGAAGGCAGCAACCTTCATTACCCAAGCGATGCAGTCATGCTAGTTCTGAAATCTTGCGAGGAACATTTTAATGGTATCACCACCTGGACGGAAAGCGTTTTCACCATTAAATCTCCTTTGAAGGCTGTAACCGCATACTTGACAAAGATGTTGCGGTGGGGCGTAACGGGCGCCTGTCAGGAACACAAAGAAACAGTGGAAAAGCTCCTTGTGTCAAACTACGCGAGAGTGAGGCTGCGTGTGCACCTGCGTCAAGGCCCGGCAACGGGACTTGACGGGCATGCAAGCAAGACGTGTGCAGGAGTGAGCCTACAGTGAACACTGAAATTAAATTTTGATGCATATCGCCAAAATTCAAAAACTTTCGTTTCATTTGTGTTACTTTTTTAATATAGTTTTCAATAATGTGTTTATTCTTACTTTGCGGTGCGTGCTGATTTTTGACGTTGTGTCTGTACAAGTTTTGCGCTTTTTTTTTCAACTTATCGAGTTGAGCTGCAAGCTCACCTTCTAATTTATTTTGTTCGAGTTAATTCAAGGCTTCTTTGTAGTTTCTGGTCGTAGGTCTGAGATCTACGAAAGACCTGTGGCAAATGACACCTCCTGACAGCTGACATAATAAAAACCTGCATGGCGACCCAAACGTCGTGACCGAAATCACGTATCTACTCGTCACTTATTGACCTTTTTTTTACCACCGGCATCTTCTTATGCAATAGGAATTTCCAGGGCTGCATACCAACATGCTCACAAGCAACACAGGTTCACGGCGTAACTCTTCGCGAAGAACAGAAATGCTGGCAGTGTAGCAATTTTTGCATTCCTCTATGAACGCTTGTGTTAAACGCATCATTTCCCGCTGTGAAACAAAGTGATTGCCGCGTAACTTAATTTCTGTATTTACAGTTCGTAAACAAAACACGCTACGCCGCTGATCAGTGGTTGCAACGCGTTTTACGAGGGTACTTCCAGACGACAGCATTAAAACGACACTAAATAGAAACAGGAAGTTGAGCTAGCATAAAAGAGGGGCCTTAGGGAATGCGCATATACTTTTTGGTGCAAAAATATTTCTTAATATTAGAGAAATTCGTAATCGAAGTAATCAAAAAGCGCATTGCTTCCGTCAAACCGCTCATCCGCACGCGCGCCAACAACGCGCCGCTCGCAGCGGGCAAGAACATGGCGGACGCCGTAGCAGACGACGCACTTGTCTCCACCCTGAACGGAGCGGCGGGCGATGAGTACATCGAGGCACCCTATGCCGGCGTTATGCCGGCGTAGAGTTACTGTATATGCTACCGTAGGTAGCAGAGTTGCGCGTAGGTCCGCCATCTTGCCTGAGAAGCAACCAAGTCTATGCGGCGAAGCCGCACTCCGTTTTTGCAGGCGACATGCCTAGCGTATCGTCGATCGACCGTGGGCGCTTTTGCATCGCTGTGCACCGCTTTTCCGCCTAATCGCAAACAAAGCGCATCGAAACAGCTGACTGGATTAGATTGTGAAGAAAAAGGCGCTGCCCTTTTTTAGCGCGCGGCGTAAGATGCAGCGCGTATATTAGTTCTTTTTTTTTTGGAGTTGCATTCACCTGTGCACTTTCTCCGCCCTAATAACGTATGGGCACTCGCGTATCTAGAATAGATTGTGTATTCTATATACGCCGATCAGATGCAGCATTCGTGAACCGCGACGGTAACGATTAGATCGCACCGAATAAACTTAGGGAATATGGTGATGTTATTTTATAGATTCCGGAAATCCTACAAAATTTTCGTGCGAAAAAGCTACTTCACAAGGTATACGTATAAGGTTCGAAATAAGATAGCGTATTAAAACTGGACAAACTTTAGTAATTGAGGTAAACAATCAGATACTTTAATATTAGACTTTCCTTCGCTTGAATACTGCTTGGCACTCAGGTTTTGTTTCAACCGAGATAAATACGCTACTAAGAGCAGAGCAGTGCTCGTTTAGCATGTAAACAGTAACAAAAAGCACCGAGCCGCAACTACCTCTTTTTTTGGCAATAAAATCACAATTCGAATTTCAGAGAAAAAAACAAACACTAGTATATGCGCGTGCAAATATTTTGATATACTGAGCTTTATCAAGTGGCGCTGTTTTACAAAGGGAACTGTACTAAATATAATGAGGCTCATACTTGCTTATGTGCCATAGCTCTCAACATGTAGCCAGTCTAAAATTTTACTGGTGAATCAATGACGAACCATTGCTATTTCGACTCTGGTACCCCATTAGATCTTGTGTAGGAACATATCCATCTACCAGCAAGCAATGGATATCAGCTACACCTGCAAGTGTGATTTCATTATGTGCCTTTTCACTGCAGGGATTCCAAAAGTAGCCTTCTGTGGGAGTGTAGCGAAAGTTTTTCTCACAGGATTGACATAGCTACATTAAAGGGAATAATTCAAAACACAGTTAGGCCCTTACCGTATGTTAAATGACGACATTCATTCCTCTTGCATCCTGCTTCACATAAGCTGTAGTAGATAAAATATATTTACTTAGTAGTAACCTCTTTCATATTCAGAAACAACCCAAGCAGTGCACAATCATGAAAATGTGAGCTGGCTTTTTTACGACACTTCTGTGAAAGCAGTGTGGTGCATCACACGCAGAAAACTGGTAATTCCAGCTAAATCTTCTGTATAACTCTACGTGCTTCCATTATTTAAAAAAATCCAGACTTGCAGTAGCTTTTAATATTCCAGCTGTGAATTCTTTTAGCACAGCCCAAAAAGCACGTAGCTGTTAGTCAAGCAATTTCATCTCATACATACTTGACGCAATAGGCAGTTGGCTGAAAATTTGTTTGTTCAGGTGTCTTTACCTGAACACCCTTCACTAGTTTTACAAAAGAAGAAAAACAATTACTGCAGTAAGGTGTCACGAGGCAGGCCGACGAAACAAACGTGAGATGCGCTGCGCACGTTGCGTTGTTGCTACGCAGCTAGCACGCAAGTGGATAGCGAACGGCAACATCGGCCGGATTGGATTTGAATTTGACTGGCGATAACTTGTGTCAATCCAGTTCGCTGCAGCGGCGGCGTCGGGAAATACAAAAATTGGCCCGAACATCTGCTTCTCCGCAATGCACGGTTGCTTGGCTACCACGTGATGACGTTCTGCCAATAGAGGCGCTAGCGGCGTGATAAAACAGACGCGCAACTCTGCTACCTGCGGTAGCACATACAGTAACTCTATGCCGGCGCTCCGCGGGGCGCCTCTATCGGGCGCCGGAGAAACTATTGCGCAGGTGCAGTGAGAGCCGCAGGCGGGGCTTCGCGCGTCGTCTGCTACAGTGCGCCCTGTACTGCGTTGAAGTGGACTTCAAATTTGCACTGCCTCCGCAGAACGCCGATCGGAGAAACGTTTCTGAATAAACAAAAGACTGCTGAGAAGCCTATCAGCTGCTTTTATCCCGTTGCAGCAACCGTAGCAAAGTTTCCTGCGTGTCTGGTGAAGTTGAAACACACAAATAAGCATACCGGGGAGAAAATGCGCGCCGCGTAATATTCGAAGCTTTATACTACTGCTGCAGCACTACGATCCGCCAATATCTTTAATATTTGGCGTCTTGCTGAGTAGCTGGTAATAAGTGTTAGCAGACGACTGCTGTTGTCTGCTGAAATCTCGGCGCAACGAAAATTAATCGGAGCGGAATAGTAATAGTGGAGGTGGAGCTACATTTTCAGTCTCCTATTTTACCTTCCCACAGATAGAGGTAGACGGCCAGGTAGACTCATCAGCGAATGAAAACAATCCCTAAGGTTTACCAGAACCTCAGTCTTCAGCTCTGCATGGCTTTAAGTAGTTGCTGAGAGGATATTTATTAAGGCAATAGCGTTTAATTGTTCCTACTAGCGTCCGTCCATTACATTTTAGGTCACGTGACCTTAATATCACGTGACATCACGGTGCAGCGGGTCTTGGTGTCACATGATCCCTCTGCCACGCTTGCGCCAGCTGCTCTTCTCATCTGTCACGAAATGAATTCAAGCGCGGCAAATTCAACTCAGTGGAATGAGTCGCAAACGGCTTTCGCCTTCCCGCAGTTAATAAACATCTATGTGCCTCCAACGAATTTTACAGTTCACAGGTAGCCGCAGGAAAATATGCCGTACTGTGTTCCCACTAAGTTCAAAGTATGTGGCTGGCGTATTGAAGCAGGACATCTTGAATTGGGTATGTGGAGAATGTGGACAATACTGAGGGCCTAGTAAACCTTAGGGATTGTTTTCAAACGTTGATGAGTCTACCTGGCCGTCTACCTCTATCTGTGGGAAGGTAAAATAGGAGACTGAAAATGTAGCTCCACCTCCACTATTACTATTCCGCTCCGATTAATTTTCGTTGCGCCGAGATTTCAGCAGCAACAGCAGTCGTCTGCTAACACTTATTACCAGCTACTCAGCAAGACGCCAAAAATTAAAGATATTGGCGGATCGTAGTGCTGCAGCAGTAGTATAAAGCTTCGAATATTACGCGGCGCGCATTTTCTCCCCGGTATGCTTGTGTGTTTCAACTTCACCAGACACGCAGGAAACTTTGCTACGGTTGCTGCAACGGGATAAAAGCAGCTGATAGGCTTCTCAGCAGTCTTTTGTTTATTCAGAAACGTTTCTCCGATCGGCGTTCTGCGGAGGCAGTGCAAATTTGAAGCCCACTTCAACGCAGTACAGGGCGCACTGTAGCAGACGACGCGCGGAGCCCCGCCTGCGGCTCTCACAGCACCTGCGCAATAGTTTCTCCGGCGCCCGACAGAGGCGCCCCGCGGAACGCCGGCAGCACGGAGCGGCATTCTGACTAAGAGTGGACGACCGTGTACACTGTTGATGATGATGATGATGATGATATGTGGTGTTTAATGGCGCAAGGGCCAGGTGTGGCCAAAGAGCGCCATGACAAGTGGTGATGTTGGCGATGTATTATGGAGATGTGACTTGGCTGTAAAGTGGCCTAAAAATAGTTGCTGTAAAGTGCATAAAATCTACGTGATATAAAATTATGGCGATGACTAATGACGAATACTATGAACATTAAAATCCATCGTAAAAGAATGACATAGAGTTGAAAGTATATGAGATGGTTAAAATAGCTGGAGCACTGTTGCCTCGCCGGAGCCCTTGAAACACAAGGGCCTAGAGGCACGTGCTATATGAAAGAACTATCACAGCGCCATCCTCTGAAGAGAGGAGGCGCTACGAACATGTGGGGCTCACAACATGCAATACAACATCTTTCAGATAACTTAAAAGTGCATTGGTGTCAAATAGCGGTTCTGGGCCGAGTAACATTAATGGGTGAAGGGGAATGTGCTGCCGATATGCTAAGGGAAAATGTCTCCTTCTCTCAGATTCGGCTTCCCGACACTCCAGGAGGACGTGGAGTACCGTCAGCCTCTCCCCGCATCTACCACAGGCTGGAGGCTCACTTCCGGTTAGTAGAAAATTATGTGTGCCAAACGTGTGTCCTATTCTGAGACGACAGAATAGGACATCTGTTCGGCGTGATTTTGTAGTAGAGGGCCAGAATCCTAACTGTGGTTTTATCAGGTGGAGCTTATTATCTGTTTCCGCGTCCCAGATGCGTTGCCAGTGATCTCGCAGCCTCCTTCGCAGGAAAGGCCTCAGATCTGTGACAGGCACCGCAGCGGTAGGGTTAACCTCTTGCATTGTGATTGACGTGGCCATCTCGTCCGCCAGAACGTTACCTTCAATTCCCCTATGGCCAGGGACCCAGCATATTATGATATTCTGGTTAGATGAGTACGCTTTGCACAAGACCGAATATAATTCATTAAATACGGGATTTTTATGTTTGCTGAGTGACATTAAGGCCTTCACGACGCTGAGAGAGTCTGTATAGATCGCTGCTTTTGGAAGTTTCGATTTTCTTATGTGCTTTACAGCAGAGAGTAGTGCGTAGGCCTCGGCCCTAAAGATACTTGTTTCCGGATGCAGTACATCGGATTCCGAAAACGATGGGCCGACGGCTGCATAGGATACCCCGGCATTTGACTTCGAAGCGTCTGTGTAGAACTCTGCGCAGGAATGCTTGTGCTGGAGTTCTAGGAAATGCATTCGGATTTCGGCCTCAAGAGCGTGCTTTGTAACTTTCATAAAGGATATGTCACATTGTATCACCTGCCACTCCCAAGGAGGTAAGAGCTTGGTTAGGTGCATTAAGCGATGCTCGATGAGTGGGACATGTATTTTATCGCTAAGCTCCTTCACACGCAGCGAGAAAGGCTGTCTTATGGAGGGACGATTGCTGAAAAGTGTAGCGCACGTCATATCAGTAACGGTATCAAAACATGGATGTTCAGGATTAGAGCGTACTTTAAGGAAATATGTATAGCTAATGTATGATCTCTGTAGGTGGAGAGACCATTCATTTGATTCTACATATAGACTTTGTATGGGACTCGTTCTGAAAGCGCCAGTGGCCAATCGGATTCCTAGATGGTGGACAGGATCTAGGATCTTTAGTGCGCTCGGGGCGGCAGAGTTATATACTACAGCACCATAATCCAATCGAGACCGAATTAGGCTCTTGTATAGGTTCATTAAACACTTCCTATCACTACCCCATGTAGTCTGGGATAGAAGTTTCATTAAGTTCATTGTTTTTTGACATTTTTCTTTCAGATATTTAATGTGTGGAATGAAAGTGAGTCTGTAGTCAAGTATGATACCTAAGAATTTGTGCTGTTTGCTGATAGGTATTCGTTGTCCACACAGTTCTAAGGAAGGATCCGGAACCAGGCCTCTCTTTCTTGTAAAAAGAACACAAGAGCTTTTGTTAGGATTGATCTTAAATCCATTCTTGTCTGCCCACATTGAGACTTTGTTCAGGCCGTGCTGTACCTGTCTCTCGCACACTGCGAGGTTACAGGATTTGAAAGCTATTTGTATGTCGTCCACGTAGACAGAATAAAAGATTGCCGGTGGTAATGAAGCGCGAAGCGTGTTCATCTTCACGATGAAGAGTGTGCAGCTGAGCACGCCTCCTTGCGGTACACCAGTTTCTTGCGTAAAAGGACGCGAAAGTACATTTCCTACTTTTA
Organism: Dermacentor variabilis; assembly: GCF_050947875.1. NCBI lineage: Eukaryota > Metazoa > Arthropoda > Arachnida > Ixodida > Ixodidae > Dermacentor > Dermacentor variabilis. Next base: position 153,021,884 of record NC_134570.1, read on the forward strand.
CCCGGAAGGTACGACTGGACAGATAGCTTTCTATTAGGTTAAGCATATTTCCATGGATACCCATTTCAAACAAGTCTCTTAGGATTCCGTAACGCCACGTCGTATCGTACGCCTTCTCCATATCGAGGAATATGGATAAGAAGAATTGTTTGTGTACAAATGCGTCCCGGATATTTGCTTCTACACGTACAAGATGGTCAGTTGTGGAGCGCCCTTCTCGGAAGCCGCACTGATAGGGATCAAGGATTTTGCTCAGTTCGAGGAAATGGATGAGTCGCCGATTAATCATTTTTTCAAACACCTTACAGATGCAACTTGTGAGGGCTATCGGGCGGTAACTTGCCACTGAGGAAGGGTCCTTGCCTTGTTTCAAAACAGGGACCACAATGGCTTCCTTCCATGCGGTTGGAAGGTACCCTGCATCCCAAATGGTGTTGAAAAGTGTGAGTAGTGTAACCTGCGTGTCATTATGTAAGTTTTTGAGCATTTCATACATGATTCTATCAGATCCTGGTGCGGAGCTGTTGCATACGCTCAAGGCAGCTCTTAATTCAGCAATACAAAAAGGACGGTTGTAAGGCTCATTCTCTCGACCTTTTCTTCTTAATGGCTTACGTTCTTCTGTTTCTTTGTATTTGAGGAAGGACTGTGTATAATTTGTTGGACTTGACACGCTCTCAAAATATTCCCCAAGTGAGTCTGCCTGGTCTTGCAGTGTATCGCCCTGTGTGTTCACCAGGGGGAGTGAATGTGTTTGCCGCCCTCTAATCCTATGAACTCTGTTCCAGGCTTTGGCCTCATCCCTAAACGAGTTAATACTCGATAAAAACCTGTGCCAGCTCTCCCTTCTGGCCTGTCGGCGGGTTCTCCTACCTTGGGATTTTATTTTTTTAAAGTTGACAAGATTCTCAGCGGTGGGAGAAGCTCGCAGCAACCCCCACGCCTTGTTCTGATTCTTACGGGCGGTCCGACATTCGCTGTTCCACCACGGTACACGTCGTTTGCATGCCAGACCACTCGCTTCGGATATGCATTTTGATGCGGCATCCATCATGAATGATGTAAGATACTCTACAGCAGCATCAATTTCTAGAGAAGACATGTCGGCCCATGAGATGTTAGTGAGAGTTCGAAATTTCTCCCAGTCGGCTGTGTCTATCTTCCACCTAGGAGCTTGTGGAGGACATTCGTTTTCTTTAGATGTTCTTATCAGTATCGGGAAGTGGTCGCTCCCGTAAGGATTGTTCATAACTTCCCATTCGAGTTCAGGCAGTATACACGTGGAAACTAGGCTGAGGTCAATTGATGAAAATGTTCTGTTGGCGAGAGAATAATATGTGGGTGCCTTCTTATTCAGCAGGCATGCACCAGAAGAGAAGAGGAACTGTTCAACAAGACGACCTCGCGCATCTATACGAGAGTCGCCCCACAGGGAGCTGTGCGCATTGAAGTCGCCAAGAACAACATAGGGTTCTGGCAGTTCATCTATAAAGGACTGAAATTCATGTTTAGTTAATTTGTAATGTGGGGGTATATAAAGCGAGCAAATAGTGATGAGTTTGTTTAGCAGAACAACTCGCACCGCCACTGCTTCAAGGGGCGTTCGAAGCTGTAAAGGTTGACATGCTATACTTTTATGTGTGAGAATCGCAACACCACCCGATGATGCGATGGCATCATCGCGATCTTTACGAAACGTAACATACGTACGGAGAAAGTTTGCGTGTCTGGATTTTAAATGTGTTTCCTGTAAACACAGCACTTTTGGATTATGTTTGTGGATGAGTTCTTGCAAATCATCAAGGTTTGTAAGGAGACCTCTAATGTTCCATTGAATGATTTGTGTATCCATATTTAAAATAAATTGGTGCTGTGTTTACGGAAACGGACGGGATGCCTTAGATTACAGAACCCTTTCGAGGCCCTGTAATAGGGGTTTTGTTCTTTCTGGAGCGTTCGAGGGAGCCTCGCCGCTCCTTAGGCGCTTGGTGCGCCTTGAGGATGGGTGTAGTGTCCATTGCCTCTTGTGAGGCGCCGGACACATGCTCTTGCGAGCGGGAAGATTTCAGAGGGAGTCCCGCCTTGGAGGGCAAGACCCCTGCGCCCACCAGCCCGGAGGTCGATGGGGCTCCCAGAGGGACTTGGCTACGCCGGCCGTTGCCAGCGCATGAAGGAACCTCGGAAGTTGAGGCAGCCTCGGCTGCGCCCTCCTTCGGGGTCGATGGTTCCTTCTCCTCGGTTGACGGAGCAGCGCTAGCTGCAACCGTCGCGGGGGCAGATGGCGTGACTGCCGACTCACTGCTTGTGGGTCGGACAGCCGCCGGAGGCCGTTGTGACGCTGCCCCCTGACGCGCCACTTCGGCAAAGCTTTTCTTTGGCAGGTATGCAACCCGCCTGCGTGCCTCCTTAAATGAGATATTTTCTTTCACTTTGATCGTTACGATTTCTTTTTCTTTCTTCCAGGATGGGCACGACCGTGAGTACGCGGCGTGATCCCCATCACAGTTTACACAGTGTAGAGAGTTCTTACATTCTTCAGTTGCGTGTTCAAGGGCACTGCATTTGGCGCATGTTTGGCGGCCTCGGCAGCTCTGCGAGCTGTGGCCAAAACGTTGGCATTTGAAACATCTCAAGGGATTTGGCACATACGGGCGTACACGAAGCTTGATGTACCCGGCCTCGATTGACTCGGGCAGGACACTTGAATTGAAGGTGAGTATTAGGTGTTTGGTCGGAATTTCTTTACCGTCTCGCCTTATCTTGATCCTTTTGACATTTATGACATTCTGTTCGCTGAAGCCCTCCAAGAGCTCAGCCTCAGAGAGCTCCAGCAAATCATCGTCCGAGACAACGCCGCGGGAAGTATTCATCGTGCGGTGCGGGGTTACTACTACTTGAGTCTCCCCAAATGATACTAACTGAGGCAGTTTTTCAAATTGCTTCTGATCGCGGAGCTCCAGGAGGAGGTCTCCGCTAGCCATCCTCGACACCTTATATCCTGGACCAAAAACTTCGGTAAGAGACTTAGATACAAGGAACGGGGAGATTGTTCGCACTTGTTTAGCTGGTTTTTCAGAGTGGATCACGTGAAAACGAGGGAAGGATTCTTTTTGTCGACCAAAAAACTGGAATAAATCATCGGTGCGCCCTCTTTTCTGAGGGCGATCAGGAAGTGGAGGGAAGGATGTTGCCATAAAGGAATTGAATTTTCGGCAATAACGCCAGCCACCCACCATGGAGTCCTACAAGGGGACGCTACAGAGACTGTAAGAACAGGTCCTGTAAACGCCAGCTGTACGTCATCACTATAACCAAATATGAAATAACCTAGGTTTGTTAATCACACAAGGTTAACCCTTGCTGCCTGGAAACTATGGAAGTAAGCGGAAGAAAGGAGAAGACAGGAAAGATGAAAAGTGAGAGAAAGACGAAGGCTGGAGGGAGAGAGAGACAGGAAAAGGCAACTACCGATTTCCCCCGGGTGGGTCAGTCCGGGGGGGCCGTCTATGTGAAGCAGAGGCCAAAGGGGTGTGTTGCGTCCGCCGGGGGGCCTTAAAGGTCCAGACACCCAGCATCGGCTCAACCCCCAGGATCCCCCTTTCCCCAGACACGGCTAAGCCGCGCACGGCTACACGCGGGAGGGTCCAACCCTCGTGTGCTCGGGTACGTGGTGTCGCAACACACCAAACGCCTGCTGACGCAGACGCCCCTGCGGGGGTGTACTGTTGTAGAAAATTTTTACTCATGTATGGAATACTTCTATGACACAGCAGAGTTAATTTGTGAATTCTTACATAGCAATGACTACCTACAGGTAAATTTTGTAAGGATTAGGGAAACTAATTATTAGTAGAACTGTGTATGTACACTGGCACTGAGAAATTGGTTATAATAGTGGCAACTTATAATGGACCAGTGCAAAAAAATGGCCATTTGTGAGACACAAACTAGCTATTTTACCACGAAGCGCTCCCTGGCCTTAACCCATATAAAAAGCACTGGGAGGACCAGAGAGGGTACAGTACATTGGCTTACACTGATCATGATGAGGTCCCGTCATCCAGCTAGTGCCAAGGTACAAGAAGGATGTCCAGCCGTCTATAGAGTGAAAGGGACAAAATAAGATAGCATCAAGTCAGTTGAAAGGCAAATTTGCAATTACAAATAAGGTGACCCGGTCACAGTCGTTCATTAATAAATGCCAAGCTGTCGTGATTTCACTCCCAGATAAAGCACCTACTAGGTTAAAGGGGTGGAGACATCAAAATTTTCGTTCATGCGTTTGTTGATTCAAACGTAGCGTCATGCTTCAGGGAGCACGATACACACAGTGGGATTCATATATATCCGATAAATAATTTAATAATAGCATTATTATACCGAGCGATTTCGGTTTCGGTTTCTGGGCTCCGGGGGATGCTATGACGTCACAGAGGAGGAAACGCAACATGGCTTGCTCACGTGGGCCACAAAAAATAGTGACGTAAAACTATGCTACGTCGTCTGCTCGCGCATACGCGTGCTCTGCTAGCAGAGGTCAACAATTGGTGATTCGAAGTGTATGTCACGATTATTATAATTATTGCGAAGAGCGACAACAACGGTAAGAAATTATTGCGGCTTGTGAGAGTCGCTGATTCATTCCGAAGCGCCGTTTAGCTTTGAGTGAACCGGAAAAGGCCTAGCGACGATATCGGCGGCGCTGAACGATGAGAGGCGGTGAAGCTGCCGTCGGTGTCAGATTGACCACTCCTCGGTCGCTGATTGGCCGCTTCGCCGTACGGCTGCCGCACAAATGGGTCCCGGGCCCGTCCTCTCTACGGCAAGGAAATCTCGCCGTTCGCGAGCAAAACCGCCGTCGCACAGGCGCCCGCGAACGGCAAACGGCGTGCGGCGAGTTTCCGTGCCGGCAACGTGGACGGGCCCTCACATCGGGAAAGGCCAAGCGAACGACAGACCGCTCCGAGCTGCCGAATTATGCGACTATGCGAGGAGAGAAGCGGACAACACGAACGCCGCACATTCCTGGTCGCTTTCGGAGTCGGCCGGTTAGTGTTACACTCACGCACGGCAACTCGCCGCACGCAGTTTGCCATTCGCGGGCCGCCGTGCGGCGTTCGTGTTGTCCACTTCTCTCCTCTTGTGTCCGTGTCTGCACGCTTTCTTTGCATTAAGAAAGGATTTCTATATGCCTGTAGCTCGGTCATAGTGGAGATTATGCTCGGTCGCTCGGCTCAGCAGGCTCCGTAATCGGCATTTCATCGCTACTCATCATACGTCACGTTTTTGTGCTAGTGTGCTATGACGTCAATATTTTCGTTCCTCCTCTGTGACGTAATAACTGCTGCGCTAGCGATGGGTCTCGACTATGAGAAGGAGTTTTTAACGACTTTTTGGAGCTGAATTAAAATTATTTTGAAATGTTTGCAGAGTCCAATACCTCGTTCTGGGTGTCCTTGCATACGGAAGCAGCCTACAACATGCTTTTTTATAGCCTCAAAATTTGGTGTCCTAACCCCTTTAAAGGTTTTGCTGCTTATTTAGAACAAAACACAAGTGAAATTTGTACATCAGCAGACGATTGAATTTGGAATTGTATAGATGAAGTAAACACTGCAGTTATATATTTTGTTTTGCTATAAAGTGGGAACGCTACAAACTGCATAGTCACTGACACACACGCGCGCACACGTAAGAACAAAAGGACACAAAATAGGGCGAGTTCAGTCTGGTTAGCATTATAGCCAGCGCGTCGTCTAACAAGCAGGGCAAAGTTCTGACTGTTGTTGCGCAAGTCGTGGAGCGCGGTAGTGCTGAACGGCTGAACACAAGCGGAACCCTCGTATAAAAGTAATGACGAAAACTCGCAGGGCAGAAGAGCCCATATATCAAGAATTGACGCGGATAACACCTAAATATATTCACATTGTTGACGAAAAACGAAGCGCAATGCATTTAACTTACCGGAAAAAGTGTTATCTGAACGTACGACGTACAAAGACGCACCGAGACACGAAGGCGGCGAACGCAGATCCCGCCATTGTGGTAGTAAGCCGTCGGCGAAAACACGCAATACAGCCGATGTCACGAAGCACTGACGCAAAACACACGGCACAGAGCATCAGCACAGCTAAATGACTCCAGTTAATGTACAGAACGGCTTAGAATGACGCACAACTGGATAACGAACCCACGACCGAGACATAGCTAGGGTGGCTAGAAGGGGAGGTGTGAATACCGAAGGCGCAAACGTGACCCCGCAGCGCACCGATGCCGCGGGGCGGCGCTGTTAACCAAGGCGGGGTAAGCACGCAGCCGAAATGAGCGCCTCGCCAGCCTCGCGTCGGCTGCATCTCTACCATCGAAGGGAAAGTGAGCCCGTTTCGGGTATCGCGCGCTTTCTGCGAGCGTCAAAGAATTAATCGTTATCATGACAACATTGTTATGTCAGCCCACATCGTTACACCTGCGAAATTTTACGGGCCCAGTTCGCACTGTATCGAGATTCAAACGCGTTTCGTCTGTGCGCATTTCGTGAGCTGGCTTTGGGTGTTAGGGGCTAGTGGGGGCTTCGAAATAATTTCAACCACTTCGGGTTCTTTAACGCGCACTGACATCATACGGGCCACGGCGGCCGCATTTCGATGGGGGCGAAATGCGAAAACACCCGTGTACTTAGATTTAGGTGCACGTTAAAGAACCCCAGGTGGTCCAAATTTCATGAGTCCCCCACTACGGCGTGCCTCATAATCAGAAAGTGGTTTTGGCACGTAAAACCCCATAATTTTTTTTTGACATCATACGGCGCACAGGCGCCTTGCTTATCGCCTCCCTGAAAATGCGACCGTCGTCCCCGAGATTAGCAGTCAATCACCCTATGCGTGCCGTAAGACCTGTAAACTGCAGACATTACCTGATAACGTCTGGACGTGTTTACAAATCACTTTTTGTCTGCGCTTGCAGACCTGTAGCATGTCATTTTGACGCTCATATAAGCAATTTACTATGATTGCAGACGGTGAAGCAACAGATCTGGTCATGAAATCGTTTATTTACAAGTGAGGAAAAAAATTTACAACACACAAGGTTTCAGTGTTTTCCGTTTCTTCTCACTGCTCTGCTGATTGACACCTTTAAGCAAAAAGTGAATCTCTGCGAGGCAATAGAAACGTATAACTGAGGCTGTCAGGGTAGCAGAATGGTCTAGGCAACCAATCTTTGATGTTTAACCAATTGACTGCAAAATCTCGGCCACAGCTTTGGCATGCCAGCGTGTTACACTGAATTAAAAATTATGGGGTTCTACGTGCCAAAACCATTTTTTGATTATGAGGCACGCCGTAGTGGAGTGCTCCGGAAATTTTGACCACCTGGAATTCTTTAACGTGCACCTAGATCTAAGGACACGGGTGTTTTCGCATTTCGCCCCCATCAAAATACGGCCGCCGTGGCCGGGATGCAATCCCACGACCTCGTGCTCAGCAGCCCAACACCATAGCCACTGAGCAACCACGGCGGGTGTTATACTGAATAAACGAGTGAGTTTGTTTTCAAGGGCATTGTCCAGCTTATAGAACGATTCTGAGGGATATAAAAGGCCCTCAAGGTGCCACTCTTTGGATGCCTCTGATGGAAGTTCTCTGGGGATATTGCCTTTATCACTAAGACATGCTGCTTTGCAGTCTTCACAATGTGTGGGCAAAACACGCCTTCTCGCCCCATAACCTGCAATGTAATAAACTTTAAGCCGTGCGTAGCTGCGGTGCTCTACATAACTTTGGTGGTCCACAGCCACTTGCACGGCATCTGTTGGTACAGCCTTCACGCTGTCTTCACTGTGGCTTTCTTGTGCAGCCAGCACCTCTCCAACAGATAACAACTCCAGGACATCCGACGACACATTGCCGTCCTTGGGGCTCCTTGTGAGGTTCTAGAAACTAAGACACCTGGATGTGCGCAAGGAACAGTTGTTACTTAAGCATGCCGAACTTCTGTAAAACATTGGTACTATTTACCAAGCTTGCACGTATATACACCTTATGACTAGAATGAATTGAGGTGGGGTAGGATGATTGTTTGCCCCACTCGCTTATCTCACAACGCCAAAACATTGCTCTAGGCGGTCTTGGCTCAGTTTCGAAGTCATCATGTACATGATGTCAGCATTGTCGGTAAGGTACTTTAGAAGGTGTTTTGTTGAATGGATGGTCATCGTCAGCCCCTCAGAAGTACTGTTACTAAGAAAGCCGAGCCCATTGGAGTGAGCCTCCCATTCATCAAGAAACGGAATAGTTTCACTATGGGTGGCCTCTTTCTTGCTGCCCCATCTGAAATACCAAAGAGAACAATCATGCACCATTTTGAGAGAAAAACTATGTTAAAATAACCTCATGACTTCTGCAGGGAACCTCGACGTCATAGCTTCAATGAGCCTGGCCTGACCATTGGGACCACTCGATCCCGTTTGGCAAATGCTTGTTTCCAGGCAGGGGCACGGAAGAGATACCTTTTCTGAGGTTTTCTTGCACCCAGTATCACATCCGGGCACAAAGCTCTGTCTTCTTTTTCGCTGCCGACTGCATCTCGCCCTCGAATTACGGATTGTCGCGAGGAACACTCCAAAAGGGGCGCCGAGACCAACTGACAGCGGAGGTGCCGGCCAGCACGGCCACGAGTCCCCCGCCGCGAGCGGCAGCGCCACATTCCCCCTGGTGGCATCGGTGCGCAAGGGGATCACGCGCGCCCGAAGGAAAGCGCCACCGGTATTCACACCTCCCCTTCTAGCCACCCTAACATAGCGGGCGGCAATGGCCGTTTTTTCAAACTTCCTGCCTCCCAGTGTTTCCAGCACAGAATGATATGTCCGACAAATTTGGATTGTGCCGCCGAAGTGATCGCAGCGCGGTGGCTCTGTGACACCGCTGTGCAAACACCGGCGTTTCGCTCCTGCTGCTGTAAATACCTGCTGCGCGAGCATAGAATGGTTTCCAGGCGTCGTGTGCGCGCCCCGTATGGAAAACAATAACATGCCCTTGATTGTTGAAGTTCTGGTGTGAAATTGTTTAATATTAAAGCCAATTAACTTATGTTGCTTCCAACGAGTTCGATTTGTCTGTGGCGTCTTTTATTCGCTAACGCCGACGGCCGACGGTAACCGCACATTTAACACGTCGTTTGGCATTTTATGCACTTTTAGACAAAAAGATCTAGAAAAGTTCTTGAGTTAGACATTCTGAATGCGTTTACCAAAACACTCTAGTGACACCTGTAGTGGGTTTTTCCGCAGATAGAATATATACTAGCATATTCCAAGTGCTGAGGTTATGCTTAGAAGAAATTCTATTTTCAGTCTTATCACAGACCAAGACGTCTATAGCCGTTTCAAGAAGTTTTTAAGAGGTTCTGTGTTTCGTGGGTTGGTAGAGGATGCGCCGGCCATGCGGGCAACAGTGCTTGGCACTGCGCCATGGCTCTTACAGTCATCACTGACGCTTCTACTCATCCGGGGCGCGATTGGAAATCGTTGTTGGAAACGCCCGTTCAGTTTCACCTCACGCGATTGGCCTAGGCCGTGCCGACGGGTGCGGCTGAAGACGTTGGCGCGGCATAGGCCAGTCGCGTGAGGTGAAACTGAACGCGCGTTTTGAACAACGATGTCCGATCGCAGCCCTGGCACCCGCGAAAATTCGCTGCAGATTATCGTAAACCTTTCAAGACCACTTCTAGACCAGCTTTTTGATAACGTCCTAAAAACGTTTAGAAATTGGTTACGAATAGTTTTGGCAAAGGGATTATTAGTGTCTTTCCCAATCCTATTTCTAGACCAGCTTCTCGAATACGTTTTGCAGACCTGTTCTAGATCGTCTCAAGTGAGTAATTAAGCCGGACATTAGCAGACATATACGACGTTTTCCCAACGAAGTTCTCATTCATGTCTTCTTTAACCCGTTTTTATCGTCTTGGATAAACGCTACGAAAATGTTACATACCTCTTTTGTGCTACCTGGGACGTACGCATGCGCATATGCACTGGTTTATAATCAAATGAGACAGCAACGAGACATGTATAATGGAAAGTTAAGATGACATCGAAGATGAAAAAGCGACCATGCATAGCCAAAAAAAATGTTGTAATTGCAAGATTAAAATGCCATCTCCATCAAGCCACCCTATAGCTGTGACACGTTGATGGAGATGGCATTTTAATCTTGCAATTACAAAAAAAAATTTTTAGCTATGCATGGTCACCTTTTCAGCTTTGATGTCATCTTAACTTTCCATTATACATGTCTCGTTGCTGTCTCATTTGATTAGAAACCAGTACATATGCGCATGCGTACGCTGTTGTCTGTTACCTATATATATGTGTACCGCGTCGTACCTCTGTCTCTCGTCCCTTTTTGTGCGCTAAAAACCTAAAAGTTATGGAATACCAACATGCCCAAACCTACAGTCTTTCAATTTATTATAACAGGTGCTCTCCTAGGGCGTCCGTGCCCACTGCTTCACCATGCGGGCAGCCAGTGGTGGAGCTAGACCGCACTCCGCAACGCCAGCATGTCTAGGGGACAAACGCATACAACACGCGCTAAAGAAACCTCCCCCGTAGTGCCCAGGCAGAGTCATACCGTATTTTCGCGATTCTAAGCACCCCCCCCTCTATTTTCGCGAAAGAGTTAGGAAGAAAGTTTGCATGCGAATCTAAGCACCCCCCTATTTGTTAGGAAGAGCGCGTAGCCAAGGCCACCAAACGCGCTTGCTCATTCTGAAATCATTGCTCGGCGGACCGCCAGGCACGCGGTCGATGCTTCTGTTGGATGCGTTTCACGGCCATCTGACCCCGGAGGTAAAGACAAAGCTTCGGAACATCAACAGCGACGTGGTTGTGATTCCGGGTGGCACGACGCCAGTGCTGCCACCCCTCAACGTTTCAGTCAACAAGCCCTTCAAAGCGAATCTCAGACGAGTACGAAGAGTGGGTGCGAAACCCTGACCGGAAGAAGACGCCGACGGGAAAGCTGCAGAAAGCGTCCCCATCAACCATCACAAAGTGCATTTCGGACGTGTGGAAGAGGGTCCAAGTGAACGTTGTGGTCAAATCATTTAAGAAGTGCTCGATCACAAACAACTTCGACGAAACGGAAGACGACCTGCTGTGGGATACCGAGAGCAGCGGTTCAAGCGGTGCGATGAACTCGAGTGGCAGTGATAATGACTGAGCATCCTACACAAGCAGTGGGTTCACTGTCTGCACCGATATTTCTTTTGAATGCTTGCAAAATAAAATGTTATTTCTCGCACCTATCTCGTCGTGATGTCGAAGCGAAAAGAGGGAGGGGGGGGTCATTCTAGGTTTTTCGAATCTAAGCACACCCCTCACTTTGGACATCGCGATTGTGAAAGAAGGGGGTGCTTAGAATTGAGTAAATACGGTATATCCAAGGAGCAAAAGTCCCCATATTTTCTCTCTCACGCCCGCTCTTACTCGCACCTGCGCACAAACTACTGACGATCCCTCATGAACGACTCGTCCCTCACCGCAACGCTTGAAAACCGACAAGAAAATGCAACTGAACGGTACCGCGTTCGGCACAACATTAAAACTTCGGGTACTTTGCTGTCTTGTCATTTGCCCTTGCCGAGGTTAAAATTATTTAAGCTGCTCCGTGCATGACAACTGTGACAAGTGTTTTAATTAATGCGCATGAATTCGCATGGCGTCATTTTTTATTATCGCAGTGCAACATTGTCTGTCATTTTCAAAAACTTCATAACCAATCCCACTTTTGCCAACTTTTTCTTGGACACAGTACATAAGTAGCACTGCTGTCACGCCAGTCAGCTTGGATCTCATACATGCAATAGTGTCGCGAACCGAGGGGTTACAGCGGAGCACCAGAACTATAGGACCAGTGTAGCAGGCTCTTAGAACGGACTAGTGCATGCCGTGCTTGTGCCACGAGCACGCATCGCCCAACTTTATTTTCCTCATCTTTTGCAGTGCCGACTTTTAGCGTCTGTGCGTAGTGGCGTCGATGGGTGCTTCAAAAGTATACTTTAGCTGTTTCTTGTCAGCCACATTTGGCAAAAGTGATATAATTCTACCTCTTGAATCTGAACCTGAATGCACTGCTGGGGCTTGTGATAAGGAAATGCAGAAATGCAATTAGTGTGGCACTTAAGTTATTCAGATGTGTTTTACATTTTTACAAAATCATTTTTCTATAAGTTCTAAACTTGGAAGACAACATTCAGATTTGTGGTGCACTTTATTTAATTCTTGGTAACATTGCTTTCATTGCTTTGCAGGTCCACCCCTTCATCTGTTGTGCTGATGCCCCAGCAAGGGCAACATAAAGCAAAATATGCGCCAGTTCAATGGGCATTTTGGCTGTAGCTGGTGCTTGCATCCTGGGTTTGTCATAGATGGTAAGCAAACTTCGTGCCTCTCGCATGAGAAAGCTTTCATATGGTAAATATATAACTGCAGGACAGGTAAAGCCCAGTGCATTAAGAATCTTCATATATAGATTCTGATTGTATGCTTATTTAATTTCAATGTGTTTAATAGAACAGTACATAATCACAGTATAATACTTCCAGAAATATTTATTGTTTGTATAGCAGTGCGTAATGTGGTGCTTCACAATCTTATTTTTCACCTGCTGCTTCCAATAAAGTATCGCCATCTTGCTGTAGCCATTTTCAAGTCAGGTTTACTTTTCTTCATCGATAAGGGAGGAGCAGCCACATAAAAGCTGCTATGTACATCAGCTTGAATATTGAAACACCGTCGAGAATTCGCTATTAGCATGTAGGATTGACCTGCTGATTTGAGCACCTGTGTTGTTTTCTTTTGGAATAGGAACCGTTAAGTACACAATCGATGAGCCAGTGCCAGACAGAACAATGGAAGAAACCGTTGACGCCATGAAGACAGCAGCACGCACAGGGACAATTGTTCAAGGCATAAAGGGTCTCACTTCATTAATGAATATGCGACACTTGGATATAGTCTGGGGATTCACGCCGGATTACATGCATTGTGTGTTGCTGGGAGTTGCACGCCAGTTGACAGAACTGTGGCTCTCCAGTGTGGGCCAGCCCTACTACATTGGGAGGCCAGCACTGCTCAGTGCTGTAGACAAACGGCTGTGCAACATCAAGCCACCATTTTGTTTCAGACTGCAGCGTACCCTTTCCTTGCGGAAGTATTGGAAGGCTTCAGAGTGGCAGCAGTGGCTGTTGTGGTTTTCACTGCCTTGTTTAGATGGCATTTTGCCTATAGAGTATCTTAGGCACTTCACCTTGCTTATTAGAGGAGTATCCCTACTGCTAATGGACAATGTTAGCTGCACTGATGTCAGTGAGAGTGCTAGCCTACTAGTGAAGTTTGTAGTAGGTGCGCAATTTCATTATGGAGAAAAAGAAATGACATTTAATGTGCACCAACTTTAGCATTTGCCCAAGAGGGTGACACTGCAGGGACCACTTTGGTCACATTCCTGCTTTGTATTCGATTCAAACATTGGGCATGTGAAGGAACTAGTCACATCTGCAAAAAGAGTGCCAATCCAAATTGTGGAACGGCTGTTAATGGCTAGCTCTTTCGCTAGTCTTAAAGCATCAACTCTCCTTCAGACTAGAGAATTTTTAACCAAAGGGAGCGCTACAAAATGTGGGACAGTTGTTTTATTGACTGGCAAGCCACGAAAAGTACTGCAGCCAGTTTTAAATTTGGTAATGAATCATATTGGCTGCATGATAGTTGGTCCCATTGTGGAACATGACAAAGTTGCAGTGTCTCGGTATGTTTTCCACAGCAAACAGCATAAAAGACCAAGCAAAACAGACTGCACTGCTGCAATGCTTCCTTCAGGGGCATGTGTAATAATTTCTCACATCCTTGGGTTTAAAGACATCGCTGGCAAAGACAAACTTTTGCAGTATGTGAAAAATTTCACATAAGTCAGACTAAAGCTTTCCACATTCACAAGCCCCAAAGTGTGCAGTCCAGCCATGTCATTGAGGTAAAGACTGGCATCGTTCCATGTTTATACATGGAGATTGAGCAATCGATTTTTCTTGAACCACTTGCTTTTAAAGCCCTTTTTAAAAACAGGTGATGAATTATAAAGCACGAGGTCAAAGGAACACTTATTTCTGCAGAGGCCCTGCAGCACCCTTTATTAAAGTTGTCACATATGTGTCGCAAATATTGCTTAGAATAAACAGATTACAATGTATGTATGCGTAATAAATATTTTTCTTGCATTATGAAATGCAATTTTCTATCACACGGTGGTGCACTGGCTTGTGTATGCTAGAAAATAATTAATTTCTGAAATAAAACTCAGTTGCGAGTTGCAGCATTTGTGTTGTCTCTTCTTTGCGCTGTTGTTTTTGTGCCCTGCCCCCATTTTCAGTGTAGCCTAATACCACAAGTGCAACTCAGCTTCACCGAGTTTAAACTTTTCTGTTGACTAATAAAGGTGAAGCTGCATGACCAAACATATTCCTAAGCAGAAGAGCGATCCCATTTTCGTGAAGTCCACAAATTTTGCAGATGTAGGAAAGGTGCTTGTTGGACTACAGACATAATTGTCTGTGAGGCTGTGTGTCTGGAATGCACACAGCCATACAGAATACATTACATGGCTTTGTGTGAAACTTGGGTCAAATAAATGTTACTGTGGTGTCAAATATTCCACTTTCAGCTTGTCAGAGCACACTGAACATTAAAGGACAACTGCAACCAAATTTTGGTCTAGGTGAAGAGCGTACTTCAACATAGCTTCAAGATAGCCTCACTGCAAAATGTTGCCTTCGAAACACAAAAATCAACATTTCTGATAGTGAAACTTTAAAAAACGCCTTTACCACTGCTTACTGGAAACGATTTAGAACACAAAATAATAAGAACCAGTGCAGCGCCTGGGCATGACAGATCTCACAGGCACTAAACATGCTAAAGGTATCGGGTGCCATGTCCTTGAATCTGTGTCATATCCACTAACTGCATATAAAGGCTGTTACAAAAATTGGGCATGCAATTACCAGACCTGCAACACTTCCAGGATTGCATCGATACTACCCATCTAAAGTTGATTTAGCCAAAGTGAAATTTCGCTGCTGCTGGCCTTCAACAAACTTGAAGTCGTCGTACACCTTCTCATCCTCGTTGCCTTAGCGCCTTCTCTTCTTCAAGTATGCTACACCAACTCGCCTACATCAAGCTTCGGCCTTTAACAAAATTTAATGTCACATAATAACACTGCAAGGAAGATGTAGAAAAACACAAGTATCTTTTATTTTTTTTAAGTGTATATATACACTCAAAAACAAAAAGTCTAGTGCCACTTTGAAATACATATGACACACAAGTAATTACTTACAAGACAGGTGTGAAAATAACAAAAAAAAAGGAAAATAACAAGCAACAGGAACCACATTTTGTCTCACCATAACTTGGGAAAAAGAGAAAGCTGCAGGGCCTTCTCACTCAACAAATGAGAGCCATTTGCTTCACAAATTAGTTGGCCCACATTTCTGTCTTCTTTTTTGCCATTTTAAGCAATTCTTCCTGTTTTTTATTTAGCTTGAAGAGACTTTCTGTATTAAGTACGTGGAACACCCCTGGCTCATCAAATGGTAAATGTACATGCTGGTAAAGGTAGATTATATGTGGTTCGTGTAAGGATTGGTGTGTCTTTGCATTTTTGTATATGCATCTATGCAAATTAAAGCACTGGTGCCTTATTTTCATAGTAAAGCTATGGACAAAACTGAAGTGTGCTGATCTACAATATGTACTTCGCCAACAAAAACAACGAAGGGGGCATGGCAATCACTTTTGAGAGATGCCGGTGACTCGGGCTAGAATGCAGCCAGTGAAATGATGCACTAGGAGAAGTCACATGTCATTTTGCCACAGTTCTTTGGCCATGGCCAAAGTCATCACTGTTTGCCAAGTTACAATGAGACAGAGTCTGTGTACCTGATAACATTGGTACTTCTGGTCCCACATACCAAAAATAACAGCTTCCAGAACTGGATACTTCCCAGAACTCCATGGCTGTAATGTTTTAAAGCCTAAATTTTTGCACTAATTCTGACAAACTCACAATGTAGTTTCTAACTCTATCACTGCTGGACACACACACAGACACACGAGAAAAGTACTGGTACTATCTGATAATTTCACAGGTATTCTTGGCCTGTGGGCCTCTAGCTGTCAAAGAGGGAACTCATGACAATACTAAAATAAAATCGACAAGTATGCTGTGCTGCTGGAATTTAAATTGAGTGGTGGAAAGTGCAGACGAGCTACTTGTTGAGCTGAGCAGTCTTTGTGAAACATATTCAGGGCAAATACCACCCCTTCTCAGCAGTTTAAGAGATAAGGGTACTACACCGATTTCTGTCACTAGGGTGCGTAGCTAACTGCTTCCATCAGCAGATTGTACCAGCTCCAATCACAGCATGGGCATTGCACTGCTGGCACTCCAGCAGTGGCACTAGGCTTGATATCTCGCTATTAGCCAAGATCAGTGACTGCTATTACAGTTGCAGCAAGCTGCACATGTTGCACAATGAATAAAATGCTTGTAAGTTTCAGCCACATAGCTTTCAACCAAGTTTTGAAAAGTGTCCCTCAAGTGCAACCTAAATTTATTGTCTCTGACTGAGCCCACAGCTCAACAGTGCTAGCATGATTGCAAAGTACTACGGGTGTGGCTGGAGCTTTTGGTACACATCCGACAATGAATGCAACAGGGGAGACTGCGCATACAAAACAAGCAGTGTGTTAAAGGCACATCATAAACCCACAAGAAATACATGCATCACAGTCAGCTTTTTGTATGTGTCGAAGAAACATGAATGTGAAGTGGCAAGACACGAAGGATGGGGACAACAGTGGGTTTAAGGACCTCCTAGGTAATATTGGTGAAAGCTGAAAATGAAGTAAGACAAAATAAGCCTTTCACTCTTCTGCGCTTACATATTCCCCTACCCTGTGTACATGATGTGAACCAGAACAAGGGTTGGTTGTGGGCTGAAGCTATGGCATGTGAAGTGATAATAAGCATATGCAGCAATAACCCACCTAACAACTTTAAGGCACCCTGCAACACCTAACCCATTAATGCTCCATGTTAAAGACCTGCAAAACTCGGTTCAGTACCATGCCGTTTGAAAGGATCCTGATCCATTGTTAAAAGTTGTGCATACTACCACCGATGGAGGGTTTCTCTTTCTGCCAAATTACGATTTTTTTTTCCGCTTGGGGATTGACGGTCATAGTTTCTGGTAAATATAGAAGTGTTGAGGAAGAGAAAACGGATTTAGGAGACATACAAAGATGCTAGAGTGAAAAGCACATATAGCATACCTGATTAATTCAAGCAGGCTAGAAGACTATCTGTCGCTGCTCCATTTCAAAGGGGTTGCCAATAAATCATTATCATCACACAGTTTGCAAAATGGCAGTGAAATCTGTCCTGTACTTTGTGACATGTGTTCGTATAACTACCACTGAGGCCTTGATATGGTTTGCTCTTTTCGACTATTTTTCAGCCATCCACTGCCATAACAACTTGGGTGTTCTGTTCAGTTCCAAGAGAGAGGCTAAAACGTTTTCTTCGTGCAAACATGCTGGATACGATCGACATCAATGACAGCGATCTTTCTACTGGCGAGAGCAGCAAAGATGAAGTGTCTAAAGATGGCAGTGACGAAAAAGAGGCCAATTTAACTGAAACTGACGAGGTTGAGGGTCCGAGCACGACAGCTCTTCCTGCAAGGGATCTCAAATCAGAGTACGTGAAGAAGCGGTACACATGGATAAAGAGGGAGACTTCGATCAGGAGGCAGTAATTTTAGAGAGTGATTTTCCACTGTCACCTGTAGAGCCATTGAGCACGAAGCAATCCATGTGGAAAGCCACTTCAAAAACACAGGACACCACTAAACATTACTGCTGAGGAACTAACATCTCTGGTGGGGATGTTCTTTAGGCTAGGTTTGTAGACGTGCACAGGGTTCGTGCATACTGGGAAAATGGAGGCAGATATGAACTTGTGGCCCTTATTAGTCCCGAAACAGGTTTGAAAAAGTGACTAGTCACTTGCATGTTTTCAATAATGATGCGACACCAGAAAAAAATTTTAAAAGACATGAGTTGGAAAGTGTGCCCATGGCTGCCTTCTTTGTGCAGCATTATGGTTGGGATAAGCCAAGAAAAAAAGTCTGCAGTGGATGAAATAGGATGACTTAGGATTTATACTAGCCATCTGCGGTTCCTCCACGTCAAGCCCATGCATGGTACATGGCCGTTTTCGCACTTCGCTTTCACCGAAATGCACGCCCTATAGAGAAAAGCCAATGCACAACGTAGCAAGCAGGGGAAGTTGCATATCAGGCAAACTAGCTGCTGCTTTATTGATCATGCATGGGAACATGAGCTTTCCCTAAGAAACAACGGTATTGTGCATTTGCTTGCGCATTGTATATTTTGCATGTAGGCTCCGCGGTTTTGGACAACCAGGATTCTGAGGAGAATCGAGAATCGCAGTGCTACAGAGCTGATGGAACCGCTTTATATTGCATCGAGATGGAGTGCACACGTATTAGTGAAACATCTGTATTTTTGTTCAGCATGCATGGCATGTTGCGGTGACATAATCATCATGCTCCTTTTCCAATAGATTCGCTTGTTCGTGCATGTGTAGTAGGCTCCTTGTATGGATGCCCCTGACAGAAAGAAAAATTAGTTGAAAGTTTGTGCTTGTCCGTGTCAACACCCTCTCGTCTTTGCCTGTCTATCGCATGGCATATTCCCATTTTGTTTTTTGTTTTTTCGGCCTAATTTTCCGTCCTTCAACCCCGCCCCCCTCCCTGTCCCCCATGCACCCAAGTGAGCCTGGTGAGTGCTATCAATCAAGTGCTCAGACAGCTACATGCTGCTGTATCGAATTGGCTGCTCTCGCAAGCACGGGGGATGCGACGGGGTCACTATTGTCCTTCTTGTCTCCCTCCATCGCTGCCGCCCAAAGAACGTGGTTATGCTAGGTCCTGCGGGGGAGAGTGTGGTGCTTATGCCGTTTCCTTCATTCACCCTTTCCTTGTACCCTTTCCTTCAATGCATAGCTAGCACACCGACTGGGTGGCGTGAGCGGCGTGAGTCCTTGCAGTCTTGTCCGTTCTTGTCAGCGCAGTGCTATCGTGAAAAATGCTCGCTTGCAGTCATCATTCCTACTGAGAAGCCTACTTCTTGAAATACACACCAAAATGGCCGCGAATTTTTGTGAGTGTTGCAATTAATTAAAGGCAAAACAACAAGTAGAAAAACGTCGGTGCTGGTGGCCACTGTTTCCGATGTGGGCTGAACTCGGATACACACAAGCGTGGATCTTACAATGGTGAGTGCACTTGTTTTGAGTATGTTATAAGTTTTAAGGAGCCAGACAGAGTGAATTAGGAAACGGTGCATTGTGTGTTTTACAAGCAAAGTTGTTTTAATGGGCTGAATTTCAGGATACTCTTGCCTTAAAAGTTATGTCCAGCTACTCAAGCGCTTTTTCTTTTTGGTTTTTAATTCCAAGATTTGTGTGTATATTATTGTTGAAGTTCTAACACTTAGCATGGTTTCGCTGCGTCCTTAACATTGAATTTTTTTCCATTTATGCTCAGCACTGCATCGATTTGGGACATCCTAAAGAACAATGTGTGGTGATGATTGCAATGTTATAGTGAGTTTGCCTGCTATAATCTTGGGGAATTAATGTGCGGATTATAAATTTAGGTTGACTAGAAATTTAACACAGTTCTTTATGTGTAGTGATTACATTTCAGATGTGATAATACATATTTTTCAGAACCCTTTATTTAGATAAATACATTTTCATATAACCGCTACATCCTTTTCGGGTTCCCTGTAGTGGTGGAACGCAATTCTTTCAGGAATAAGCAGGCAATTGAAAATGAAATGGTGGTCTTCACAGCTGGGAAATGCTGCTATCGCAGTAAGTGAGCGTACAGTCAAAAGAATCACTGAAATATGCTGTCTTATTTTATTTATTTCTTACCCGCGAAAATTTAGGTGCTGATAAATTGCTCTTGTAGACACATGAACCTTTACTGAGCAGAAACGCTGTGAGCTGAATTGACAATTCTTTTGTGATGTTTTAGGATGAATGTTATAAACTGCTGCCAACTCGAGCAATACCATGCGGTATATATATATTAGTGAAACAGCCCTGGCTAATGCAGAGTGCCTGTAGTTATCTAGCTCCTTTTATTCGCAGCCTTTGAATAGTGCCCGGAGTAGAACATGTATAAACTCTGTGAATTTCACCCAAATTCCAGGACTGATTTTATCATGCAATGCGTGCTGCCTGATCCTGTTAGTCATACTGAGGAACCGCGCTTCTTCTCACTGTTCTAGGCCAAGCATCATTTCCAGCAAGCACACATGGCAGTATTTCTTTCTTTCCTTACAATAAATCCCTATTTTTGCTGGTGTCTCCTGACACAACTCAGATTTCACGTGAAAAATTTTGCAGGAAAGCTGCATTGTGTCTATAGTATCTGAAACTAGGCTTCTTGTGCTGTAGTAGCTTTTGCTACAATTTTTTAATTAGGC
Source organism: Dermacentor variabilis (assembly GCF_050947875.1). NCBI lineage: Eukaryota > Metazoa > Arthropoda > Arachnida > Ixodida > Ixodidae > Dermacentor > Dermacentor variabilis. The sequence goes on from NC_134570.1 coordinate 153,042,528, forward strand.
AGTTCAATGCTAACTAGGTGTGGGGTATAAACAAGGCGGACGGATCCTGCGCATTTTATGTTTGTGTTCTAAATATTCTCTGTTACACCTTCTGCAAAATATGCTTTATATGTTGAAATATTAAAGAGCGTTACCTGACAAATCTCTAGCAAGAAAATTTTTTGATTCACCCCTTCGAATTCTCTGCTCAAACTTCTATTCTTGCAGCATGGCGATTTTTCAACATAAAAACATTGCCACATACATTCGTCATACCAACTTCTCTAATAATATTTCTTTTCGTTTTACAGCGCAAGCATCTCCTCCAAGTAATGATGAAGTCGCTATGGGAAGTGGTAGCAAATTCAACGAAACCACCGCATTACCGTGGTCCTTGGGGGCCTGACCAGCCCGCCGTCATCCAAGCACTGACCAATCTGCCAACCGATGTCAGTTCCCTGCCCTGAAAGCCCTGGCCAGCCCACCATCCTCGGCACCTTGCCTATTTCTATCCTCAGGGCCCTGCCTGGTCCACCGCCATCTACCTAGCTTCACGAGAGCTGGCTCTTCGGCACCTGCCTGTAAATAAACTGTTTGAATATAACTGAACATCACCCATTTAGGTGCACAGAAAATGCTTGTTTGTGCAAACTTATTCATAACTAAACTGTCAGAAAAGTGAATATTCAGTACTATTTTATTATTATTTGCATGTATAGAGGACTTCTGCTTCTTGACATAATATCTTTCTGTCGAGCTTTCCTAGCTGCTGTTGAGGCAGAGAGTATGGGGACAATTGCTATCAAAAACGCCGCTAGCAAAAGTTTCCCGGTAAAAATGCCTGTGTACTCCAGAGCCAGTGAATTTACAATATTAGTCATGCAAAGGGCATTGGCTCAAAACTGGGATTAATAATGACAACGATATGGCTGAACACTGGTACTATGCTGGCGGCACAATGGCTGCTGCATTGGCATAATATTCGTCCTATCTTGGCTTTAACTCTGGGCCGGCATTGAATTGGGTTGCACATTGCCCATATGCCAGCATTGGTTGCAGATTGGTACCAATTTCTGCCAGAATTGGGCCATGCTTGGACCATTGATGGTGTGCTGCCTGGGCAGGAATTGACCGACAAGTGGAATCAGAAATCAAGGACTCTGAACTGTGTCAGAGGACTGTGGTAGAGAAAAAGTGTTCACCTTTCTGAATAACGCAACTCCCAGGTGGGCCTTGATAGTCACTGGCTCCAGACTTGGCTGGCCCTTTGCCTGGCAACATATGTGTGTGTTAGTGGTCGTGGATGAATATTTTCATTTCCTTGCGATTGCAACACTGCCTTCAGTGAACATGAAAAGTGTCACAGCAAAGCTGAGTGACATGATCTCCATGCATGGATTGCCTTATGCGCAGTAGAATGACAATGATCCTGCTCTCTTTGGACATCAATTCGCTGCATTCATGGAGCTCAATGGCATTCGCACCAAAGGACAGAATCCCTGTGGCCACAAGCAAATGGCGAGATGGACAGATTTATGAGAAACATGAGGAAAACTATGAAGACGGCAGGAAGCAATTGGGAAGAAGAGCTCAGCGAGTACCTTCTCAACTATAGAGCAATGCCACGCTCCACAACCAGCTACACGCTGGCTGAACTCCTCTTCGGAAAGAAGATTCGCACCAATTTGCCAGATACAGGGAAAGCCCGGCTTTGAGGAACTTGAAACAATTCAGAGAGAAAGGAAGCAGAGAATGAAGAGCTATGCCGACGAGAAATGTAGAGCAGTGCCTCATGGCTTTAAAGAGGGAGACAAACTTTTACCGAGGTGCTCGTCACTATGCTCACATTAACTCCCATAAGAACTGCAGCCATATAGAGTAACACGGGTTCAAGGAACAGCAATCACTTCTGAGAGTGCAGGCAAGAGGGTCATAAGGAATGCCTGGTTCTACAAACTCACTCCCCAGGGAGGTCGACAAACCCAAATGTGATGATTGTTAGTGCAGCGCTGCACCAGCTATAGCGCCACCTACTGCTGTGAGCAGAAGGGGAGTCATGAGAGCAGGGCTAGGGCAGTCTTGGTTGAAATAAGAAAGCACAATTCATAAAACCTTCACAATGCAGTTTGTGTTAAGACAAATGTATACCAAAAATCTACAAAATCTGGCTGGTAGAGTTTTCTTAGGCCTTAATGGTGCTAGGAGAAAGGAGTGCTCGACATTATTTTTAATGTGAGCCAAACTTCTTGCTTGGCACACATTACTAAATGAAGTCCCAATCGACACATTCTAATTTTCTCTCTCGCTTTGTTCTTGTGCGCAGATTTTCCCTGTGTGCCTACAAGAACCTTCACGGTGGCCTATAGAAGCAAACTTCTGGGCAGCCAGTGCTCTCCTACTGAAGGAATTTTCCCAGGCAGCCTGGCTTGGTATGGCTGCGGCAGCAATCATCTTCAGGATGCATGTGTGACCACCTTTGCTGCTATTTGTCACTCTCGTTAATTACACATTCTGCATATCTTTTTTAATTTATTATGCAATACAGTTTGACGATGTCGCATGGTGTGAAGTAGATGCCTTGCGGCATTTTAGCCTGAATTCATGCTTTGTGTACTGCACTGCATGAAAAGCTAATCTGTAGTTTTTGTTAAAAGCATTTTATAACCGCATATTCCAATTTACAGTTCAGTTCCAGTAACATGTGATATGCTATGGAATTCACTAATGGGTGGTATGCTGAAGAAGTAAGTGGCCATTATTTCTGTGATGCTAGGTAAGCATAAGGAGATATTTCATGAGGGACACTCCCAAAAGTAATTGCTATTCACTTTTAAATGGTGCATGGACATCGAAAAATAAAATATTGGTATTGAAGGAAAGAGTGATGCACAGACTGTTCTTCCAGGTGTGACCCATCTATTTTTGTAGGAAATTATTGTAGCAAAGCACTATTTTGCATGCTGTAGTTATGCTTATATCCACCTGTAAATGAAACCAGCTTGTCAGTTCTGCCGGAATCGCACTTCACTGACAAAATGTTTCACCGCTAGAAACTATTTCAGTTCTCAGGAGACCCAGCAGGGCAACATTTAAATAATAATGTGTTTGATACAGATCTTGTTTCATTTCAAAAATAATTGTTACAGGGGGCATTCAATTGATTGGTCTAAGCAAAATGTGCTTGCTGACCAGTGAGGCTATATAATGCCATGCTTCAGCTACTTCCTAAAGAAAGAATATGGTTCACGTCTGGAACTACCTGTACATCCCTATCCAACACTATAAAAAACATTTTTGTGTCCGTGCCTCATTTAATAATAAACTGGAACTGTGGACACCCTTGTGTTACCATAAGCGCTGCCACAAAAGGTTTTGGTAATATCTAATAAGTCATCAGTTGTTCTTATTAAAATGTTCGTTAGCCAGCTTTTAGAGCAACATTAGCAAAGCTTATTGAGGTACCTCTAGGCATCCACAGCTAAAAAATGTCTTGATCAAGACAGCTACTACAATCTTCAATTAGCCGTTCATGACATATTTTAGATGTCAAATAGTTGCTTCTGTGTTTTATGGCTGCTAATGCTTCGAACTTGCAGGCGCAAGTTGGAATCGGCTAGTGCAAGTCAGGGGTAATTGGAGATCGCAGGGCCTTCAGCATCATGCAGGCCTTCATCCTGCAGTGGACATAAAATAGGCTGATGATGATTGTGCAGTAGACGCCTTATTTTCCACTCAAAGGAGGGGGCCACTCTGCACAGCAACAGACGTGAGTGATGACATATGGAAGGCTGAGGAGGCCATGGTGGTGCTCTACACTAGCTCCTTGGAAAATGGCAACGTAGGCTCCAGGAAGCTCGAAGGCACAGCTCCACTTTCAGTTGAACAAAAGGCTGCAAAAAGCTCAGGCACAGGTTTTGTGGTATATGCCGTCACAGAGAGTGCATCTGAATGGAACCTCTTAATGATCCACGTAGGGAAGGGAATGTGGCTGTGAGGCAAATGTGTGAGGAGGTGGGACCCTGAGTGGAATTTGTGGCCACCAGATGGCTGTGTGTGGTGGGCAGCAGGGCCCGACAAATCGGGCTGACACGGCGGAGATACTGGGCCAGTGCCTAGGCCTCAGGCTATGTGCTTTTCCAAGCCTTCAGGTGCCAGCCAGGCACCAGAGGTTCCTGGGTTAACCACATTCACACCCAGCTGCAGGAACCCTGATAACGGTTCTGGGGTGGGCCATCATGCAAATAGAGGAAGGACGATCTCCCCGAAAAAACAGGCAAAGATGCCCCCGAGGAAGCCACCTTCAGTGGTAGAGGCCACCCTCCCCGCTAGGAGGACACAGTGGAAGGTGCTTGTGCACATGTGGAGACAGCGCAAGCATAAAGGAGGGCAGGAGAGATTTTTCCAGCTCAACATGCAAGGAGGGTGCCTAGAGGCAAAGAACAAAGAATTGTATTGCATTGTTAGGAAGGAGGATAGTGGCAGCCTGCCTAGCATAAACCCACCTGCATGATGCTGACGCACCGCCACCCAACAAACTGTTGTCTGAACCAGAGTGAACCGCGCCTAAGGAGAGCGGAAGGGCGGGGGCCTCGGCTTTCTCAGCAGGGTGGACACGCAATGGTACAGAGCCCCGGGGCCCACGAGAAGCACATATGGATAACAGAACTTCCGGACAAGCAAGGATGTAGAAAAATGTAGAGGCCCTGACCTGCACATACAGGGACATCACTGATCTAAGCAGGCCTGTGGTGGTTGTGGTGGTGGGAGATACGAATGACCACATCGAGGCCTTGGATGGGGCAATGAACAAGGCTGGCAGGCTGCTGTTCGTGTGGGCAGAGGGATGGGCCTCACTATGGGCAACACAAGTGAATAATGCACCAGATGGACAGTAAGCAGCATGTGATCTTGTATAGATTGTTGTTTCATGTTCCCCATCCCCCTCCCACAGCTTGCCTATATGAGCATTGACAGCACTGGTCTTGGTGCTGTCACCATTGTGGATCCCAGCATATCTCTGTCGTTTGGATCTTGCCCACCCAAGATGGAGTACAGTACGTCAGTGGCCAGCTCTAGGACCCTTTCCAACAAGGCTGTAGACAAAGTGATGGCTGTACTCGAAGAACAAGTAACACACATGGAGGTGCGAGATTATCAGCACTAACAGCAGTAGGTATAGCAGGCACTTTATGAAGAGTGTGCAGCTGGCCAGGTATCTAGGGGCAAAAAGAAGACCCACTGGAAGGCCTGGTGGAACAGGAAAGTCGCCACCGTTTTAGCCTGCCCCAAGCAGTGTGTTCCAGGCAGCATCAGCTGGCTCTGCAGCATGTAGCAATGGATACCCATGCCTGCAAACTGTGGGCACCATATCTGGTTGTGAAGAACAACATGGTAACAATAGTGCAACAAAAGATGAGCAGCATAAACAGAAGGCTGCTGCAAACTGTAAAGGAGGCTAGATGCGACTCTGTCCAAACATTCTGGCAGCACATAAAAGCCCAGCAGGTGAACTCCAGCCACCCCAGCAGGCAGTTCAGGGACCCAACCACCGGGCAGGTATTCGAAGCCGAAGAATGCCTCCACCTGGTTGAAAAGTGCATGGTCTGTAAGCTGCAGTCTGTGGACGGCCTCCACGAGTCTGATAATGCGAAACCTGCAAGGCATCTTCCCTCTCCACCACCTTCTAGTAATTGCATCACGCAGGGTCAGTTGAATCGGCCTATAGGCACCCTGCAATGGTTAGGCGGTGCAGCAATCGGCCCAGCCATCAGCGCCACCGTGTCAGTTCTGCAAAACACTGAGGCGGCCACTACTAGGAAGGCATGCTTTTGAGGCGCTCGCTTGAATGATGTTGGTCGTTCTGCATTGTGGATTTAAGGCAATCGGAAACATCGAGGCTCATTTCCGACCATCGACGCTTGAAAAAGGATGTCAGCTTTATGACAACAACCATGTATATCGTGTCAGAGAAGTAAACGGCACGGACATCTGAGCGAAGTGCTTGTCACAACAAAGCAAGCAGGCTTACGACGTCGAACTCCAAATAAGTTGACAAATAATTATTTTATTGCACTTGCGTGCACACATACAGCTTTAGAGGTTTTTCAACTGTCATTTGTAACTTAATTACTTGGAATGTGCCTTGCATCTCTCACTTGTAGAAGTTTTGGCGACTTGTAAACAATAAGCAAGAACAAAAGGGAAGGCTTGTGTCCCCGTCCATCTGTCTCTCTTTTTTGTTCTCGTTTATCGCGCGCTACATATCAGAAGTGTACTTGCACCTCGCGTCCGTGCTGGTAAACGACAGGCACTTCTCACGCTTTCTTTCCCGTTGACAGGGGCCGTATTCTGAAACATTCGCCCTCCACGAAAGTTTCGCCCTGGCCACGCCTCCGCCAATGGCACGCGCTGAATGGCTGCTTTGACAAAACTGAAAATTTACTTGTGCCACCTAGTAGTTCCTGTCTACATCATATTAACTTCATGGTGTCGTTGGGTGCTATATAGAATAAGCGAAGACGCCTTTTGGCGTTCGGTTGCTGGTGGAGTCTAGTAGAGGGTAGAAAGGTGGTAGCTTATAGTGGTGTTTTTGATGGCGTGCTGAACGTGTTGTTTCGAGGCGATTATTTATTGATTACTGTTGTTGTTAGGTTGTGTTCCCTTGTGCAAGTGACACGTGTGGGTGGCAGTGTTTTTGAGCAGCTGACAGCAGCGCAATCAACAACGCACTGCTCGCATGGTTCCTCGCGCAACGGCGGGAACGACATACCCGCTCCAGCCGTGAAGCCTTTGCCATGAGGGGAGAAGTTTTTCGGCGGCATTTCTGAATGACGAAGAGTGCCGTCCGGCTGCTTTGCAGTGAGCTAGCCCACTTGCTGGAGCTGCTGACTGCGGGGGGCCTGAGCGTTGATGACCAAGTTCTCTGTACCCTCGGGTTCTTTGCAACAGGCAGCTTGCAGTCGTCAGTCGGCAGTGAGGCGACCATTGACATGTCCCAGCCGTCTGTAAGCCGCTGCATCGCGACAGTCGCGCAGGCCATTGTTGTGGTTGGGAAGGAGCAAGGATGGGTGGCCTTCCCACACACCGCCAGCGAGCGAGCTGCAGTTAGGCAGGGGTGCTTGCAGCACGGCAGGCTCGGCGGTGTTATTGGGTGTGTGGATGGCAGGTTCATCGCCGTCGTCGCCCCGTAGCTGCCTCTTGCGCAGAAGGCAACGTACTGGTGCCGGAATGGCTATTACGCCCTCAATGCAATGGTGGTATATGGTAAACAAGATTGCATGTAATGGAGCAGCAATCAATGGACAGTCATTGGCATCACTGTCACACTATTATCTGCAATGTGTTTCAGGTGTGTGAATCGGACTTGAAGGTACTTTACATTGACCCGCGGTTCGCTGGGTCATGTCACGGCGCCCACGTGTGGCGGTACGCGTCGCTTCACCGGCGCATTGTCAGCGGCTGCATTGCCATCCAAGATGCCGAGTACCTTCTTGGTGAGTAGCAACGAAGTTGATCTCAAAATAAAACTGTACTCAATGCGTGTGTATGATGTCCTATATTGTGTAAGATGTCAGAAATACTATGACTGCTATCTTTGTATGTGCAGGCGACAGTGCCTGCCCTCTAGAGCTGTGGCTCTTGACACCTGCACCCGGCTACCCTGCCCTCCACACACTGGAAGGGCGCTACAACGCTGCGCATACTTCTGCAAGGTCAGCAGTGAAGCGCTGCATCGGCATCATGAAGAGCCGCTTATCATGTCTGCAGCAACACCGCGCCTTACATTACGGCCCCAAAAAGGCAGCTACAATTGTGGCAGCGCGTGCGGCACTGCACAATCTGTGCATTGACGCAGATGTGCTGCATACGGGCCACGTGTACTCTGAAGGAGACGACAACGACGGCGACCGTCCGCACGCCTGAAGTAGCCCAGGATCACAGAGTGAAGCACCTCGGGCCAGGCCAGCACTATATTTGCGCGGGAGGGCAGCATGTGCAATGCAAATTGCAATACTTTCGATTGCTCGTAATCGGCACTTACAGCATGTACAGAGAGCAGTTTGCCATGCACATCACCTGCAATGGTGGGCTGTAGCAGTTTTCCCAGCAGCAGTGGATTACACATGCAGGCATTGCCACTCCTGGCATGTGCTTCAACAACGTATGCTGCCCTCCCTTGAGGCTGCCGTACACTAACACTTGCCCTTCTCCACTGGTAGTGTCGGTTTTGTGCCAGACACTGCAATGTGCTGGTGCTAGTCATGTTGCGCTAGAAGCGCAAGTGCTTTCGTGCCAGACGGTGCCATGTGCTGACACTTGTTATTGTGTGCTAGAAGTGAGCGTGTCTTCGTGCCAGACACTGCCGTGTGCTGACATTAGTCCTTCTGCGCTGGAAGTGTGCGCCGTTTTGTGGCAGTAGCTGCCTCCCCTTGCTGCTCCCATGTGCCGACACCTGCCGCCACCTCCTTGCGCCCGAGAAGTGTGCGTGGCTATGTGCCAGACGCTCTCACGTGCTGGCACTTGCTCCTTCTGTGCTGGGTGCGTTTATGGTTTTGTTGCTGCCTCCCCTTGCTGCTCCCATGTGCAGACACCTGTTCGCTCGCGATGTACTACGTATGCGTATGCCACCGCGCATCATGCCTAACGCTCACCTCTTCTTTTTTTTTTTTCGTTCGGCGTCTTCATTTACAGCTGTCGAACGCGCCTTGAACGATTCTGAAGGGGACATGCACTACGTGCCGTTACGGCGCCCTCGGTGAATGTATACACTGCACAGCAGTGGTGTTTTACAACAACCTGCATGAGAACATGTTGTGTACGAGCGGCCCCCAGTCATGGGGGAAACCATCGACGAAGCCCGACCATGACGACAAAGTGCCACTTAGCTGTTTGGAGGTAGGATTCTCACGCTTTATGTTCTATGTGCTTTCACTATATTATTTAGCCTTTTTATCCTAGCTAGTGTTATGTATGCACTGCGAATTTTTTCTGTGCAGTGTACACGTGAATAGAAACAGTTGCGTTTTTCATAATGGCTCATAATGGCTGTTTATTATTTCACAAAGTGCAATTAAAGCATGCCTTTAGAATTTTCTTGTTGAACCAAAGATGGGTCACTTATGAGGAAAGGTGTATTCTTTTAACTGTACAACCTGACATAACCAAGTAAGCAGTGTTTTTCTTCCCGCTTCTTCTCTTGAAATCTACTCCTGTGCGTAGTCAAATCGGTCTTTCCGTGTATTATTTTAATGCCCTATGCTCTTTCACGTCCTCCTGTTTGCAGATAACAACAGTCCCTTTGTGGGAAACAAGCAGCCTGCAGAGCTCCCACCTACCTATGTCATCCAACATTTCGGGGGCATTGAATGCCCTTTTACAACCGCACTTAAGGATATGGAGAAAAGTGAGGCGGAGATCAGGCATGGCGAAATTCTTCATCGAATTTTTGAAAAAGATTGAAGAACATTGCTGCGGCAAAAGCTTAGCATACTGCTTAAGTCACCACATAGACCACTTCACATGCTGGAAGTGTTAGGTGACTTCCCTAAAGTAACCATAGCCCCAAAAACCCAAAAAACCATCTACAAAGGCTTACACCAGAGGAGAGGGCTTCTTACAACGATTTTGTTTTATGCGAGTCTGTTAATGAGCTATGCGTGCTGACTGCTGGCCAGTCAAGTTGTCCGAGGTAACAATGGCTCAGAAACCATTGCATAGGTAGATTTCTGGCATGTCAGTTTCGTTATGTTTATGCTGTGTATATATATGTCTATGCAGGTGGCACAAGGAACGTAAAGTGCATGTCAGCAGCACAGCAGCTCATACCATTTTACGTACCCGCAGAGGCCCTAAAGAGATCCTTCACAGCCTTTTCAAGTCCAATTTTTTTTTTCGTCCGAGGCTACAACATATGGTACGTTAAGATTGTTGGATCTAAGCAATATAAATTACGTGTGTGTGTTCTATATTAGGAATACGTATGGAGCCAGTGGCCAGGAAGGACTTTGAGCAGCAGCGTGGTGTTACGGTGACACAGGTGAGCACATCACTTGCATTATCTGGAGAGCGAAGTACAGCCTATTTGGTGATAACAAATAAAAAACATAATAGTTGGAATCAGTTTCAACTATGCAATGTTTAATGTTACAGTACGTGTCGTCTCATATCCTGCTGCATATTTTTGCAGGCAGCCTACAGGTGAACTGACAACATATCAAAGTACATTGTCATCTTTTATGCTGATGTGCGCGGCATGACAGTGGACCGGAAAGGCATGAGAGAGGCAAGCGCTTGCCTTCGTTGTGCCTTTCTGTCCATTGTTGAACTGTGCACCCCGTCATAGATTACCAACTATCCCAGTCTCGCACCCTGCTTCTTTTATACATCTTTATCAAATTGTACTAATGTTGTAAAACGTAGGTTTTATTAACCCTTTATTCTGTCACCATAAGCACCCTGTGTACGTAATTTTCTTCGTCTCGTCCCTTGTGTTCTCTGGAGCTGTTTTATTGCGGATATGAACCAACTAGCCTAAATATACATCTTGACTATTAGGAAGCTCGAGGAAATGTTGACAATATTTATATAAATAATGGGAAAAGAAATAATGTGTGCAACAATTTTTGTCTGCGTAACCCAAATGAGCAAAAAATGACATTTCAGGTGGGCCTGCTACTTCATCCGCAACAGCCATGGCATGTGGAAGCCCTGATGGAATTTTTTCTCTCTATGGTGAGACATGCTTGCTGGAGATAAAGTGCCCACACAAATGCATAGACAGAGGGATTTTTGATGATTCAGGGCACAGCATCATTGACTATGTGCATCATGTTGATGGAAACGGCAAGTTGGGCCAGTTGGTTGGGATTCATAGTAAGTTTGTTACAGCGCAACACAAGACAAGGGCAAAAGAAGGTATAAAAAGCGTAGTATAAAGCACCGTGTCGCCGTTTTATACCTTCTTTTGTCCTTGTCTTGTGTTGCACTGTAACAAGCTTACTATAGATACTATACACAGGTCCAGATTTTGATGTACCTGCTTAATGCAAAGCAGTGTTCAAACAAGCAGAGCGTGACCATGGTTATCTGTAGGGATGATGCCTGCCTTCAAGAAGCTATTCCAACTCTTGAACAATTTTATTTTCAGTGGATTTTGCGTAAGGCAGCAAAGTTAGTAGCATGAATGATGCCTCACTCTAGAGTGATACTTCTATTTACTGAATAGGGCTTTTCAACGCTTGGTATACATGTGGAATGCATTTCATTTTATTTAAAAGACATCAGACTTACTTTTTTCGATTTAGTTTAGGAAGAATATTTCGGGGTAGGGAGCTTGGGCAGGGATCAAACGCTGGAAGAGACAGTATAGTATAAAGACTAGTGCAAGTGACTGTTGCATCCTGGCGACTATACCATGCTGTATTTGGGTGAACATAATGTGAGACTGTTCAAAGTTTCAGGCGTCGGAACACGCCTCGCATTATATTCTGGTTCACAAAATGAACATAACAAATTTATTTTTTTCTTGATTTTCCGTGGCACTTCAAACTACAGTAAGCTAAACTACTAGGCACTGTAAGAGTTGAGGAGGACGTTGGGATGAAAAACTGGAGGTTCATTTACATTATTTACAGTGAGAGGACGACCAAGAAATTAACAGTCATAAAATCATTATGGGCCGGCAGCAACTCCTACACTGCGGCCCATGGCAAGAAGCTCGAAAGAGATTAATGAAGGAATGCTCCTTGGTCCCCAATTGTCCGAGTGCTTACTTCTCTCTGCGGTCTTGCCTTCCCTGTCTGCAACTACCATGGCAAAGGCGAACGGGGGGGGGAATGCTACCAGGGCATCACGGTGCATTACACCCGTCTTGCCTCTTGGACCCATGTTACCTGGAACAGTGCCAGGCTCTCGCTTCACTTTCGGGAAGAGTCAAGCAGTGAGTAGCTTCAGATGCGGCGTACGAGGTGGGGGCCGCCAACTTGCTTGCACGTGCCGTGCTTCGGGAATGTGGTATAAGTGCTTCTGCGCTCCTTAATTAGCTGTGGCGCGATTCGATGTGGTCTGGTGAACTCGAAGGAGGCTCAGGAAAAGGTCCCGTATCTAACAGCACCCCCGCAATCACTAATGTGCACGAAGCCATGTTTAATTGTGCTGCAGGTTTTTCTGCGGTGCTGCCTGTTCAATAACTTTTCTGGAATGGAGGACAAAGTAGCTCTTGCCGACATAACTAAGATGTCAACAGTGATGCGTAAATTGTGGCTGCGCTCGTCCTTTCACTGTATTTTGCCACGACAGCTCATAATAACAATGAGTAATGGCCCCAGCAGCCACCCTATTTTGTTCGTCGTTTCCTGTTCTGCCGCTGTCATCACTTGCCATTATATGTGTAATTTGTTCTTCTTTTTTTTCAGAGAAACAAAAAGTCCTCCTTCATGTTATTTACATGTAAATATAGTACACCGTATGGCATAAGCATTTTGGTGCTATCAGTGAATCAGACACATGACTTTGTGCTTAGCAGCAACACGGCATAACCACTCCAGCAAAACGCCACGAGTAGAGAGATATATTTACAAGCGCTCTGCAGCGAGCTGCAACACAGCCAAAATGGTGGGAAGACCAGCATTACAATTCTCATTCTCTTCCATACAGTAACTGATGCCATCTGTCACAACGCTCACTGTCTAATGATAATATTAACCCAGCCGAGTTAAAATAGCAAAATTTACAATTGCCATCACAACAGCTTCCGACTACTGGAAACAAGCCTATAAAGCAGGTATATTTTTTTACAGTGACTTGCAGCGACTTACAGCATGGCCTAGTCAAGAACCATGGATGCCCGAGATATCAGACTACATATAGGCTCTATGCAACTTGATTACGCGTTGCAGGGCTATTAGGTTCATATTGTACAGAGAAATATTAGGTATTATTTGTGTTTTTTACTTGCTTCTACCTGTCATCATATTCATTACACAGCAAAGCTTTATCATCTGTACTTCATGTAAGCCTCCTGTGATACAAGTCACCATCATCAGGGATATGTGGTGCTACAGTTCTTTTTCTTTTTCAGTGGTATTAGCATTACCAGAGTGAATGCTCATCTGAACCTTCTATATGCATCATGTCATGCATGGTAAATTGGTGTATTTATTCTTTAGGCAATCGGCCAGATTAGTCTCATTGTGCAAACAATGATCTTTGTTGTTTACTTGCTTCTGCCTGTCCTCATATTCATTTCACAGGAAAGCATTATCATCTGTACTTCATGTAAGCCTTCTGTGATACAAGTCACCATGGTCAGGGATGCGTGGTGCTACAGTTTTTTTTTTCTTCAGTGGTTGCATTTCTACTGAGACTAATATTTCTTCCTCTTTATGCTGTTGCTTCTAGGTATCTGTACGGCCAGTCCGAGAGGCATTTCTCCGTGACAACAACGTGAGGACACTGAAGGTGATGCCTGGTTTGACAGAGGCACACCTTGATCTGAACTCATTTGAGAAAATGAGACTGTCTTATGCATTTCAACTTTTCGGATCAAATGTCTTGAGAGGAATGATGTTCTACAAGAATGATATTGAGAGAAAATGTGGCAGCATCACTGCAACTCAGGAGTTCTTTGCGTGAGTAGGCATTTAGAAGTTTTTCTACATATTTGACAGCATAGTTCGATGATTTACATTTTTGCTGTTTGCTTTTGCAGAAGGATTGAAAAGTTGATTAGTCTCATGATGTCCTGGTAGGCAGCTCAGACACTGAGGCCAAATTCTGCAGATGCTGCCACCCTTGTAGACTTCCTGGATTATTTAAAGAGATGGGAAGCATGTAAGGGTGGTTTTGTTAGTGAATCGACATCAACGGGACTCAGAGTCACTATCATGAGTACACTTTCGCTGTTGCAGTACCTGACTCAAGACTATTGGGTTCAAATACATGATGATGTCACGGCTTAGCACTGACCCTCTAGAAAACCTCTTTGGCATTGTAAATCAGTCAAGTGGCTGCAATGCCCACCCCTCACCAGAGCAGTTCTTGATTACAGTTAATTGCCTTTCCTTTTATAACCTAGCCAGAAGCGTTGATGGCGCTAATGCTGAGCATCACATTGTCAGTACACTGATTTGTATTGATGACCGGGAATGCTCACATCCTGGGCTAAAAAGGATTGATGAGATGCTTGCTCAAGGCAAACTCGAGGAAGCATAAATTTCTTTAAAAACAATCCCTCGCAGCAGTGCTCAACATTTCTCACTTTTGATTGAGAGAAGCGATGCACGGCTTATATACTACACTGCTGGATATGTTGCACGAAAATGCGTGCTCAGCCTCAACTGTGCGTCGTGTAAGAAGATACTACTAATTGAGCCAGCAGCAGCAGCTTTTGACCACCTCCCCTCTAACTTTACTGAACAATGCGACTGGGGTAGACTGTTGTACCCATCAAAAGTGCTGTACAACTTCATGCTTGCACTCGAAAATATATTCACTAAATGTTTTAGTGTAACAGAGCTGCATGCCAACAGCATCTGTGATGTTGCGTCGCAAGTTAAAGCAAACTTTTTGAGCTCCAACAGTGTTGGTTGTGTTCAGCACAGGGAACAAGTGAGTGTAAAAATTGTTTAATTTTACATACTCACGCACTTCCACTTCCTTGTTAAGGGCCTGAATAGCTCAAATGCCACAAAACGGCAGCGAGTTAAACATCTTAAACTCAGCAGGAGCATGTGAACTGTGGTTCCTACATACTTTTATCCTTCAGTGCTGTATATTTGAATTAAATAAATGCTGTTCTGTGTGTGGTAAAAGGTCCCATGTTTTTTTTTGCGAAGTCTCCTCATAGCCCTACTTGTAAACAATATATGTAGTGTTGCATGCTTTCTTTCTTTTAAGCGTCCATAGAATTAGCGTTTAATCGACTTCATAAAACACATTCGATGCGCACACCAGAACGCCACTTGAGTGGGAGCATGCGGAAGTGCAGACGATGACCCAGGTGAAAGATACTGCAGTGCCACCTAGGCGTGCCTGGGATTATAGCTTCACAGCGGCTCCAGTCCTTGCCCCACTACACCTAATCTAGTACACTATACCTTCGCCATGAGGCGAGAAGCTTTTCGGCGGCATTTCCGGATGACAAGAGTGCCGTCCGGCTGCTTTGCAGTGAGCTAGCCCACTTCCTGGAACCACTGATCGCGGGGGGTCTGAGCGTTGAGGACCAAGTTCTCTGTACCCTCACGTTCTTTGCAACAGGCAGCTTCCAGTCATCAGTCAGCAGTGAGGCGACCATTGACATGTCCCAGCCATCTGTAAGCCGTGCGAGCCATTGTTGTGGTTGGGAAGGAGCAAGGATGGGTGGCCTTCCCATGCACTGGCAGCGAGCGAGCTGCAATTAAGCAGGGGTTCTTGCAGTACGACCGGCTTGGCGGAGTGATTGGGTGTGTGGATGGCACATTCGTCGCCATCGTCGCCCCGAAGCTGCCTCCTGTGCAGAAGGCAACGTACTGGCGCCGGGAGGGCTATTACGCCCTCAATGCAATGGTGGTAAGTTTTAAACGAAATTGCATGTAATAGAGCGACAATTGTTGGACAGTCATTGGCATCACCACCACACTGTTGTTTGCAATCTGTTTCAGGTGTGTGACTCGGACTTGAAGGTCCTTTAGGTTATCCCACGGTTCACTGGGTCGTGTCACGACGCGCACGTGTGGTGGTACGCGTCGCTTCGCCAGCGCATTGTCAGCGGCCGCATTGCCGTCCAAGACGGCAAGTGCCTTCTCGGTGAGTAGTAACGATGTTGCTCTCAAGAGAAATCTGTACTCGATGCGTGTGTATGATGCCCTATATTGTGTGCCGACACCTATAGGAGGTGCCGACACCTGCCGCCACCTCCTTGCGCCCGAGAAGTGTGCGTGGCTATGTTCCAGACGCTCTCACGTGCTGGCACTTGCTCCTTCTGTGCTGGGTGCGTTTGTGGTTTTGTTACTGCCTCCCCTTGCTGCTCCCATGTGCAGACACCTGACGCTGCCTCCTGCCCGAGAAGTGTGCGTGGCTATGTGCCAGACGTGCTCACGTGCTGACACTTGCTCCTTTTGTGCTGGGTGCGTTTGTGGTTTTGTTGCTGCCTCCCCTTGCTGCTCCCATGTGCAGACACCTGACGCTGCCTCCTGCCCGAGAAGTGTGCGTGGCTATGTGCCAGACGCGCTCACGTGCTGACACTTGCTCCTTTTGTGCTGGGTGCGTTTGTGGTTTTGTTGCTGCCTCCCCTTGCTGCTCCCATGTGCAGACACCTGACGCTGCCTCCTGCCCGAGAAGTGTGCGTGGCTATGTGCCAGACGCGCTCACGTGCTGACACTTGCTCCTTTTGTGCTGGGTGCGTTTGTGGTTTTGTTACTGCCTCCCCTTGCTGCTCCCATGTGCAGACACCTGACGCTGCCTCCTGCCCGAGAAGTGTGCGTGGCTATGTGCCAGACGCGCTCACGTGCTGACACTTGCTCCTTTTGTGCTGGGTGCGTTTGTGGTTTTGTTGCTGCCTCCCCTTGCTGCTCCCATGTGCAGACACCTGCCGCTGCCTCCTTCTGCCCGAGAAGTGTGCGTGGCTATGTGCCAGACGCTCTCACGTCCTGACACTTGCTCCTTCTGTGCTGGGTGTGTTTGTGGTTTTGTTGCTGCCTCCCCTTGCTGCTCCCATGTGCAGACACCCGTTCACTCGTGATGTACTACGTAAGCGTATGCCACCGCGCATCATGCCTAATGCTCACTTCTCTTTTCTTCTTTTTTTTTTTTTGTTCGACGTCTTCATTTACAGCTAACGAACACGTCTTGAACGATTCTGAAGGGGGCATGTACTACGTGCCGTTACGGCGCCCTCGGTGAATGTAAACACTGCACAGCGGTAGTGTTTTACATCAACCTGCATGAGGACGTGTCGTGTTCGAGCGGCCCGCAGTCATGGGGGAAACCATTGACGAAGCCCGACCATGACGACAAAGTGCCACTTAGAAAGCTGTTTGGAGGCAGGATGCTCACGCTTTCTGTTCTATGTGCTTTCGCTATATTATTTAGCCTTTTTATCCTAGCTAGTGTTATGTACGCACTGCGATTTTTTTCTGTGCAGTGTACACGTGAATAGAAACAGATGAGTTTTTCATAATGGCTCATAATGGCTGTTTATTATTTCACAGAGTGCAATTAAAGCATGCCTTTAGAATTTTCTTGCTTGAACCAAAGATGGGTCGCTTATGAGGGAAAGTGTATCCTTTTAACTGTGCAACCTGACATAACCAAGTAAGCAGTGTTTTTCTTCCCACTTCTTCTCTCGAAATCTACTCCTGTGCGAAGTCAAATCGTTCTTTCCGTGTATTATTTTAATGCCCTATGCTCTTTCACGTCCTCCTGTTTGCAGATAAAACAGTCCTTCGTGGGAAACAAGCAGCCTGCAGAGCTCCCACCTACCTATGTCATCCAACATTTCGGGGCATTGAATCCCCTTTTACAACCGCACTTAAGGAGATGGAGAAAAGTGAGGCGGAGATCAGGCATGGCGAAATTCTTCATCGAATTTTTGAAAAAGATCGAAGAACATTGCTGTGGCAAAAGCTTAGCATACTGCTTAAGTCACCACACAGACCACTTCACATGCTGGACGTGTTAGGTGACTTCCCTAACGTAACCATAGCCCCAAGGATCCATCTACAAAGGCTGACACCAGAGGAGAGGGCTTTTTACAACGATTTTTTGTATGCAAGTCTTTTAATGAGCTATGCGTGCTGACTGCTGGCCATTCAAGTTGTCGGATGTAACAATGGTTCAGAAAGCATTGCATAGGTATATTTCTGACATGTCAGTTTCGTTATGTTTATGTTATGTATACATACATCTATGCAGGTGGCACAAGGAACGTAAAGTGCGCGTCAGCAGCACAGCAGCTCATACCACTTTGCGTGCCCACAGAGGCCCTAAAGAGATCCTCCACAGCCTTTTCAAGTCCAATTTTTTTTCATCCAATTTTTTTTCGCTGGCCTGAGCGGCGAACCGGGTGTGTTGCAGACAACATCTGCACACGACATGGCGCACAGAATGCATTTCGCCAAACCTGAAGTAGACGAAATCTAATGTGATGTTCTTGTGTATTTCATTAAATGAAATAGATTACTCTAATAACACCATTTCAATCTTTTAAAGCCGATTTAATGGCTTCTTAAATAAATGTTTGGTGCTTCCACTAAAACGAGCTAGCAGACATACAGCAAAGCAGCTAGCAGTCTGACCGTTGTGTGCCGGTGCGTGGGGTTTGAGGCTTTGCCTTTTGTTTTAACAACTGTGCCAATTTACACTTCATGCCGAGTCTGTGTCTCGTCATCACGAAACACTCGCCATGCGTCGCTGCTGCGTGCTGCACTGTAAATCAAGCCAGAGAAGGAAAGTACCTGGTGTATCTTTTCACGAACTTCCAGCTAACAGCGATTTGCGTGAACGGTGGCTGGCGGCTCTTTCAAGAGAGAATGGGACCCCGAACTTTACATCAAACCATACTGTCGTGTGCAGTTTACATTTTTGAAAGGCAGATTTCCAGGAGAACTGCAGAATAAGGCGGCTTAAACCAGATGCCGCACCCAGTCTCTTCGGAGACCAGACACCTTGTACGGAAGGTGCTGAAGCTGTGCCAACTGCAGGCGTGAAGAAACGTAAAAGAAAGCCGTCACCAAGCAATGCACCCACATACACCCAGGGTTGCGCGCCGCCCTCAGCTGTGGGCAGAGTAACGTCCCGAGTACACGACTCATTATTATTGAATGCCGACTCTGAAAACAGACAAGTTGGAGCCGATAGCGAATGTCATACCCAAGCTGACGATTCCTTAACAAGCTCCGCTAAGAAAAGATTGCAGTCATTTATCACTTCAAGACGGAAATCACGTACTGCAACCAGCAAAGTCGCCACGAACGAGGATCCTGCACAAGAAAACGAACGCTTCACTTGCATTGCTTCGCCAACCAGCCCTCCGGCGCCCTCTGAAACATTTGCACTTCCTTCCGAATCCATCATAAATGAGCCCACGCAATGTCATGGAGTGCTTACAGAAGTAACTAGGCCAGGCTTTGCAGATGCCAAGGAAAAACGAACATCGAGAGCATTTGCCAAGAGATCATGCAAGATGCAGACGTCATCAAGCTCATCAAGCTTTCTTTTTGTCGAGCGCAAACGGTATTGACGAAGAGAACGCAAGTTAAAAGAAAAAAATGAAAGGCTAAGCAGAACTGCTGATGCCTACAAGGAAGAACTTCGGAGGCTCAAGGAGGAGTGTGCTATGTCAGTCAATTTTTAGACGTCGTGGCTGACACGGGAGAGGGCGTCCCAAAAGCAACTTTGCTGGTGGTCGAGGTAAAAAATTACAAAAGAATAAAGCCGCAGTGGTCAGAGACCACACTCAGGCGCTGCATTGTAATGCGGCACCTGTCCACAAAAGCGTACGAGTATATAAGGAGCGAAAAACTCCTCGCATTTCTTTGCAGAACAACACTGCAAAAGTACATCGGCGCAACATCAGGTGAAGTTGGTTTTAGCGAGCTGGTGCGTTGCCGACTTGAAATAGAGGCCCGAGCACTGGACACACCATAGTCCAAGGTATGCGGACTTATCATCGATGAGATGAGGATACAAGAAAAGTTGATATACCACAAACAAAGGGATGCTTTTGTCGGTGATGTTGATCTGTGCCCTGACCTTGGGCATCTGGTTCCTACACCAGAAAATCAGAATTTGGCAAATTCACTTCTGTGTTTTCTGCTTTGTGCCCTGCACGCAAGGTTTAAAATTCCCATTGGTTATTTTTTCACCAGATGTTGCACCAGAGTGCAGCTCACCGAGATCATACGCCACATCGTCAAAAAGGCAGCAGATGTAGGCTTCGACATCATCCGCGTCATCCCTGACAACCACAAAGTCAACGTGGCAGCAATGGACAATTTGTGCGGAGGAGAAGCAGACATACGGGCACCACATCTTGCCGATCCATCAAAAGACACCTTTTTTGGCCTTTGATCAAAGCCATATTATAAAAAATATCAGGTTGCCATTTTTGGCAAAGGATTTTGCAGCAAAGAAGGAGGTGACAGCAAAGTACGTGAAGACTCTGTACAAGATGCAGAAGCACTCAATTGTACGGCCAATCAGGTTTCTCACACGGAAACACGTGTATCCCACCCACATAGAAAAAATGAATGTGAAGACAGCTGTGCAGCTGTTTTCACCTGCAGTCACAGCAGCACTGAAGTATCTGAAAGATCAGGCAGGTCATAGTTGTGATTTGGAGTTTGCGTTGGCGGAGTCGACCATCAGGTTCATGGAGGCTATTCACAAGTGGTTCGCCTGCATGGATGTGAGCAACCTCCAGCAACACATTCACTGCAACGATGAAAATGCCCACCAGTTTGACGAAATCGAACACCCGAGGCTCCAGTGGCTTGAAAATGATTTTCTCGACTACGTTGAAGTGTTGAAAACTGAGAGCCTTGCACAAAACTTCCTTAGCAACGAAACGCATCATGCGCTCGTATTGAGCACCAAGTCGAATCTGCAGTGCATTCGCTACCTGCTGACTGAAAAGGAGTTCAAGTTCGTGCTCACACAAAAATTTTCGAGCGACCCTATTGAGTCACTGTTTGGATTTCTGCGGCGTGGCTCCGGCTGCAATGACACATTGGATGTGAAGAGTGCTGCTAACGGATTAGAGAAAATGATCAAGACCGGCATCGTTGCTGCTTCCAACCAAAGCAATGTCAGAAGCTCAGCCCCGTTCGCACCACAAAAGCTTCTGCGATCACACCAGAGCTCCGCCAACCTCAGCAGCAGCACAAAAACGATCTTGGACGCATCTGTGCAGATGCTAAAGGAGCACTGTTCATCACAAGCACCATGCGCACCAAATCCAGACAACGCCAGCCTTGCAATGGTGAGTGGATTCATTGTAAGGGCGGCAAGTGAGAACATTCCCTGCGCTGTGTTGGGCTGCTGCAAGGACCAAAAGCCAGCACCCCTCTCCTCGGACTTATCGCACACCGAAACCAGGGTGGCCTATTCTACCCAAGTCACGAACCTGTGAAAATTTTTGTAGGGCTCTGAAAATTTGTCGACAGCGTTCTTCCGCACAGAAAATGCATAACTAAACCACTGGAGGTCTGCGTGGAAAAAGTGTAGAGGTTCTCATGGGACTACCAATCCTGAGCTGTGGAAACACGAACAGCGATCACCGCAAGAGGTTTCTGGTACTAATAACCAAGAAATTGATGAAGCCACTTCTCGCCACTTACGCGCTGGGAACTACTAACAGGAATGCTGTTGTCAAGATGCTGCAGCGAAAGCCATTATCGTGAAAAGTGTTGAAGTTGTAGGTGTCATGCGTTAAACTTACGATATTTATGCGCGGATCCAAGGTGGATGTCCGCATGTCCTGTCGCCCACCCTTAAAGTTTGGGTGCGCAGCGCCGGCGTACGGCACGTGGCAAACGCATGTCCTTAAGCCTTCCCAGATGCTACTGTTTTTTTTTACCGGAGCGACAAGAAAGGGTCAATAATCGTTTAAAACAACCCACCAGCATGTAAAAGACCCATCGCTGTTGTCGTTATTCACCACATCAAAGTCACAGCCCTATGAAAAAAAAAACACAGGATCCGCACCTGGCGGTATGCCCTGCGTCTCAAGTGAACTTTAGGAGAGTTTGTTGTTGGCTATGTGGTACATGATTCTGAAAGCAAAAACACCGCAAGGAACAGGATGGGAAAGTGAGACAAGCACAACGCTGACTTACAATTTTGTGTCTGTGTGCGCCAACCTAATGTCTCGAGAGCAATGGCGTAGACTTTCGGACGTTCTCTAAGACTTGTAGGTAGAAATGATAAGTGTTTGCTACAACTCCAGCAAGTGGATCTGAGAAGTAACCGCCTTGCTTTACGCTCTGTGCAATCTCTGCAAACCTGTTGGGTGCACACCTGGCATACCCTGTTAATGCGCCAGAAACATATGTTACTGTGATGCCTGTGCCTTCGCAATGTAGTTTGGACACTATAGGCCCATCGTGTGCGGGGAACTGAACTCGTCTTCAAGGACTCAAGTGCCTGGCAAACAAGGTGACTGGTCAACTCCTTTGACTACATCGAGACGCTTATTTGTTATTGGTGGAAGTGCCAGTAAACTCGTATGTGTGTGCCTCGTCCAGGCAGAGCATCTCTCGGCAAAGCACTCGGGGTTGTCTTGTAGTGCACAACAACACGCATTCGTGCATTTGTGCATCTATGAATATGAAAGTTAATCAACAAGCATAAGACAGCTGACATAAGGAAGTATAATATGGATAGAATTGAACATGCTCTCAGGAACGGAGGAAGCCTAAAAGCAGTGAAGAAGAAACTAGGAATTGGCAAGAATCAGATGCATGCGTTAGGAGACAAAGCCGGCAATATCATTACTAATATGGATGAGATATCTTGAAGGGGCAGCGCAAAAAGACGATGACAGAAGGCAGGAACACACAGGACAGCGCTGTCCTGTGTGTTCCTGCCTTCTGTCATCGTCTTTTTGCGCTGCCCCTTCAAGATGTTCAACCAGTACCAACTCGCCCAAATGTCGATCCTTCTACAATGGATGAGATAGTTCAAGTGGCTGAGGAGTTCTATAGAGATTTATACAGTACCAGTGGCACCCATGATGATAATGGAAGACAGAATAGTCTAGAGGAACTCGAAATCCCACAGGTAACGCCGGAAGAAGTAAAGAAAGCCTTGGGAGCTATGCAAAGGGGGAAGGCAGCTGGGGAGGATCAGGTAACAGCAGATTTGTTGAAGGATGGTGGGCACATTGTTCTAGAGAAACTGGCTACCCTGTATACGCAATGCCTCATGACTTCGAGCGTACCAGAATCTTGGAAAAACGCTAACATAATCCTAATCCATAAGAAAGGGGACGCCAAAGACTTGAAAAATTATAGACCGATCAGCTTACTGTCCGTTGCCTACAAGCTATTTAGAAATAGAATCAGGGACACCTTAGACTTCCGTCAACCAAAGGACTAGGCAGGATTCCATAAAGGCTACTCAACAATAGACCATATTCACACTATCAATCAGGTGATAGAAAAATGTGTGGAATATAACCAACCTTTATATATAGCTTTCATTGATTACGAGAAAGCGTTTGATTCAGTCGAAACCTCCACAGTCATGGAGGCATTGCGGAATCAGGGTGTAGACGAGCCGTATGTAAAAATACTGAAAGATGTCTATAGTGACTGCACAACCACCGTAGTCCTCCATAAAGAAAGCAATAAAATCCAAATAAAGGAAGGCATCAGGCAGGGAGATACGATCTCTCCAATGCTATTCACAGCGCGTTTACGGGAGATATTCAGAGACCTGGATTGG
This sequence comes from Dermacentor variabilis, assembly GCF_050947875.1. Lineage (NCBI taxonomy): Eukaryota > Metazoa > Arthropoda > Arachnida > Ixodida > Ixodidae > Dermacentor > Dermacentor variabilis. The sequence goes on from NC_134570.1 coordinate 153,065,928, forward strand.
CAAAGAATTGGGGATAAGAGTTAATGGAGAATACCTTAATAACTTGCGATTCGCTGATGATATTGCCTTGCTTAGTAACTCAGGGGACCAACTGCAATGCATGCTCACTGACCTGAGAGGCAAAGCCGAAGGGTGGGTCTAAAAATTAATCTGCAGAAAACTAAAGTAATGTTTAACAGTCTCGGAAGGGAACAGCAGTTTACAATAGGTAGCGAGGCACTGGAAGTGGTAAGGGAATACATCTACTTAGTGCAGGTAGTGACTGCAGATCCGGATCATGAGACTGAAATAATCAGAAGAATAAGAATGGGCTGGGGTGCGTTTGGCAGGCCCTCTCTGATCATGAACAGCAGGTTGCCATTATCCCTCAAGAGAAAAGTTTATAATAGCTGTGTCTTACCAGTACTCACGTACGGGGCAGAAACCTGGAGGCTTATGAAAAGGGTTCTACTTAAATTGAGGACGACGCAACGAGCTATGGAAAGAAGAATGATAGGTGTAACGTTAAGGGATAAGAAAAGAGCAGATTAGGTGAGGGAACAAACGCGAGTTAATGATATCTTAGTTGAAATCAAGAAAAAGAAATGGGCATGGGCAGGACATGTAATGAGGAGGGAAGATAACCGATGGTCATTAAGAGTTATGGAATGGATTCCAAGGGAAGGGAAGCGTAGCAGAGGATGGCAGAAAGTTAGGTGGGCGGACGAGATTAAGAAGTTTGCAGGGACAACATGGCTACAATTAGTACATGACCGGGGTAGTTGGAGAAATATGGGAGAGGCCTTTGCCCTGCAGTGGGCATAACCAGACTGATGATGATGATGATGATGATGATGATGATGAATAGAACCAAAAGATGAAGCTTTCCAGTGCAAGGACTGCACCAAGTGTTCGGCTCTATGTGAACATAGTGTCCAAAGCTGCTGTAAAAACGTAGGCATCATTTGCATGTCCTATGTATGAATGAACTTATGTCTTTTACATACCCAGCGCTATAAATATAAGGGTCGAATCCAACTGATTAGCTTAATCTTTCGTGGAATTGCAAAGGAGGTCGAGCGAAAAACACAAGAAAGAATGTGATGCTCATTGTGAAGTTTATATATAATACCAAGCTTTTCATTGAACGCGTAACAGCAATATTTTTAGTTTCGTGCGACATAGTGGTGAGTATGATGCTCTCCCAGAGTTATGGCCATGCTGTTGATATCAATTACCTCGTCTATCGACGCGAACTGAAATTGATATCCCCGAAAGTGGTCGAAGACTTACGTATGAATTCCTCTCAAGCAGACGCTCTTGCCGAGCGCGCACCGGGCTGCCGGTCTTGAAGTCGTCACTTCCGCCGCCATCGGAAGTGGGTCGGCTGCGAGCGCCGCCTTTCGGTGACTGATTAAAACTCTCATTTACTGACACTTTCATTTACACCATTGATGGCGTGCATTATTGATGGCTGTCACCATCAAACTACACAAAGTGATTCTTAATCACTAAAGTGAATCAATCTCAGTATCTCCTATAGTTATTAAATTATAGTTAGTGAATAGCCATCTGAATTACATTTCATTTCATATCTATGACGCTATTCTGCATGAAAATTCGAGAACATCGCAGTGAGCGCATCACTAGTGATGACTAAAAACTCGGCAGTATCAGTTGGCAGTGGTAACGCAAAAGTGCTCATCGTGCTACAGCTTCATTGTTACTACTGACGGCCCTCATGAGGGAAAGCTGCCTCAGGGATAGTAAAATAGGTGAATAATATTCACTAGTGACTGAAGTATACGAGTTTATAGTAGGCATAGTGAGTCACTCGTTTCATCATATTTCATTGGATGTATATGACGTTATGTTGTGCAAAACGCCAATAACCTCGAACTGTGCATTGTATTTCACTTGTGATCACTAGTGGTTCGACTATACCAGTTATGCAATTTAATGGTATTCATGACTGTTTTAGCGGTACCAACGACAAGGTCTTTGAGTGGAGGCTGCGGATATCGCAGTAGAAAAGTGAATCGTATTTGCTAGCGACCGAAGCCTCCCGGCAAGGGCCTAGTGATTATAATCGAATCAACCTTTATTGTTTCGTTTGATAGCCATGATCAAATCGCATGTGTACCATTAACTCGATGTACTCCATACTGACGTTTCCTCTCAATTAATTTGGAGAATGTTCATCTTCTGTGTCGCTCTCCTAACAAAGTAGAAAATAAAAGAAATTGGCTGGGGCTTAGCTAAGGTTAAGCCTGGATATCTCGAAGCGAAATGGTTTGGTGATGCTTATGGTTTATCTTATGGTTATGCTTTATGATTTAGCCTATGGATGCTTACGGTTTAGCTTATGGTTATGCTTCATGATTTAGCCTATGATTATGCTTACGGTTTCACTTATGGATATGCTTTGGTTAGCTTATGGTTATGCTATACGTGTGCCTTGTGTAGTTATGCAAATTGCTTATCAATGATATATACCATAAGTTATGCAGGATTATTAAACTTCTTTATTCATCATTGTTGGGCACATTGTCTTGCGATTTCTGTACAGCCATAAACACAGCTCTCTGTATCGGTAGTATCACTCTCTTCTCTTTCCATGTTGGATGCGCATGCCTATTCTCTGGCAAGCGGTTATATAGTCGGCCTCTGCGATAAACACGCGCTTGCGGCGAACGTCAAACGATGACGCATAGCGCGCAGCAGTGGCCACCTGCGCCGACTCCGAACACGCTTACGGAGCCAATTCCGACATATGTCAGGTGCCACGTTAAGTTGTCACGTTAGCGTGGTGTAATGTCTAGTACACGGGGTTGAGCACTTTCTACCTTTTTATTTGACTGTGAAACATGCCTGCGTTATGCTTTAGAACCTATAATTTTAGCTGTTTGCGTGAGCTATTTCAGTCAGGACTATGGAACTGCATGCTTGCTATGCCTGAACTTGCATGACAGCTAACGTATCGTGGCTGCTCGCGGCAATGATAATGCAAGCTGTTCACAGGGGCAGAAAGAGTTGAACAGAAAGGGAATCGAAGGGGCACTCAATAAAACCTCGTCCCTTCTCTAGCGTCTTGGCGAGTCTCCGCTGTTTTTTTGCCAGGTTGAATTTGGACTTGTAGGCTCTGTTCTAATGCAGGACAAAGGTTGAAGTGCTAAACTAACTGATGAAGCGATCTTGATAAACATTCGTGCATGTGAAAGAATTTGTTTTATTTCTGGTATATCGTGTAATGCTAAAATGTCGGTAATGAGCAATTTAACCTTATTTTCCTTTAGGTTAGCGTAAATTGCATTATTTAGTAGAAATGAGAAATTTCCTTTTTTTTTTTTGTGCAGGCCGCTCCACCAAGTTCAATCAGGACATTCTTCTCGAGACTGACCAAAATGGTGACAAAATATCACTGTGGCGACGTCAAGCAAACGAAGCAACTGGCTTTTGTGTTTTGTGCGACAGCAGCATTAACTGCAGGCAGCACGGCGTAACGGCTATAAGGTGGCATGCCACCACAAAGCGCCACGTTGACTCTGCCAGTCAGCACCGAGACACTTCAGGTGCCCTTCAAAAACCGAAGACTACTCAGCCAACTCTGGAATTAGCAAGCCAACGAAACATTCCACTGAATGACCAAATGACACACGCAGAGACACTTTTTGCCCTTCGTATGACACTAAAGGGCATTCCGTATTCGTGGGCAGACACAGCAACTGACTTGTATCCAAAAATGTTCCTGGATTCAGAAATAGCCAAGAAATTTTCCTGCAAGAGGTCCAAAACCTCTTAAATTGTTTCTGACTGCCTGGGTTCATACTTCAAGAAGCTTGTGGTCGACGAGCTCAACAAGGCAGATGTGTTTTACCCTATTGCCATAGATGAAACCCCTATTCCAGAGCAAAGGTGCCAACAGCTTGATGTGGTGGTTAGATATTTCTCTGACAAAGCGCAGCAGGTAGTAGTGAGCACCTGCAGTCGTACCGGCTGGGTTCCGCAACAGCAGAAATTTTGGCAGGTGAGATTCAGAAAGCAATCATGGAGCAGAAGAACTTCATTTGCTTTTTTACCGATGGTCCAAATGTAATGAAAAGCTTGAAAAAGAAAATGCAAGAGGCTTACCCGAATATCATCGACTTGGGAGAGTGCTGCCTGCACAAAGTGCACAACTCGTTTGCTCGAGGATTGAGTGCCTTCGAGTCGGACATCGAGGGGGCTGTGATAGATGTTTGTTACTTTTTTGAGAATTCAGCTGTGCAGAGCGCAGCAATTAAAGCGAGACAAGTGACACTTGGTCTTCCTGAAACTGTATTTTTGCGCCATGTGAGCTCAAGGTGGCTCACTTTGGGGCTTGCTGTTGATCGCTTGATAGAGCAGTATCCTGCTGTGAAGAAAGTCATGTTGTCAGACACATCCTGTCACACAGGAGGCCAGTTGCGTGAACGACTGAGGAAGACGTTCTCTGACAAGACCTTCTACGCCAAGCTCCTCTTCATTAGGAACGTTTCTGAAATTTTGTTTCATTCCTATCACTCTTACAGGGAAGTGAACCACTGGTGCATCGACTATATGAAGAGATGGTGTTTCTCGCTCAGAAGCTGCTTGGTCGCTTTATGAAAATCGAAGCTTACCGTACAGTTAACAGCAAGGACCTGCCACATTTGGATATTCACTGTTCTGCAATGTGGAAGGCTGTTGTAGAAGTTGGTGGAGACAAAGAAGCAGCTACGTCCCAATGGGAACCAGCCCAAGAAAAGGCTTTTCGGTTGGGTGCCCGAAGTTTCTACTTAAAAGCCACTGAACACCTGATATCACGACTGCCCTTTGGGAACATGGCCCTGTGGAGCCTATGTTGCCTTTCTCCTAAGGCCAGTGAGGAGGAGTCATCAGAAGCTGAAATGAGGTGCTTAGCTGCAAAGTTGCCTCAGGTGATACAGCCAAGCGAAATCTCAACCCTGATGGATGAGTATACAGTTTTTCAACTGGAGACAATTGAAAGTGCTCCAAGGGTTGATAAATATTGGCAGGTCATCTTTGACTTAAAAAAGAGTGATGGCTCGCATAAGTATCCACTATTCAATGAAGTGGTAAAGGCTTTGCTCAGCATTCCCCAGGCAAATGCAGATGTTGAAAGGGGTTTTAGTGAGAATCATAGACTTCTTCATGACAGGGCGCGGCTAACGGTAGAGAGCATCAATGGGATACGTCATGTTGTGTCCTATGGCAAGCGCTTCAAGAGTGACCCCAGCCGTTTCAGCATTACGCCTGAGGTTGTTAGAGTTGTGTGGAACCCAAAGAAACTGTACTCTAAACGCATTGCTTCTGAGGAAGAGCAGTCAGTGAAGCGACAACGCAAGGCAGATGAGGCAGGCTCAAGCAGCGGTGATCAAGCAGACCTTCAAAAGGAAGTAGAAACCGCAAAGAAGATGCTAACAAATGCTGAACTTTTAATTAGCCGTGGCCTCAAGTCAAAGGACTTTGCTGACATTGAAAGTGGCAATTCTCTTCTGGCTGAGGGCAAATCTAGACTTGCAGTGGCCCTTGAAAAGATGGCTGAAAGTAAAAGAAAAAATGTGGCTGCATGCAGGTGAAGTACTTTTCCGGGGATTTCACAGTAGTTTTGTGGACCCAAGCCTGACTGATGTTGAAACTTGTGCGAATTTTCTTCACTATACTTTTTAGTTGGCAGTTTATTGGTTCTGGTTGGCACATAACCAGAATTTTCTTCATATTCATTGCTGTGCTTCTGTATATTCATAATGTCTTTAAATTTGGTACCTAGATATGTTTTCATGAACAGGGTTCTCTGTCAAGGTGCTATTGTTCCCGCTGTGGTATGTTTAGGCCCGCACAGTTAGTCATGCACTTTCACTTGAGTGAGTGTATTCTCTGCTTTTCTTTCTTTTTTTGTTAAAGGTTTTTTCGCTAGTCAAGCTGCCTCACTCATGACTATACACACAGCTCTTCGCTAGTCCTGCTGTTTCACTCAAGTGAGTGTATTCTCTGGTATGTTTTGTAAAAGGTTTGTTCTCTAGTCATGCTGCTTCACTTGGGTGAATGTATTGCTTAGTTTTGTAAAAAGGTTGCTCTCTAGTCATGCTTCCTCTCATTACTGGGTTCCTTGCTTTATTACCAACAAGGTTTGCTTGCTAGTAATGTTGCCTCACTAGGATAATTGTATTCCTTGGTTTGTCTCGTAAGAGGATTGTTCTTTAGTCACGTTGCCTCACTATTTTGAGTATTCCTTTTTGCAAAACGTTTGTTCACAAGTCGTGCTAGTCCCATGAGCATATATTCATTGCTTTGTTTCATGACAGCTTTATCGGTCACATTGCCTCACCCAAGTGAGTGTATTCTATTTCCTTTGCGAAAGGCCACTGTTGTGATATTTAATCATGAGATCTGTTCCTGTGATCTTTCCTGTACAAGCACGTGCAAATATTTGCCCAAGCTGCTGTGATAGTCTTGTTGCCTTAAGACATTTTATAATAAAGTGCAATAATTGTATACTTACACATTGTTTGTCTGGTAACTTTAGTTAAAGCTAGACTAGTTGGTGGTATTAATAATTAAAATAAGTTGCGTCTGTTATATTTTCGCTATGATAGAACACCACTCAGCACTTCTTGCTTTCCTATTATTTGCTTGCTGTAAAAGATGCACATATGTTTTGCAATTGTTTTAACAGACACCCATTTCGAACACCCGTTTTACTGCTCCGAAAAGCAATTTTGCCTGCTCCGAAAGCCCCATTTTACTTCTTCAAAAAAGCATTTCTGCCTGCTCCGAAAGCCCATTTTACTGCTCCGAAAAGCATTTTTGCCTGCTCCAAAAGCTGCTCCAAAATGGCCAAGGCCAGTATCATCACTGAAAGTGCAATGTGTGAGCATACTCTAGCTAGTTTCTAAGCACAGAGCAGTGCCAAGTGTACATTTTGGAGTAAATGAAGCTTATTAAAAATGTAGGTGAACCTGAAAACAACAAGGCACTGCTGTTCTGAAATTGTTTGCAATTGAATTAATTCTGGTAGTGCATATATAATTTCTCATTGCAGCAATATATAGTGCCCAAATTCAGGTGCAAAATAAAAATATTAAACACATGATAAAATATACATACAAGGTAGACAAAGCAAGCTAATGAAATTAAACAGGAATAACTGTAAAATCAAGAATTGAGACTTAGTGGACACAACAAATTCTGTTGTGAAACAAAAGTGATGACAAACATATTGTTGCCTTACTGCAGACTGCACATATGATAAACAAATGTGTTCGGCGCAAACCTAGAAGCAATAACAGCACCGAAACAAGTTCACATATTGTACAATGCATCCTAGCATGTATTTTGCTGTACAAGTGGAACAAATGAAATAACATAATATCCTACAATGGTCACGTCAAGGTGCCACTTATATACTAATATATTAAACCTTGTGGAGTAACAACACGCAACAGGATTACTTCCACGGATGTTGCAGCACTCATGTCAATATTAACTGTGCCGAGTACACAAGATTTTCACCAAGTGAAACGTTGCACTGACCTATGTATTAGTGCCCCGTCAGTGCATCTGATGGATAAGGAATTTACGTTCCTCACCCTTGGCTGAAGTTTCTAGGCGCCCTCCTCTGTCGTCCTTCCCCTGAAGGTTTTTCGGAATGATTTCTGTCAGGCCGCTTGCACCTGCCTTTGTTGCTATCACCTACACTAGCTGTCATTATTGATGTAGTGATGCATGCCCCATTGTTAGGCGATTTTTATATGTAAAAGAAATTGTAAACATTTTTTTTCCACAATTCTCGATGGCAGTGCATGCGCAATAACATTCCTTGTGGTTTGTCTCTAAAAATATACTTAGTTGCAAGTGAGCATCTTTCCTGTCCACGTCTCCTTCTTACACAACGATTCTGCACTCCCCTTTGCAAAAATCATGTCAAACCAACTAATCCAGCAGCTTACTATTCTGAAATGAATATACAGTCGTCGACCGTTTATTCGAACCTCACGGGGACTGCGGAAATATCCGAATAAACAGGTGTCCGAAAAAGTAGATTAAGAAAAAAAATTTAATGCTTTATTTCCACGCATTTATTCGGGCTCGGCCGTAGGCTTGAACGAATTGCGAATGCGCCATTGCACGCCGTTCCGTTTACGCGCAATCAGATAAGCCTGAATCTCGGAGAGGGTCGTACTGACCGGTCACTACAGGCTCCTGAAAGCACGGTCACTGCTTGTGCACGCTCCGCACGCGACGGCAACGTAGCACATAGTGCGTCATCTTCCGACTCGGAGTCATCATCCGGCGGTGCAGCAGAAACCTGACGAATGATCTCGCCGTCGTCGAGTTCTGCGCATGTCAGTACAGCAGTGTCAGTACCTGTGGAACTGTCAAATGAGATGGTGTACGGAATCGCAATGCAACCACTGCGCATGTCTCGGCAGAACATTTGGGGAGCCTTGTCTGAACCACCGTTGGAAGAGGTCACGCCGGAACGTGCTCTGCTGTTTCACGTTCCTCTTCGCAACGCCAGTCGCGTCCGCGCTCTCTCTGTGCGCGGTGTTTCCACCGCATCTTTCGAGCTGCCAACTAGTGGAACAGGCGACCACACGTGAATTGTTGCTTTTGATCGATGCTAGCGCATAGTGCCAACCCTTCGGTCACAGCGATGGAGCCGGACACGTCCACCCCAATGGTATCAACTGCTGAAGGAACGCGGCGGCCAGTACGCGTTCATCGCAGCACAAGTGCTCAGAGAGCGTTGCGTGCCCGCGGTCTCTTCGGCACATGATTGCCCAGTGCGAGGAGACCCTTCAACGCCAGGAGCAGGCACGGTGGCTCTGCGCAGCCGCCAACTGGCCCAAGCGTTCACATGGATCACCCGCTACCGACGCGATTACCAGGGCGATGCCGCAGTCTGCTATGGCTGCGTCGATGGCTTACGACACCGGGGCACAAGGGATGCCAGCCACGACCAAGTGTCAAGCTTCACCACCGGACGCCAACACAACACGGCCGCGGGTGCCGGTGCGGATGCTGCCTCGCTGGTCCCGCCCGCTGCTGCATCGGTTCTCGCACTGCATGAGACGCCGAACACTCCAGTTTTTCTGCCGAACTCCGTAACTTCCGCCGCCATCATGAGTGCTACCGTTAGCACTTACCCAGCTGTGGAAATCAGCGAGCTATCGAGCGCTCCACTCCCGGATTCGGATGACGATAACGACATGATGGACACCTCGTCCTCGCGCCCGCGCGAGTCCTGCAGCGACGATGAAGCCCCGCGCAAGCTAGCGGCGACAGGTTCTGATGAATCGCCCCCTCCTGTGACGCCTGTCTGCGAAAACGGCGTGATGCAGGCTGTGGACTCTGTACAGCATTCAGATGACGGCACAGCCAACACAACGCAGTGCCACGGAGCTTCACGATGAAGAGATCTCCACAAATGTGATCTCACACAAGCAAAAACGCCACCTGCTTGCATCAACACAAGAGCGGATCGCCGCTAGTGCGGCCCCTGCCGCCCACCTCCCGGGAACCGCTGCGGCACCAATGCCTGCTGCCGACGCTGGTTCCTGCCTGCTGACAGTTCCTGCTGCGCCTGCACCCAGCGTCGCTGGCACGGTCCTCTTGAAGCCGGAATCTGCGGCAGCTCCGTTTCACCCAACATCTCGCCTCGCCATCGCGCAAGCGCTCTCCGTGCTGCCTGGAGTCGAGGAGCTGCGCGTGAATACGAAAAAGAACATTGTGGCGGCTGACGCCACAACACCCACGCGGCTACAGTTCCTGCTGGCTACGATCGAGCTGGCCGGGATCGCTGTCACTGCTCGTCTCCCTGCGGACCGTTCCCAGGGCGCGGGCACGGTACATGGTGTTGACGGTGACTTCTCCGACGAGGCACTGTTGGCGGAAGTGACTTCGGTCGTGCCGGTAACTGCGGTCAAGCGGAGCAGTCGCACCCTGACCCTGCGCTTTGCCGCCCCGAGCCCACCGGCCCACATCCTTCTGTTCCGGTTGCCTTTCGATGTGCGACCGTCGCGGCCCTGGCCCTTGCAGTGCCGGTGGTGTGGGCGCTATGACCACGCAGCGGCGGCGTGCAAATGGCCGGAGCGGTGCCTGCACTGTGGCGGTAAGCATGCGACTGATCACCAGTGCACAGCCAAGCCAAAGTGCTTCTACTGTGGAGGGGCACACGCTGCCGATGCCCCTACATGCAAGCTGTGGCAGGCTGAGAGGCGCATAGCCACAATAAAGGCTGCAGCGCCGACCCACATGCCTCACCGGGAAGCTCGAGCAGCTATGTGTGCCTCCGTTAAGACACAAGCCTCTCCCATCGCTTCGGGAGTCCATGCACTGGAAAGGCCGGTGCGCCCCAGCTATGCAGCTGTGGCCACTGGCTCCGCCAAAAGCACCTCGTCGAAAGGAACCCGGCGTGGCCAAGAGAAGCTGGGGTGCAAGGCGGCCCCGGCAAATGCAGCAGGCGCACTCCCAGCCGCAAGTGACATGGCGCCATCCAGCCACACTTCTGAGCAGCAGTCAGAGGCCACCAGCCTGAGGCTCCTTCTGTGGGCCGTTGCTGACCTACTGCCAGCCGACAACAAGTTGCGCTCAATCTGCCTCCAGGCAGGTGGGCAGCCTCCTCAGCAGAGCCACCATGGCTAACGCCCCAGCTGGGAACCACCGTCGCTGGCCGAGCGTGCTTCAGTGGAAGGCGCACTTGTTGTGGCAGCGACAAGCAGACCTCTCCTTGCACCTCCTGCAGAGCAGCTACGACGTACTTGCTTTGCAGGAGGTGTATGCGACTGCAGATGATTTGCGTCTACCTGGCTACGTAGGCTACAGCAGCCGCACTTCATGCACACTGCAACCCTGCACGGCGACCCCATGTCTCAACAAAGAACATCCACAGTGCGGTGTACATGCGAGCGGGTGTGCTGCAAGCTGAGCTCGACGTGGCGTATCTGACTGGAGGACCACTCAAATGCTGTGCTGTGCTGTTCGTGTGCGTCTTGGAGGCATTGACACCACTGTGGCCAGCGTGTATATTCGACCATGCCGGTCCTGAGATCCCTCATACCTGCTGCAGCTAGCCCTACGTTTCAGCAGAGACTTCGTCCTCTGCAGAGACATCAATGCTCACCACACCATTTGGGGCAGTCACTGCTGCTGCGGGCGAGGTAGCAGCGTTGTGGACATTGTTAACCAGCTGGGTCTGAAGATTCTAAACACCGGGGCTTCCACTTTCGTCCACCGCACATCCCGTGCCATCAGCACGACAATTGACGTGAGCCTGGCCACTCAGGGCTGCCGATACACTTGGGCACCACAACCAGACAACTGGGGGTCCGACCACTTCCCTATCGTGCTGGCCCCGTTCAGGGGCAAGACACCCTGGATGCGCGTGTGCGCCACTGTCGATTGGAGTGCTTTCCGTAAGCTGTGCCAGCAGGACACCAGTACCATGGACTTCCTGCAGCTTGTGGCGGACAGCAGCCACGCAGCCACAGTCTGGTCCACTGCGCAGGAGGGCCAACCAGCACCAGACATTCGGCACCTCCAGCTACGAGCTGCCAGGCACAGGACTGAACGTAGAGCACTGCGAACCAATCAGGTGGAGCACTGGACGGAACACCGTCGCATCGACGCCGCCTGCAGACGACACTCCCGGCAACGCAGGCGCCAAAGCTGGCAGGGCATCTGTGCCACGATCATCAGGACGCTGGATGGAGCTCATGCCTGGCGCCTGCTGAGGGCCTTGCTGATAGGACCTCGTGTACAACGACAGGTGCTCTCAGCAGCCATTTCCCTGGGTATCTCCGCATCTACTCTGGCGGAGTTACTAGCCGACCGGTTTATTGCCCGCCCCTTGGTACAGCGGGTCCTGCCTTCGCCAACTACTGGGCCTCAGTACCTCCCCCCCCCCCTGTCACCATCCGGAGTGGGTGCTCGAGCAGATTAATGCTCTTTGCTGCGAGCCCATCCGGGTGCATGAGCTGAAGGCCGCCCTAGGACAAAGCAAGCGACGGAGCACTCCAGGAGCGGGTGGAATCACGTTCCAGGTGCTTCGGAACCTGCAAGATGCAGAGCAAGATTGTCTCCTGGAGTACTTCAACACCATCTGGAGCACTGGGGCTCTCCCAGACAGCTGGCTCACTGTGTTGGTGGCGCCAGTCCTTAAGCCACGAAAACCTGCGGTGGCACCCTCCTCGTACAGGCCAGTATCTCTCACCTCTGCCGCCTATAAGGTGATGGAGAGGATTGTCCTGGCATGCATGGAGTGGATCACCGTGCAGGTGCACTACTTCCCAGAGCAGCAGACCGGCTTCAGGCGCCACCGCTGCACTGCCGACTCAATCGCCGACGTCGTGGCCACACTGGAGGATGCAAAGAACAGTAGTGGTGATGTGGCCTTTCTCGTGCTGCTTGACGTGCAGAGCACCTTTGACAGCCTGCCCCACGAGGTTATCGAGGCCTCCTTAGATATCCTCGGGATCACTGGCAGCCTCAGGCGCTTTGTCTCTGCCTTTCTCGTGGGAAGAACGTTCCGAGTACGAGTGGTCCAGGTGCTCAGCGCCCCTCGAGCCATCGCCAATGGCGTGCTGCAGGCATCAGTGCTGAGCCCGTTTCTGTTCAATGCAGCCCTGGCAGGTCTGCCAGCCGCACTACCGGCAGACACCCGGTACCACACACAGTGCTCCATCTACGCTGATGATGTGGCCCTCTGTGTCCGGGGACCAAGGCAGTGCCTTCCAGCTGTCCGGAGATCACTGCAGGGGGCCCTGGATGCGGTGACAACAATCCTTGGGAGCATCGGCTTAACCAATCTCCCGAGCTTCATGATCTGCAGGACTTCATTAAAGTTTTACCATACCATCTGCTTAACCGTCTCCTACAAAGACGGAGGCCCTACTGATACACCCGAGGGCTGCCTCCTGCCTCAGCGTCCACCAGTTGAGAATCGGCACCGACCCCCTTCCGTGGAAGCAGACAGTGACGTACCTTGGCCTCACCATAGACCACTGGGTGACGTGGATCGCGGCTACTAAGGCCCTCAGCGCTAAGGTGCGCCGAGTACATGCAGCCGTGGGCCGACTCCTTCAACAAGGCCGAGGATGCTCCACCAAGTGGGCCCTGCGCCTGAACAAGGCTGCAGCAACATCGTCTTTGTTGTATGCCCTGCCGCTAATTTCCCTGACGCATGCCAGAAAAGGACAACTACAGGTTCTGCACAGGATGACCATCAAAAATGTGCTGGGGCTTCCAAGGCACTCCAAGATGGCCGCAACACTGGCTGAGGCTGGCGAATGGCCACTGTCACTGGGGCATATTGACAGGCTACATTGCGCACCAGACGGCCAGGCTCTCCTAGACCGGCTCCGGAGCCTGTCGGCTTCATGTATGGGCAGGTACGGGCAGCCTGTGTCGCCTCTATGAGGAGACAGTTCCCCAAATACCTGTGGCAGTGGCTCTTCCTCCTGCCCATCACGGACCTCCGGAAGTGCACCTCTCCCTCAAGGGAATAGCCAAGCGGAGAGCACCAGCCGCAGCCCTGCAGCAGGCGGCAGTCTGCAAGCTCCAGGAGGAGTTGGAAGGACACTTGCTGGTGTTCACGGATGGTTCAGTCCTCCCCAGCGGGTCGGCAGCAGCGGCATGCACAGTTCCAACTCTTGCCTGTCACAGGCAGTGTAGGCTCCCGTTAACAGCAAGCTCTACTGCAGCTGAGCTCGCGGGGCTGCACCTGGCTGCCGACCTCCTTGCTGAGCACCCTCCCCAGCAGCTGGTGGTGGTGGTGTGCGACTCCAAGCCAGCGCTCCAGGCCCTCGTCAACCCACGGCGGGCAGGACTTATAGTGGTGCTGCTGCTTGCCAAGTTAACGGCTCTAGCCACCGCCGGAATCCCAATATCCTTCCACTGGCTGCCCTCACATGTCGGGGTAGCCGGTAACAAGGAGGCGGATACCTATGCCAAAGCTGCTCATCATGATGTAGTCCCGGTTACCAGAGCGGTAGCGGCTTCGGACTACTCGAGAATGGCTACGGTGCCTGCTCACCTCCTTTCACCCGGACCCCCGAGTGGCTAGTGGCAGGGCCCCCAAGCCGCTTCCAGAGAACGGCCTCTCCAGAAGAGACCGTTCCACACTCCTGCGCTTGCAGACTGGCTGCACTTGGACTGCGGCCCGGCTGTACGCCAAGGGCCGCGCCACGTCAGCTGCCTGCAAGAGGTGCGGGAACCCCGAGACTCTGGAGCACCTTCTCTGTGCCCGCCCATCCTTGGTGCAGGAACGCTCCACAGTGATCAACACCTACGGACGCCACGGCCTTCCAGCGGCCACAGAGACTGACCTGCTGTACCTGGTGTGTCCACAGCTCCCTGCACTACGAAACCTGCTGGAGTTTATAAGTTCCACGGGAATAGACACCCTATAAGCGCCCGCTACAACGCTGGCAACTTTACTGAGAACTGCCACCTGTCGCACATATTGGAGTCTATTGGACCACATCCTCCCTCTTTCTCTATCATCTTTCACTTCCCACTCCCTCTCCCCTGACGACGCTTCGTCATGCTCCCTCACGGGTTGCAGAATCAAGTGTCCTTCCTTTCTTTAGATCACTATCATCATCAGAACATTTTCCGTGTCAGTCGGGAGCACATCAGAAGGCGACAAATCTTAGGCCTCCCAGCACCCGCTTGCCAGGATTCCCCAGCGCAGTCTGCGCAGGCACTGATGGCGCCATTAGACACTTGACGCGATGTTTCCATATGCCGTGTTGGATCACCGGAACCTCGACACAGCACACAAAGCACACACCAGTCGCACAAACGAAAAACGTAGCCTACTTGCAATGTTGTGCGCGAAGAAACAAATCAGCTGCTGGATTCTCTTGACATGGCTTACTTAACTAAAACCGGAACTGCTGTAGAGCCACTCTATCGAACCAGGCAAAAACGATGATAATGAGCGGGGATTTGCAGCAGCGCCACTTCGTGGGGCAGCAAGGAGGCTTCGTTCAAACCAAAAATGGCGTTCAGCAAGTCGAACCATGCACCGGTCAGAGTCGGTGCATGGTGCTCTCAATCGAGTTGGCTCAAGGAGTGTCCGAGAAATCTGACGAGAGGTTGGAAGGTGTCCGAACTTTCGGCAGTTGTTATACATTATGGTCTATGGGGAGAATGGCGGTGCCGCGAAGCAAACCGAATAATCGAGCATGTCCAAATTTTTGGAGTCTGAAAAATCAGTCGGTGACTGTGTGGGGCTCTTGCATTGCCCAGGGGACGCTGCGAAAAATGTGCTAAAAAGCGCCCTCTGTTCTGAACTGGGTAGTACCAAGCTCGGTCGTCTGCTTCGGAAAGCACACTTACAATATGGACGCACCACTTTCAGTTTTGTTGTACCGCGGCTTGCAGCGAATATCGGGCGCCGAAGATTTTTTCAGGGGTGGCACGCTGCGTAAAGGCAATAAATTATGAAACGTCGAATGCGTGTACGCCGTTCAAGAAATAAGCGGCGAAGATTTAGCGCGGTGTCAATCGCAAGTGAAGCAAGTCGCGTAAGAAGTTGCACTTCAGGTAAGGTTAGCATGCTGCTAGATTCAGGTGCACAAACGTGAGGAAATGCTTGCTATAAATGAATTCACAGCAGCGATAAGCAGACACCATGTGTACGGAACTGCTCGAGCGCACAACCGTACGCACCACAACGGCAGCGGTCTTTCAGCATGCCACGATGTGCGCGCCGTGACGGCAGCGGCCTTTCGACATGCCCCGAAAGGGCAGGCCTCCTGCAATCTTTGTTGACTGCATGCCACCCAACAAGTAGTTATGCCTGTACTGTAGTAGCAGCCATCTGTTCCTTTAGCAACTGATAAATAACTGATGTAATGCATATGAGCTTGCAGTAAAACTTCTGTGCAAATCGCGCTGCAGCGCGAGCTCGTGCGCTGCTCGCTTGATGTAGCTTTTAATGACAGCGCTCGAACATCGATGTGCTGCAATCCATACTACCTTGCTGCGCTGCCTCAACATGCTGGCTTGAGGTCAAGGAGGAGCCCTTTAACTCTCTAACCTGTGCTGCTCGTAGTGGGGTAGTGAATTGTCACCGAATCAGCCCGACCATTGGTGGTCATTTGCACACACCTGGTCACTTCACCACTTCGCACCAGTCAAATTGTTAATTGTCGCTGTGGACGGGTCTCGAATCGTGAATCACCAGCTATGCCTGCTGCCATGTCGGTCTGCCGTTGGGACTGTAGACACAAAAGACTGAATTTTAGAACACATATACAGTAATCAAGCAAACTTCAAGACAGGCAAAGCAGTCAGCATGGCGCGAAGTTTCGCTTACCCAGCGCAACGAACTGCAGTTATCCAGCGCGCCGACGCTACGCTTTGTGAGACCTTGAAGGAAAACGGTAGAATCTGATGTTGGGATTCAAGCCTTCTTGTTCATCGCAGCCCACGACGCAGAAGTAATGATGGTTACGCTTTTTCTAGGCTGAGCTATGTGTCTCCGGATCGGCGTCACCGATTCCCTCTGCTTCCAGCATTACGTCTCACGGAGAGTTCGCTTTCGTTAAACTATAGGCTGCGGCTAGCTCGCAGCGTGGTCGGCGTGGTCTGTGAGAAGTGACGAGCCTTTTTGCACTTGCAACAGGGTAGAAAAAAGCGCGAATCGACGCAAAACTCAGGCTAGAAACATGCTTCGCCACAGCCAGGGCTCAATACTACCCAAGCCGGTACTAACCAGATAACGTTACGCGCGCCGCCACCAGGCGCCGCTACTATACCTCAAACTCCAGTGCAAGACGCCCATAAGCCATTTCAAGTGCAACATACATACAAGGCTCTTTTTTTCCATTTGTACTTGAAGATAACTGCATTTCGTTGGAGCATGCACAGACGCAGACAACAGTATGCTGCTATGCATGAAGGTGTGGCTGCCATTTACTAATTTTTGTTTTGTGAGCCTTCCTCCACCTTGTGGATGCCGACAAAAATTATCTGTTAAATGAGGCAGTTGCTACGCTAGATGACTCGATTCTCAGGGATTTAACTGAATTTAATTATTGGAGGCTGAAGGTTTGCCAGCACACAGCACACGTGAAACACGTCTGTCATTAGTGATATCATTTCAATTAACACCCTATTTTTTAAGATGTTATGCACTTTAATTCTCTGGATCATCCTCTCCACATGAACTCGCACTTGCGCAATATTGTATGTGTCCCTGACTTCTTGAGCACTGAACTGAGGGCCTTGCAAAAATGGGGGCATGACAAGCACAGCATTTCGTTCACCAATAACTGTACGTATCTCGGAAAATCCCTTGTCTGCAAGTACTTTATCACCAGCCTCAATGACATTAAAAGGAAACCAGAATCGACAGTAATGTATGTGTCGGACACCCTCTCCCCATATGCATCTGAGTGAAAACATATCATGCCTCCAGGTGTGACCCCAACAAGGAATTTCAAAGTATAGCCGCCTTTGTACTGCGAGTAGAGTCCTCTGCTGCTGTACAGTAGGTGGCTGCTCAGTGCAGATTTCTGTGCAGTCAATTATCATTGTGCAGTCCGGATAATGTGCCCTAAAACAGTCTGGCATGGTAGCCTGGATAACTCTGAGTAGAGGACAAAAAATCCACTGTTTTGTAGCAAATGCCAAGGTTTTGAGGACACTTTTGAAATGCCGTGAGGCTGACGTTTCACTAATACTGAACAGGGTAGGCAGGGATGAATAGCTGATGCCAAGTTTCAGTTTCATCAGGAACAGCAGCAGTTGGTCTTCTTTAGGCGCATCACATGTGCGCTCAGTCGAGACTGGAAACACACTCAAGAGCAGGGCAAACACCACCTGACTTACATTACCTCGAAAGCACTAGGACTCCTTGAAACATTTTTGTGGCCAGCAAAATAGGTTGTCTGATGGTCTGGGCCACTGTGCTTGCTGGCAACGTTCGGAGTGTGCTGCACTTCACAGCCGCATGTCTCGTGGTGGGTTATCTGCGTTGACAGGTTGTTGCCTTCAGTGCAGCAAATAAACACTGAAAAGCTTGTGGTCGCACTGCTCGTCTCCGATGTTGAGTTTCCTAAAAGAAATTTGATGTTGTATTAGGGAAGTGCTGCTGTCACAATTCTAACACTTCATAGCAATTAAAGTACAGACTTCGACATGTACTCAAAAGATTTGCTTTGTGGCAAATCTTGTAAGGATAACTAGGATAAAAAATTGTCAGTGCAACAGCTGATGTAACATTTCTATATCGCTGCATTCTATTTATAAAGCCATGGCTTTCATATGCAGCAGACACATTTTATTGTCATGACTGCAATTTCTTTTCAGCTTCTACAAAGACTGCCAATTGCTTCTGTTGACACAAAAGCACAACCCAGATGACTAGGCACTTAAGGTGGCGGTCCCACTCCGGCGGCACGAGACCCCTGTTTTCAGTACATTTGGAGCAACCATGGCGGCTCTTCTACTTAGGATATAAAGTTGTCGTATATACCATAACAAAGATTATTTCTTGTAGATTCCAACTATATGTAATATAAAAAAATTGATTAATGTGATTTAGAAATCAATGTTCAAGAACAAGCACGAGATACATGGTTTTTGCGAACAGTGCCTCAGTTGTGACCATATTTAGAAGAAACTATTGCATTTACGGCACCGCGGCTTGCTCTGTAGCTTTACGACACATTTATGTCTTTTTTAGACGCAGCAAAATAATGTTGAATTTTTACTTTATGGATAATTTGCCTTTGAAGAGTGCAAAATATTGCAACGTTTATGTAAACAGTCCGGCTAGTACACGCTCAAGGAAGCTAAATTTTGGATAAGTTAGAGTTCAAGAAATTTCCATTTAGGACACAATTTCATTTATGTACCTTTATTAGGTTTCCTAATAATGTGACAGAAATTAGGCAATATTTAGAATTCTGGTCCTACTTTTGCCCATTTTCGCGGCAAGGTACTGAAGCTACGAAGTTGCAGTTTTGGATGAGACAATTAGAAGCCTGAATTCAAGATCTCAATGCATACTTTTCCAATGAAGCAAAAAGAAATGCTGTACGGGACGCGCAAATTTTACTATTTTTTTGTCACTGGTAACATCGATAAAGTTGATGCAATGTTCAAATCGTACCATAATCTAAGGACTCGTATCTTAAAAATTAGCAGCTATGGTCATTTGTTATTGTAATATGCTATAATCAGCGACAAACTGCAAAGAAAGCAAGAAATTTATACTATTTTCGCACTCGCATGCAAAATTTTCACCTAGCGCCATGTACACGACAGCCACAAAAGTGCTGAACCGGGAAGTTGACAGTTTCTCCGAATGTGGCGGGCCAAAACATTTTACTTCAGGAACGAACGTTTTAGACTTTTCCACCAAACAATTCCTGGGCGGAATTTATAGCGGTTCCGAAAGAGCCGGTTCCCTTGCCCTCACGTGATTGGTCAGAATAGTGGTTGCATCAGCGGCCGTCAGAGACGCGGGCGGTACTGCAAATTTTGAACACGTCACGCATATGTCAAGAATTTTCAAAGGGAACCCGTCGTCGGCCATGAGTGGAACCGGCGAAGAGGTAGTCCGCTTTGGGTTTCGTTGCTGTGGCTTGGCTGTTTGCTTGCGACCATGGCGGCACCGCCTGGGAGACTCGCGGATGGTGCGCGCTTACGCGCGTTGATCATCTCTAAGGTACGACTTCATACCCATGAAAACATGGCGGCGCCCCTCATTTCTTGCCTCGGGTTGCTCTCCCCGACCCGTCAACGACTGGAGGTGCTAGATGCGTTATCAGAGCTGACCGATGAGGAGTTTCATCGTCATTATCGTCTGTCAAAGGGAACCATCCGATGGCTGTGCGACGAACTGAAGGAGATGAGCAGCCATCGCTCTTTGCTGGTGCGAGACGTGCAGCCCGAGGAAAATGTCCCTGTGTGACGATATCACACAATAAAGAACCAACTTTCAAAATTTTCGCACAACTGTTGGTGATGGGGCTATTTCCTTTGATTCGAGTGTTAACAATTTTTAACGCGTGCATTACTACCTGGCGACGAACAGTTTAAGAAATGGCAATTTTATATTGCCTAATGCACAATAAAAGAATATGTCAACACGCGACAACAACTGAAAACTTTCAGGACAATATTTAAATAACAGTTCATATTTATTGAGCAAGAAGAAACATTACGCAATTCTTAACTCGTCATATGATGACGTACACTTCAGAGGCGGCACCCTCTCGTTTATTGGTCGCGTACTCCCCGTCTTCCACCTCAGGCTTGGGAGTGGTCCATTTAGTGACGTAAGCGGTGAAGCGAACCGGTTCGCATTGGGAACTGTTATAAGATACCAGCCCTGGGCTCCTCCACAATGCCTGTCAATCATCCTGAATAGAGGAACCCCTCCCAGAGGCATGGCTAAGGCCGCGAGACATGCTGTTGTTTCCTGCTTTTGTTGGGCTAGTACGTGAATAGCAGCCATGGCGAAAGCACGCGCCAGCCAAGCATAAAAGCCGCCTGCTTGGCTGAAGAAGGGAGGAGGCCTCACCCATGGTGCGCTAAAATTCCTCCTTGAAACTTCTGTTCAGTCGTCGGCCTTGTAGGTGGTGCGATTACAGTAACACAAAAGAGGAATCTTCCCCTTCTCTTTTTTCTTTGGCTGACACAACGCATTGGAATGGAGTTGTATTGACATGTGTACACCTGTGACCGCTTTTTACCGGATGCAGGACGCGCCTGCATGTATCGGAAGTTTCTCAAAAGTTATCGATGCTTTATCCGTTGTCTGTTGTCACCGGCGCTAATGTAATCTGATTGTATGAACGACGTGAAAAGCACGCATGTTGTAGTACTCAACGCGCAGTAGGACGAGACTGCAGAGAACAAATTAGACCTCCTCCACACCACATGGTGTCGCCATTGGTCTGGGCCGGTATTTTGTAGCGATGCCTTCTTGATGATAATGCATTTTTGTGCTTTTCGTGATTGGTCAGTGGTGTTGGATCTGGAGGTCAATCCCACCGCTGTCCCCCAGATATTGGATCTTGCTGCTAAGTGCGGGAGTTGGCCGACATTGAGGAAAACTTTGAGATGAAAACTGGAGATTTATTTACATGATTTACAGTAAACACATGAAGTAACTAAATTGATGGCCAACAGCAGATTGGACGCTGTGGCCCATGGCAAGAAGCCCAAAAGAGATGAATGAAGGAATACTTCTCTCGGCGCCCTGTCACCCCTTCGGTGTCTCGAGGTTACGTCCTTTTCAGCGAATCGTCGAGCCCTCTCAGGTGTCGTCATTTTCCTCCAATGGCAGGCGCCCATGCGAGTTTAGTCATATTCGGCGGGGGCTCCACCATAGGAAGAGTGACTTGCCACGGGCGTTGCCTCGCGGCTTGCAAGCGCCGTCACAATAGGCGGGTGGGGGTTCCGAGGAGTTCACGGTGACTTTCCACCGGCGTTGCCTCGCGGCTTGCAAGCACCGTCACAATAGGCGGATGGGGGTTCCGAGGGCTTCACAGTGACTTACCGCTATCGTTCCTTCCGGGTTGCAAGCACTCAGCTGGGGGAGACAGGTTGTTTTTAAGCGACCTTTCAGAGCTGCAAATCAGCTTTGCTCGAGACCCAGGTTACCTGGAATCGTGCCAGGCTCCAGCTACACTTTCGGGAGGAGTCAAGCAGTAGGTCAATAGCTCTACGTGCGGCGCACGAGGTGGGGGACACCAATTTGTTTGAACGTGCTGCGTCTCGGGAACGTGGTTCGA
Source organism: Dermacentor variabilis (assembly GCF_050947875.1). NCBI lineage: Eukaryota > Metazoa > Arthropoda > Arachnida > Ixodida > Ixodidae > Dermacentor > Dermacentor variabilis. Next base: position 153,087,689 of record NC_134570.1, read on the forward strand.
TGTGGTCTGGTGAACTCAAAGGATGCCAGAAAAAGGGCCCGTATCTAACAGTGGTTAGAGTAACGGTCCGCTCACGTTATTAACGGGGTCAGCTGGCCGTGAGCGGTGGACTAGCATAGATTAGCATAACGCACTACTACAAAATACAGGCCCTGGTGGGCATTTTTATTTTATCGAGCGTGCGTAGTGGTTGCCTGTGAGAGAACTTAGCACAGACAGCCTTTGTCCAAGTCATGGGAAATCGCAAGGAAAGTGCTTCACGAAAAAGGAAGAGAGCCGTCACAGCATCTCGCCTAGCATGGGCAGCAACTGCGTTTTCACACCACTCGAGCTAAGACCCTTTCTGTTACTGGGGTTTGTAACTACCATAGAAGGGGACATTCGATAAACCAAAGCAAAGCAGCAATACCAAAAAAGTGTTTTTTCCATTTGCGTTGGAGAGCTGATTCTTTAGTTTAGACGTAATTGTGGTGAAGGAAGGCGAACATCACGACATAAAAACGCCGAGGTGGGAGCCTTACCTTGTAATTCAGGCGATGACCAGCTCATTTGTGGCGGTAGGCTTTTAGTATACTTGGTAAGGCAGTGAGGTTTGACGGGCTATGAGGTGCCTTCTATTGTCTGGTTATTTCGGGCTTTATATCATATGCAGCCGGTTTACATCAGCTGACAGATGCACACCAGCTATGGCAGCGTTGTCAACACCATATCTGTGCATCTGGTGCAAGTGCATATACCGTACATATCAGGGGGAGAATAAGAATTTTGTCAACTATTGATTGAATTATCCAGACGAAATTATGAAGTAAGAACAGTACTGTTTCAATTTTTCAGTAAGGAAGGATCGCAGGAGAGCAGTGAGCAACAGTGAAGTGCAGCGTGCACTCCGTCCTTGGAAGACAATGGCACTACCATAGAGGATGGCACAACGGTCGAGTACTGGGATAGTTTCGGCATCAGTGAAGAGCCTCTGCCAGACCTGAGTATTGAATCAAGCTCCGCGTCAACTCAGACAGAGGAGCCGAACATCTCCGGGAGGCGAATCGTGTCACTGGGTCATTTTGTAGATGCTGTTCGGATTCTCGACAACCACATGTGCCCCAAATCGACTGGTCGCTTTGTATTTGTGAAGGAACGCAAAGTGGGGCTGTGGTCAGAGCTTACGTTTTCCTGCACTGATTGCGGGGAAATCAAGAAGTTGACGACTGACCCCGTCCCACAAAACCAACGTCCCTCACCGACAAGACAATATTAGGGATCAACGATGCTGCCGTGTGTGCTTTTATGAGCATCGGATCTGGTCACTCGCAGTTCAAGGAAGCGATGTCAATCATTGAAGTTCCCGCTATGAGTAAAGGGGCTTTTCTATGTCGAGAGGAGCCTCTTGGAAAGGTAAAGTTATTTAGACACACTTTTCTGTTTTTATGCGGATTTGGAGTGCAGTTGTTGGAAGAACTAACGTAACGTTGCAGCTGTGCTGAGCATTTAAAAATACGACATAGTGCACATTTCCCCATTCATTCTTTAGTTGGTGAATCTAAACGTTCCTGGTGTAATTACAGGATTGCCGCTATGGCAGCAAACCTGCAGTTGACATGCACGCAGGGGTCACGTTACGAAGTGTAACGCCAGCATTGTGAAATGTTTTGAGCTCATAGTCTGGCGTAATTTTATTTTGTTTCAGTGCTGGAAAGCCGTCCCTCTGGAACAGATGATAAAAGCCGGCAAGGAAGAGAAAACACTTGCAGAAGAAGCCGGGGATTTTTGTGAAGAAGGCGTAACCCCCCACATCACAGTGACTGTCAATGGTGGTTGGGCACATCACAGTCACGGACACCGGTATTCTGCCAATTCTGGTGTGGCTGTTATTATAGGAAAGCTTACTAAAAAGCTCCTATACTTAGGAGTGAGAAACAAACTGTGCAGCACGTGTGAGCACTACGCCAGGACGGGCAAGGAGAAAAAGGAGCATCTGTGCTGTAAGAATTGTAACGAAAGCTCAGGTGCAATGGAGTCCGATATTATTGTTGAAGGCTTCCAGAGGAGCGTCGAAATGCATGGTGTCGAATATCAGACGTTCATAGGGGACGGCGATTCTTCAGTCTTGCATCAGATCCTTACAAAAGTGGAATATGGCCGTTTTGTAAAGAAGAGGGAGTGCGCGAACCATGTAGTGAAATGCTACGCCACTCGCCTCTACGCTGTTGCTAAAGAAACTAAAGGAAGTTCAGCCTACCTAAGTGGTCCCAGAATTAAGCGCATAAAGAATGGTGCACGGAAGGCTATCAAGCATTGTGCCAACATTCTGCTGGATGTACAGGGCACTGCAGAAGAAAAAGATGCACAGAAAGCAGAACTCACCTTAGAGCTAGCTGCCGACCTCATAAATGGTCCAAAACATGTGTTTGGGTGCCACAACAAATGCAAGAGCTATTTTTGTTATGGTACCAAAGGCGGCAACGTTTATGAGAATATGCCTAAAGTGCTCCAGCTGAAAATAATGACCGCCGCCAACATAATTGCGGAGAAAGCTGGCCGTCTTGTCACGAATGACACCAGTAACCTTGCCGAGGCAGTAATGTCACTGGTAGCCAAATTGTCTGGTTGAAAGCAGATAAACAGGTGTCAGAAAGGCTCGTATGAACACCAGTGTTATGGAGCTGAGCTCAGCTTTCAGCTGGGGCCCCACTGGCATAGCGCTACAACTAAGGCGGTCACCTGCAAGAGTCCTGCAGCCACCTTGAAGCGCTACGCAAACAAGAAATTGTGTCAGAAGGCTAGCAAAGAGTCTCTGAGGCAAAAGCTATTTGAAGAAAATGACCACCAGCAGCGTCGGCGCAAGGAGTCCCCGATGAAAGACTCAAGGTGCCATTACAGCCCAAACTGTCAGAAACCCGATATGCCGCTTGAACAATTCTCGGAAAAGGAAGCAAATATTTTGAAAAGCCTGCAGGTGGACAAAAAACGGAGGATTGAGATTGAGGAGCACACTAGAGGTCAAGCAGACAATTGCACGTGGCATGTAGAAAGACAAATGCGTCTAACTGCATCCAATTTTTACGCTGTGTGTAGTAGAGAGTCGACGACATGTGACGCACTCGTGAAAAGCCTACTTTACAAAAATAGTTTCACTAGTGCCGCTCTTAAGCATGGTAGCAGCAAGAACAAGTCGCAGTGCGGTTGTACGAAGAGACGGGAACTCGCGTGCAACCATGTCGGTTATTTGTTGATCAAGAGTATGGTTTCTTAGCAGCATCTCCCGGTGGATTAGTTGGGAGCGACGGTATCTTGGAGGTCAAGTGTCCGTTCACAGTGAAAGAGATGGAACCATATGAGGCTGCTAAGAAATTCAACCAGAGGAGCCAAATCCTCAAACCACCCGCAATAAGCAATTCTCATAGGTACTACTATCAGGTCAAGGCCAGCTAAATATCCCCAAAAGAAGTTTCTGTCACTTTGTTGTCTGCACATCAAAAGGAATTCACGTACAGCAGGTTGAAAGGGAAGAAAGCTTTTGGAAATTGAAAATGCTTCCTTTCCTCATCAGATTTTAGAGACTGCCTTCTTCCCGAAATTGTAGATCCCCGCATTACGCGCAGCATGCCCATCCGCAGGCCACAGTGGAATGAGCGAGCGATTGAAGCACAGCGAAAAATCAAAGAAGCTGCAACGAAGAGCAAGCTGACAAAGCATAGTAGCCTCTCCGACACTCGCCGCGACCTCGACTGGTAGGCTTGCCGGTGCGTCAGCTCTGTGTTGAGGAGCTGTTCCTACCACAGCGCACACTTTTATCAGTAGAAGAGTACGCATTTGGGCTGGTTGGTTCATGATTACGAGGTAAGATTACATGTAGTTAAGATTACCTGTATAAGATTCCCCTATCATGCAATCATTTTTATATTGGCTAAACAGGGCGGCGCATCAATGACCGCTTGCGCAAGCACTCAAACGAAGTTCAAAAATGAGCTAAAGATAGTCAGTTATCACTGCATTGTAATGATTGCGGCTGCAAGCCGTCTTTCAAAGATGTGACCTACCTGTCAAAATACTGTGATGACCGCGCACGCCTTATTTCCGAAGCTTTCCACATTCATAGTAGCGGTAAAGCATGTGTAAGCCTTCCCTCTATGTCTCTCCTTCCGAAGGAGGTTGCCTTCCTATCGCATTGCAATCCCCCCTGCGCATTCCCAATTCTGTTGATTCTGTGGTTTGAGATAGCGGTGGAGTATATATATGCTGATTGAAAGAATAAAGACACTTTGGTTGTTAGTCAGCGCTGTTGTCTGTGTCCCTTCACTCGCCCTGTTGTTTAGCGCTGTTTTTTATTGCTTTTATCAGTGTTTGTTAACAGACGACTTGTAATGCTCTGTGTAGTGACTAGTCTTTTGAAGAATAGAAAAGAAACAAAAAAAAATGCTGTCATAGGTTCCACTCTGTCCTTCCTAATTGTCGTGTTTTAGCTAATGGGGTCCTCCCTATTTTGACGCACGTTTCTAATGGATAGGCTCCTTTTTTTTTGTCGTTTGGGCACGTGCACCCTGGCAGTGTTTCAGAGTAAAATCGACCTGAGTATGCTATTCCACTGCTGAAGTGGGGATCGCACACGCCCTACGATTTGGTTTGAGACTATAGACAAACCTAACAGACGATTTGCAAATATATGGAAGTTGGCGGCCTTAAAACGCTACTTTCTAAAGAAAACTCACCAACATCGAGCGTTCCGAAAAACGAATGCTGCAGAGATCGTATTTGTCAATTACAACATGTTTCAGCAGGCTATTCAAACCTGATGTGCAATTTCGCTGTTCAATATACTATTATAACACTTCCCTAAAAGTCGAGCGCAAACGTAATGCAAAAAGTTTCGCATATTGCATTGTCATAATAAGTAACGTCAAGCAGAGAACATGTGACGCAGCGCACAAAAAGAGCAGCTCATATGTTGATAATGAAGAATACATAATACGAGGGCCGTTTTCTTTTCAACCTCCGATAGGCTATAAAAGACAAGTTCATCTAAAACAATAATTTTATTACCAAAAGATTAGTACAGTTACGGTTACTTTTCGACATAATTACCGAAGAGATTGAGGCATTTGTCATATCTGTGGACAAGCTTTGCAATACCCTCTTCAAAAAAAGTTGCCGCCAATGAATTAAAGTAGTCCTTGACGTTGGCTTGAAGGTCGCCATTGGTTTGAAAGCGCTTCCCACCAAGCCACGTCTTCAGTCCAGGAAAAAGATGAAAGTCACAGGTTGCTAAGTCTGGACTGTATGGCGGATGATCAAAAATGTCCCATCCAAATTGTTCGAGAAGCCGTTGAGTTGCTCCAGCAGTGTGTGGACGGGCATTGTCATGGATCAGAAGAAGCGGTCAGCTTTCCTCTTCGTTTGTTCTGAATGGCTCTACGCAAACGTCGTAAAGTTTCACAATAAACAGCTGCAGTGATTGTGGTTCCGGGCTCTATAAACTCCACAAGCAACACACCTTGTTGATCCCAAAACACAGTAGCCATGGTCTTTCTGTTGTTGAAGGTTTTAATTTCTTTGGTTTGTTTGGTGAATTTGAATGCATCCATTGTTGTGATTGTCGTCTTGTTTCCTGTGCGTCGTATTGTATCCAGGTTTCATCCCCAGTCACAATTGATTTCAAAAGGTTGTCTCCTTCATCCTGATAACGCTCAAGGAACTCCAAAGCTGACGCCATTCGTCGAGTTTGTGGCCGTCCGTCAACATTTTTGGGACCCAACGTGCACAAAGTTTTTTGTAGCGTAACCATTCAGTAACAATAGAGTACAAAACAGACCTTGAAACTTCTGGAAATTCCGTAGATAAAGCAGTAATGGTGAATCTGCGGTTTTCTTTAACCATTCTGTCTACTCGTTGAACCAGGTCATCTGAAACGACAGATTTGCGTCCTTGGACCCCTTCATCATGCACATCATTACGTCCATCTTTAAAATTTCGACACCACTCACGCACAACACCATCACTCATGAAGTTTTCCCCAAACACTCGACTCATTCTCCAATGGATTTCTGCAGCACCATGGCCTTCAGCCTGTACAAAACGAATAGCACTTCGCAATTCACACTTGGCGGGAGCAACAATAATGGCAGCCATGTTTACATGGCTGTAGCACAATGCCGACTGATGCCTGAATGTCAACAATGGTGGAGTGTGTAGTGCGAGAGCTGCGCAGTTGCCTACAGCGCATGTCCGCTTCCTGCTGCCCGCGTAGCGCCTGCACGGAGCGATCGGAGGTTGAAAAAAAAACGGCCCTCGTAGAACATCTCTTTAGTACATATAGTATGCAGACGAGGGTCCCAAAATCAACGTACATGAAAGATGAAAAGGGAGCCTCGTGGCCAGCATTATTGTGAATGCCCCGTCTATTTGTGTTTTTTCACGCTATTTCATAGTTGCGCAGCTCATAACCCCCTCCACCCGAAACATGTAAATGATGACAGGAACCGAAATACAGCCTTATTAGCTATAGTGTCCCATTTAAGTCTTGCTTTACACAGTACCATACGTGTCGAGAAAGTGTGACAAAGAACATCGTTATGTGCTTCCGTTATCGTCGCTTTTCTGCAGCACAATTTATTGTAGCGAGTTTTTACGTCCTTGAAGTAAGCTAGGAATGTAATAGAGGGAAAACATTACATACATCATATATCAATAAAGAAGAGACACGCCTGCTTCAGCGAAGCCTTCGAATAAAAAAAAAAGGAAGAAAGCAGTAATAGCGAAGTTTGCTCTACGAAAATGCGCCTTTTTGACAGGATACCCTCAAATTTTCGACGTGTACGAGAACAGCATCTGCTCATGAATGGCAAACGAAAGCGCACATGCACGCTTTTGTCCATGGCCTACATGTCCCGCGGAACGAGACAGCGCTGACCACGCAATGCGGGAGTGCGCTGAGTTATCACTTTCCCTCCCGTCTACTATTTACCCTATCCTCCTGCTGGCCGATGTTCAGCTGTCAGCCATCCGCATTATCAGGCCAGCAAAACTTCCCTCAGCCTTTTCTTCTCACAACCACGCATAAAATCCAGGCCTTGTCATCTGCACGTGGTAAGTGCGTCGGGACGGGACGGTCAGGAAGACGGCCGCAAAGACAGGGAAAGGAGAAAAAGAACACAGGACACGGACGCATTCGTCTTTCCAGGCATGCCTCGTTGTCGCGGAGATGTTGAGGTCGACAGACTACCGTGCTTTTCTTTTGTGTCATGTTCCTTCACGCTACGGATATTCCTAAATAGACACTAATCAACTGGCGCTGCAAAGGCGACCTGCAGTAAGCTTCGTGGTGAGAAGGATTTGTCATACTAGTTGTATCATATCAGGTATCAATACTTGCCTGCTATCAACGGCCGGTTCAGTGCAACATGCTCCCTTACCCTCTCCCTTGTTAACTCCTTCCTTCTCTCCCCATGGCCCTATAAATGTATGAACCGCAATAAACATGATTCATTGTTTCCCGAGTTCGTGCCGTTCATCGTCACGATACACTAATGTTCAGTTGTATTCTTACTGTCACGTAGTAGTGACAGTGAAGAAAACAGTCGCAAAACTGTGAATGACAAAACGAACTTGATTGGGCAAACCTGTGCCCACAAAAGCAACTTGCACTCAAAGCACAACGATAGCGGCAAACACAGTCGGCGATCCTCGAGATCTGATCAGCGGCGAAAGTTGTCGGCTTTTATACGAGTCATCGAAGGTTCCAGAGTAATCCATGCTGCTCCCATGTCTTCCAGGAAGTAATAGACAATTCACGTCGCTCATACAATCAGATTTCATAAGCGACGGTGACAACAGACAACGGATAGAAGCATCGATAAAGTTACAGAAACTTCCGATACATGCAGGCGTGCCCTGCGCTGAGCGCATGGAGTGGCCGAGAGATAACGCTGTGCTACATCCGCAAAGAGCATTTTTTCAGTTATGACTTAGTGGCGCCGCCTGGTGGGGGAATATGATCTACTCGCAAAATGGCTGCCGTAGTACCACCCCCTTAAGAAGATGCTCTCATTCTTTTGAAATGTGCTTCACAATTACAGTAGTGAGAAAGGTTCTAAAATCACTATCGGTATAATCGACTGCATACTTTTAGATATGACAGAAATTAGAACCTTAAACGAGGACTCTGAAAGAATTATGCAGATCCAAATGCAAATGCTGGAGTATATATGAAGCAAAACTTTAATGGAGTGGTTAGTAAATTCTGTACAGCTAATGGCATTGCGTACCAATTGTTTACTTTCATCCATATGCAACATGTAATCTCGTGCAACAGTTATTTTTATGCCCCACAAGCATAACAATTTCTATATCTCTTGGGCCGTGTTTGCATTTAATTGTAAATACATTGAAGGCTTTTATATTTCTTTTGTAACAGTGGCACGTACTCATTTTGGACAATTAGCCAATAATTCGCACATACTGAATGGCTAAATCATAAAAAATAAAGCACCTGAAGGAAGCCATTGAATACAATGCGCTATTTCATCAAAGAATTGGTGCCCTTTAGAGATGCCTACAGGCCTACATTACTGGCTAATGTGTTATGTATGAAATAATGTTTTATTACACACAACAGTCACCCACTTGCTCGCACACCTTGTTGGTTAACATACAGTATATATAATCCTGTTAGCTGGTACTACCATTCAGAGCACATATAAGCTTGACATATGCATCCACGAATATATCAGGCAAGAAACCATAGACTCATGCCAAACTGCAAGAAGAGGCAAAGAAAGGTTTACTTCAAAATTTTCCGTTGATGAAATGTAGTCTGGTGTTTGTGCTAGTGCACAGCTTCTTATAAAGCTCACCACTGACCTGACCGCTACGTGGACCTCAGCGGCAGCACACAACAGGTTCAGGCCCTCGCATGCTGCTGCACCTATAGAGTCACCGACCACCTCGGCTGGTACAGAGATGGCACTGCTGCTGGCGTCTTCAGCACCAAATTCTGCTACTTCTGCCGCTCAAGGCGCTGCAGTAGCCGAAGCCGCAGATCTGTGCATCCCTCTGCAAATGCATGGAAAGCTCAAATGTGACAACCTCTCTTTATGTAATTCGGCCAGTAATCATGTCTGCTGTAAAGTGTGACACCACACCAGAGGCCATATTTCATTTATGATGAAGGCACGCAAAATGCAGCATTGAAAGGAAGGCTTATGTGTTGAAGGTTGTCAAAGGAAAATGAGGTATATTTGATATCCCTAGCAAAAGTGATATCATAACAACAAATAAGGATGAGTGAATAACAGCAATTCAACATGAATAAATTTACACACCTCAGCATCGCAAGTAAAATGCAGCTGAAGTTCCGGCTACAAAAGAATTCCCCCCCCCCTTTCTGTTGTGGCTGCTTTTTGTCCCATGCAGCCCAGCACCCCATTCGTTGCATGAATATATTTTGCGTTACTGCAAATATAAACCTTCAGTTGAAAGTCAGTGTTGTGTTGACTGGTCACTCTTCTTCATGCTATTTCTTTAGCTGTTTTTTTTGCATTATATATCTACTAGCCCAACACCAAACTCTCCTGAAGCGACAAAAGTAAGCGCCTGTACAAGAGACCATCCGATACGTAACATATATAATTATTTACCGCTGCACGAGTGAAGCAGATACCTGCTGAACCTGGAAATCTGTGCAGCAGGAACCGCTTCTTGTAAGATGGGTGGGAATATTGTTGGCAGGTAACCCGGAGGATTCTCTATGTTGCTTTTTCCTTCGTTGACAAAGTGCCTCGAACATACTCTCTAATTGTTATTTTGGCTCCAGTGTGAGAGGTCATCACCGCTGAAACATGACAGAGGCCAATCAGCTGACATTAAGTAACGCGAAGACTGAACAAATGCGTGCTAGCGTGCGAACACTCGACGTGTGGTGCAGTGCACTCCAGCCTTGGTTCTGTTCTACGCGTGAGAAAGCATCAGCATGATTGAGTCCGCTTCCAACACTCGCGTCTTGATTCCGGCGCAGACAGGAGCTGCACGTTGGCTTATCAATGCACAACAAAAGCACACTGCATACAAAACTCCAGCACGGAGCGCTTACGAAGCTAGATTTGACACGTAACAATCACTGCACCTTTGTTTTGGAGCGAGACGAGCTAAACGACTATTCAACCAATTTACAACAGCAGGAATCAGTTGACACGCCTTTATGCAGTTGTCACTTTATTTGGCGTTTACGCCTTAGTACGTTTAATGAAAATTCGCAAGAGCGACACTTACTTGATGCGCCGATCCACGGCGATCCACTTCAGCCACCGGGTTGCTTCCCACAATCTTGAAGGGAAGCGGTAAAATTTGATGCCGTCATCCCCTTCGCAGTTGTGGCAATCCTTAATGCAGCAGTATTTGCGCTTGTTGTTTTTCACACCTCTCACGGAGGAGCTGCCGAGAGGCCGCGGTAAATCCATTGCAAAATTGGAAAACTAGGCTGTCAGGCGTGCTTGAGCGCAGCACGGACAAAGGTGCTATGGCAGCGAAGGCCTACCCACGGGTGCTCACCGCCGCTGCTAGGTGGCGCGACATGTACAGCAAAACTGCCTTGCAGGGTGCCCATGGGGTGCCTGGCAGAGGGAAGGTCTATGACAGGCTCACATGGTTTTCCCCTTTGCTATTGAAGCATGCCAGAAAGCTGACATGAATGCTCTTACTGGAGATGCTAAATAAAGTACTGGCATCTGGAACAGTACCACAGGCCTAGAGATGCGTGCATGTTCAGCTCATCTTGAAGCGAGGTCTGACAGGACACTGCTGGACAGCTATCGGCCTATGCCATGATTTCCACACTCTATTATAACGCTGTTTGGCCATGTGATCAGGTTGAGGCTGCAAGGATGGGCTGAGGAGCAAGTTCTGTAGGAGCTTGACTGAGTGCTTCATTGCATGTTGACCTACCTAGAAGACGCATGTCCGATAAACTAGTCATGTAGCTCTGAGACAGACAACCCAATGTCTGCTGCCAGGTATATATGAGAGGACTGATTGAAGAACTCAGCCTGAAATTTCTGGAACAAGCAGAGAACATGCTGAAAACTGTGGAAGCTACTGAACTGTGTGTTGATGCTCTAAATGCCAAAGATTATGATGTGTGCTTTTCGACAGCAGGACTCTGAAAGCAGCTCAAAATCATGCATGAGACGTACTTCAATGCCAACTGCAGCGGCAAAGTAACAAGCAAAGGTGAGTAATGTATAGTCACCAAATTTTGTGGTTCTCACTTGCCCGTGGCTATGTACTTGGCTTCCTTTGTGACATATAACAGTTTTCTTTTTTGGTGTGTTTAAATAAGTATTTTCTACAATCCTCGCGCTTTATTGTTTTTAGGTGGACAATGCTTGAGCTGCAGATACATCCAGAAGGCCCTTACAAGGAGGTCCAACGTTCAACAAGCGCCTGCCAGGCCATTGCCAAAAAGTTGAGATCAGTGGCACGGCAGAGCAAGCGCTTCGCTTCACGAATTGCCACAAGAAAGAAAGACATTGAAAAGATGCAAGGGTACAATTCAGAAGCAACAGAAATGTGCAAAGCAGTGCTTTGCAGCAGCGGCAGTGAAAAAGAAAAGTTTCCGCTGATGCAAAATGTGAATACTCCAATGCATCATAATGAAAATGAGTTCCCGTCTTTATGACGACAGAATCGGCAATGGAATACTTGCATTACCTAGTACATCTGCAGTGAAATGATACATGGCCCTGTACTGGTCAGCATTTGGCTTCAGCAAGGAAGTGTTGGAGGAGCTGAAATGCAAGACACAAGACATGGACTCATTCAAGAAGCACAGTGGGCTTCTTGTAGATGAGCTGAAGCTCTCAGGGCATCTGTCTGTAAAACAATCTGGCCAACTCGAAGGTTTTGTAGATTTAGGAGATTTCACCACTGAAGCATATAAAACCATGTACTCGGATCACAGTATCGTGATTCTATATGTGCCATTGGTTGGCAAGTGGACGCAAGTGCTTGGGACATTTGTAACAAAAGGCAACATGAAAAGAGATTTGCTGGCTATTAACATGCATTACCACAAACCTGTGGTGACAGTGGCCACAGCTAGATTTAATGTGCCGGACGTTTGGGAAGAACCAGCACGGGAGGGGAAACCCCACCTCATGTCGGCCTTTGCTGTCCAGCACTGGCCTCCCCAAAACATCATTTGTGAGTGAGCTACCTAGAGGAAAGCTATTGTGTCTCTGTAATATTTATATTTTATAGCTGTGGCCTACCTCAATTATGTCGTACTGGAGCAACACAGTGGAAAACAAAAACCGTAGGGAAGGGGGAAAAAGGAAAAAAAGGTGAAAGAAAGAAAAAAATTGTTAAATGACAAAGGACAACTAGAAATGTTAGCGAACGCATGACAAATCTCTGAGGAACATCTACACTCTTTTCCTGAACCTACTGAGACAAATTAAGCTACTGCAGAAGATGCAGGCACTTAACCAAGCCAGATCTGAACGAAATAGACCCAAAGTCTTGCCTAACTCCAAAGTTTCCCAACAAGTCGTGCTTCTCGCTCCGAAAACCAAACCATGAGCAGAAAATTTCTGGCATGGATCGAAGCAGCTCTGCAAAGGAGCATACTTTGCTGCCTTCTCACATGCCTTTTCTTTAAGCACCCCTACATTGGCATCCCATACAACAGCTAAGTCGACCACCGACACTTTGTCTACAGTATCAATGACTATATCAGGCTTCAGCCTAGTGCCCTCCCGAGTCGTTAACCGAGGTTCTTCTTGAACCGTAATGCTCGGAGTCTTTTCCTGCACTAGGCAGGCAACCTGTTTAGCCACGAAGTTGTGTCACTCAGTACGTGCAAGGTGCACAGACTCACACTCCTGCAAAATGTGGAATGTAGTTTCCGGCTTTTCATGACAGCGATGGCATAGCCGTGACGTCGGATCACTGCTTTGTTTGTTAGTGAGAGACCTGGTTGGATACAGATTATTCCTAAGGCGCAAAGCCTTAAGACAATCACCTTCCTTCAACCACTTGGAATCGTGATTCAACCAAGTGTTAGCCATGACCTCGTCTTGGTGTGCCAGGAGGTCCTTATTGGTATATTTTAACCTTACATCAGACCACCACTTTAGGGGTCCTCTATTTAATGCCGATTCAATCACCTTCGGAGAAGTTATTCCGGAAGGGATTTGGAAAAGTTCAGCAATTCTTCGAAAATTCTTATCTAAAATACTGTCAAAAAGATTATTTACGAATGTATCCCCTAGCGTAAGTAAATGCGCAAGGCTCTTGAATTGAACCGCCTGAGCCACCCTCTGCAGCTGAATAACGCCCAGCCCCCCACTGTTCGACGGTAGCCATACATGGTGTTGAAAGTCGCAAACGAGCACCATACATTGTGCACCCATGGATGGGAGACCGACGACACAAGAGAAAGAGGGAGCCGGCGAACGGACGAGAGGCGCCCCACTGCAGCACGTGCCGGCCGGCGCATCTACAAACAACCTGATGATGTACCGCCGGCTTTTCGGTGAACCGCCTACTCAGTGCGAGGCGCGGGCGCCCCCGACAAGGACAAAGGCCTCGGTGCGGCCAAAAGAGAATGTGGACTTTGTGTAACTTCTCCCTTTCCCTTCTCCTTTCTTCGATCTATCTTTTGTAAATAAACCAGTCTCGAAACGGATCCCAACGAGTGAAGTTCCTTCCTCCGAGGCTCCTGCGTGCATGGCCGATGCCGTCCACCTTAGTTAACATGCAGCAAAAGTTAGCGGAATCGTCCAAGAGCGACAGCAATTAGAGTTAGCCCAAAGGCGCGAGCATTCATTTACATTTTTGGTGCCGAAACCCAGGAGTGCTACATCTGGAGTAACTTCGCCTGCACATCATGGAGCGACTACAAAGGAAGCAAGCGGCCCTGCGACAAGCCATCGACACTACCATCGCAGCGGCCAGCACCTTACTTCAAGCGACAGAAGCACCAACGGGTGAGCTTGAAGAACATTTGGACATTTTTCTTGAGCAAGCTGAAGAGCTTAAAACAGTCAACGACGCTATAGAAAAGAAAGTGGACCTACAGGAGCTCGACACTGTATTAACAGAGTGTGCTGCGTACAGCTTGAGAATTTGCACCTTGAAAACAAGAATAAAAAGGGCACTGAGAGGTGGAGCCGCGAGCTAAACGAGGTCAAGTACATCGTCAGAAACAGGAAATAACTCTGACCACGTCGCACAGTCAGGTTCCGTCCAGCATGCAGTTACGACGACTCTTCAGCTACCGTCGACAACGACAAGACTTCCGAAGCTAGAGATCGCCAAATTCGACGGAAACCTGCGCTCATGGCACAGATTCTGGAATCAGTTCGAGTCTACCATCCACAAGAATCCAGCTCTACATCCAATTGACAAGTTTCAGTACTTGACGAGCTATCTCAGCGACAAAGCAGCAGCCGCTATCGACGGGCTACCACTCAGTGACCGAAATTATGAAATTGCAGTGAAGACATTGGTCAAAAGATTCGGAAAGGACGACGTTATAACTGAAGAACATATGACGAGGTTGCTCAACATCTGACCTGTCCATAACATCCTCGACACCGAGAGGCTGCGGACCCTTTATGATGAGGTACAGACGGGGGTTCGGAGTCTCGAGGCATTGGGTGTGGCATCGAGCACCTATGGAGTGCTTTTATTAACAGTCCTACGGAAGAACATACCGAATGAGCTTTGCCTCGGTTACTGCAGAATAAAGACAACATCTGCAGTCGCGCCAGGAGATGATCTTCAAAATTTCCTCAGTTTCCTCAAGACCGAAGTAGAAAGTCGAGGCCGAATGTGGAACCCGTCAACAGCTGAGCGCCGACAGGCTGAGTCGCCCGATCCGCAAGGATATTCTTGAAAAGAAGTCATCCGCGTCGGTTTTAACTGCCGTCATGAAAGCTGAAACACTGCGCAAATTTTGCGAAGCGAGCAGCCACTTAACTGCCGACTGTGATGTTGATTTGACTGCGGATCAGAAGAGGACAATTGTGCAGCGGGAAAGACTTTGCTTTAGGTGCGCCAAGGCAGGTCATCGAGCACACGAATGCCGCAACTCAAGATGGCTTAAATGTAAGAGATGTTCCGGCCGGCACGTTGCAGCCCTGTGTAACCTGAATCGACCACCAGCAACAGGAAAGTCGGAAGAGAAGACTGTACTCACTGAGACAATCGTACAGTCTTCGCTGCAAGTCGAAGGCACCAAGAAGAGAACCCGTGTCCTTCTGCAGACAGCTCAAGCGTGGGTTCAGGGTAGGGAGAAGCGAGCGATGGTCAGGCTGATGATTGACGGCGGAAGTCAGCGCACCTTTGTCAAGAAAGAGGTTTCACAGAAGATGGAACTACGTGTGATGGGAGATGAGACCCTGAAAATAATGACATTTGGAAACGACAAGCCGTCTTCAGGAATGAAGTGCCGCCGAGTGGAGTTATGGCTGTGCAGTCGACACAGCGGAAAAAAGATCCGCGTTGAAGCGCTTAAGATCCCACAAATCTGCTGCGACATCGTGCCAGCACCTGAAGCTTCCACCGCCAACTACCTCGAAGAGCAAGGCCTCGAACTCGCCGACAGTACGCAGGATGGAGCAGAGATAGGGCTGCTGCTGGGCTCCGATTACTACTGGGAGGTCACAACCAATGGTGTCAGGCGCCTGGACAGCGGTCTCGTAGCCGTGGAGACTATTTTTGGCTGGACCCTGTAGGGGACAACGCACACCACAGAATCAACAGCAACGTACGTGTCCACTGTGGGAGTGTTGCGCGTGGCTGTCATCAGTGAGGAAGACCAAGACGACACTGCTGCTCAACTTAAATCGTTTTGGCAGCTCGAGCACATTGGCATTGTCGACGAAGGAGAGGCCGACGGGGAAGACAACCAAGTTTTGCGGGAATTCCGGGAGAACGTCTCCAGCAACAACTGCCGATATCAAGTTTCCCTTCCCTGGAAAGAGAATGCTGGCGATTTGGCAGACAACAAAGCCACGGCTTTCAGTAGGCTCAGGTCGTTGACGACAAAATTGATGGGCAACAATGACCTTATGCGCGATTATGACCAGGCAATCAGGAACTGCCTGCAAGCTGGACACGCCGAGGAAGCGAACGAACTGGGTGAGTCCCCACTGGGGCCCATTTACTACATGCCGCACCGAGGTGTTGTCCGGCCTGGTAGCGAAACAACTAAGTTGAGAGTCGTATTCGATGCCTCCTCCAAAGCGGCGGGAAAGCTGTCACTGAACGACGTCCTCTTCGCAGGACCTAATCTAAATCCAAACCTAGCGGACATCCTGATTCGATTCCGAGTGCATAATGTGGCCATAATGTCCGATATAGAAAAGGCTTTCCTTCAAATCGAGCTTGCAGAGAGTGAGCGCGACGCTGTCCGCTTTCTGTGGTGTCAAAGTACACCAGGGCAGAGTGACGCGCTCCCTTCAATCAAAGAGTACCGCATGACAAGGGTGCCATTCGGCGTTACATGTAGCCCGTTCCTCCTCGCAGCTACCTTAACCTCTTATGACCTGTTGTCGCGATTTCGCATCATACCGGTTTTAAGCCGCACCACCAGAAGAAAACATCTGTAGCCGCTACCCCTGCGCTCAGAGGGAATCCACAGATGTCTGGCAACACGTGGAAAAGGCAGCGCCATCTATCGTCGATTCAGTAAAGAGCTGACGGCTGCCATTTCTCCAGTTGATGCCGACGAAGAACATTTCTCACTATCCATCCATTGACATCCGTCTCCATTCAAGGTATGTAAGTTTTTTGAATATAAAAAAATTTTGCAGGCACTTGGTTGAATAATGCACGCAGATCACGTAAATAATTTGTTTTTGAAGATTAGTTGTGTTTTCAAGCGTGTGTCGCTTTGTCGCGTTTTCGCATCAACAGGCTGTAGCGTCCCGATTTGTGCACAACTTCGTCTTCCTCGGCATGTGGTCAAAAAACTAGTAATTTTTGTTTTTTGCAGTTATTCGGTGCTTTTTGTTCGTGATGGACACCAGAAGGTTCTACGGGATCAGGGTTCCACCCGTTGAAGAAAGCGAAGATAGCTGCCTCAGCGACAGCGATTCGGAATACAGCCCTGACACAGTACATGCTGCCCCATCAGATCAATCTGGGCAGTCTGGGAGCGACACAGGTGCGCAATTTTTTGTTTGTTGGGCGAGTTGCATTCGGCTGCAATGTGAAACGCCGTCAGCGTTCTTTCGTGTTGTATTGCAGTGGCGCGTCTTTTTCTTTTGAAGCCAAAAGCTTCACTACGATAGTCAACACCGCGTTTGTCGGAGCACGAGTGACGTCACGCACTGCGCAGGCTACTGCCCATGTGCGCCGTCGCTTCTCCGCGCCACCGTTTGACCTTTCGCCGCAGCCGTGCGCATTTGAAAGGAGGGGTATATAAGGCGCGCTTGCCCATAGAACAGGCGCACGCTGCCGCGCGCTATGCGTCATCGTTTGACGTTCGCCGCAAGCGCGTGTTTATCGCGGATCACCGCAGCTTTTCGCTTCGAGATATCCAGGCCCTTAGCTAAGCCCCAGCCAATTTTTTCAAGCCAAGGTTTTTGTGGCTTCTCAAATGTGGTTTGCGACCTCGCAGTGATTTCTTTTTCTTTTTTTGTTTGCAGATGAAGAAGGTGAAACGGAAGAGCCGTCAACGTCAAGCGCAAGAAGTTTCCTCTGGAAGCAAGTGAACCATCCGCGGACATGCCACCCTCAATGGGAAGACGGTCTTCCAGACCCTCCAGATGAGCCGAAAGCTCCCATTGCGTACCTCCGGTATTTTTTTGACGACAAGCTTCTTGAGGAGATTACAGACCAGTCCAATCTCTATGCAGTGCAGAAGAATGCCAACAAAGCATTGTGCCTAACACGCGCTGAACTGGAGCAGTTTCTTGGGGCCACAATGTATATGTCCATATACAGGCTTCCGCGATCGCGCATGTACTGGAACCGCGAGATGCGAGTAGAAAAAGTGGCAGAAGTTATGTCACGTGACAGGTGGCAAGCGATAAAGAACAGCCTTCATTTCAACGACAACAATCTCCTACAAGCAAATGCTGGCAAAGACAGGCTCTTCAAAATGCGACCACTCATTGACAATCTGCTGCTCAAATTTCAAATCCTTCCAAAGTCACAGATGCTGGTGGTCGACGAGCAAATTGTGCCGTTCAAAGGCCGCTCCTCACTCAAGCAGTACGTCCCTAGCAAGCCTCACAAGTGGGGCTACAAGATTTTTGTACTTTGCGACACCCACGGACTTGTCTCTGACTTCTCTATATACACAGGGGACATCCGCCCTGTTCCTGGATTACCTGACCTTGGAGCAAGCTCTAATGTTGTGCTCGAGCTTTCGCGCTCCATCCCAGAGAACAAGAGCTACTTGCTCTTTTTTGACAACTGGTTCACATCCATAAAACTGCTGGTAAATTTGCATCAGCGTGGTATTCCAGCAATGGGAACTGCACGCGCAAACAGAATTTCTGGATGCCGACTGCCCAGCGATGCAGAAATGAAGAAGAACGGTAGAGGAAGCCACGTGGAGAGGCAGGCTACTATTGAAGGGGTCGAAGTCCGAGTAGTGAAGTGGTACGACAGCCGGGGAGTGAATATTGCTAGCACATTCGGGAGTGCCCAGCCTCTAGGAAGCTGCCAGCGGTATGACCGCAAAAAGAAAGAAAGATGTGAAGTTGAGCAGCCAGCCATTGTGAAGGCTTACAACACTTTTATGGGTGGAGTCGACCTTCTCGATGGGCTCATGGCGTACTACAGAATTTTTCTGAAGTCGAAGAAATTCTACCTGCGATTTTTTTTTCATTTTGTGGACATGGCTGTTGTGAGCAGCTGGCTGCTCTACCGGAGGGATTGTGATGCTCTAGGAATCCCAAAGAAACATCAACTGGATCTTCTAGCGTTCAAGGCTTCTCTAGCCAGCTGCCTGTGCAATCAAAACAAGGACGTGATGAAGAAGAGGGGCCGGCCGTCTCTTTCCGTGGAAGGAGAGCTTGAGAAGAAGAAAAGAAGAGGACCAGCAGCTCCAACACCTAATGCTGAAGTCCGTCAAGACAATGTTGGCCACTGGCCTGAAGTGTCGCAGCAACGACAACGATGCAAGATGCCTGGCTGCAAAGGCCAACCTGTTTCCTTCTGCACAAAGTGCAAAGTTCATCTGTGTATAAAAAAAAGTTCAAATTGTTTCATTTCTTTTCATAAGAACTGAGATACAAATGTGCTAAACTCAAAGAAATGAGCTCTCAAGTGTGTTTGAAAATAAACATTTTTTGATCCATTACGACCTGTTGTCGCGTTTTCGCGACATAGCTGTAACTTTCTTCCTAAAACCCCGACACGCTTGCTGTGTAACTTCCTCATAACCAGAACATAAAAAGCCACAGCAAAAATAATTTTTTTATGCAGTATGCTAAATTCAGGCTAGAAGAGGTTAAGCCATCATCTTAAAATGGTACAGGAGAAATTTCCTCGCACCACTAAGATCCTGAGTGACAACCTGTATGTAGACGACTTGGTTACTGGTGCCGACAGTGTAGAAGAGGCAGAGCGCATAATCAGGGAATCGCAGTCCATACTCAAGGCTGCAGGTATGAACCTCAGGAAATGGCGATCAAACTACCCAGAACTGATTGCATCGTTTGCCGAGACTGAAAGCGCCCAAAAAACTCTACCGGAGCTAGGCCCCACAAAGATTCTCGGTGCAGAGTGGAGGCCTGACACAGACGAATTCGTTTTTGAGATGACTGCCCTGATTGGATTTTTGGCAAGTCGGCAGGACACGAAGCGATTCGTATTGCAGGCCTCGGCGCGCATTTTTGACCCATTTGGCTTTCTCTCGGCCATTACCATCACGGCGAAGATCATGTTCCAGAGCCTCTGGGAGTGGGGTACAGCGTGGGACGAAAGGCTTCCTTCAGATTTACAGGAGACATGGGATAAACGGTGCTAACAACTTCCTCAACTTCGGCAGATATCAGTCCCAAGAATATTGGCTCGTAACCTAAGACATGCCCGAACGAAATCTGAGCTGCACTTATTTTGTGACGCTAGCCCGAAAGCATACGGTGCAGTGGCCTACATAAAAGTGCAAAATGAAGAGGGTGAAATCACCATAGCACTATTAATGGCAAGGGCCAGAGTCGCTCCACTGAAGCGACTGTCACTGCCGCGGCTAGAGCTGATGGGAGCGCTGATTGGTGCACGGCTCGCAGGCTACCTGACAAAACAACTGAACGTAGATGGCATTTCTGTGCACTGTTGGACAGACTCCACTGTCGCACTCAGTTGGATCAGGAGTTCTGCGCAAAGGTGGAAACCCTTCGTTTGCAATCGAGTGCAGGAAATTCAAATGCTAACAGACCCAACTGTGTGGCAACATTGTCCCGGCAAAGAGAACCCGGCGGACTTACTTACCCGTGGGATCTTGCCTGCGGAGCTGGTCGGACGCAAGGACTGGTGGACAGGCCCAGAGTGGCTTAAAAGGGAAGAGCGAGTCATTACGGTGCCAGATATGCGGGAGGGCGAGCTTTGCATGGCAGAAGAGCGAGCGGTCCATATTCTTCACACCATCACAGAGAGCACACCGGAACCACTAATGAACCTGGAAGACTATAGCTCACTAACGAGAGTGCTCCGCGTAACAGCGTGGGTCAGGCGTTTCATTCTAAACTGCCGATGCCGGTCGAAACTTACGGGCGAGGTGACGGCTGAAGAGGTAGCCGACGCGGAAAAGCTTTGGCAAAGAACCTGTCAATTAGACATGTTCGGGAACGATGTTTGCGCGCTGCGTGCCGCCAGACCGCTCGACCGGGCATCGTCGGTGATAGCGTTGAACCCATTCTTGGACGCTGACGGTATAATGAGAGTTGGCGGGCGGCTTCAGTACAGCACAGAAGAAGAAAGCGCTAGGCATCCCGTAATATTATCACCGTCTCATCCGTTCACACGCTTGCTCATTTCTTTGGAGCATAGACGCCTACTGCACGCCGGAGTACGGGACACGTTATCCCAACTTCGAGAACGCTACTGGATTATTCGAGGAAGACAGGCCATCAAATCGGTCATTCGACGCTGTCTTCCGTGCCAGAGGCAGAGTTGCCGAGCTGCACAAGAGCCCACTGCCCCGCTTCCCCCCTACAGAGTGACCCAGGCTGAGCCATTTGAGACGACGGGTATCGACTTGGCGGGGTTCATATTCTACAATGATAGCGGGTCCGAACACAAAGCTTATGTTGCTTTGTTTACTTGTGCGACAACACGAGCCGTTCACCTGGAGCTTGTTAGAGACCTCTCGGCGAAGTCATTTCTGATGGCGTTTAAGAGATTTGTGTCAAGGAGGGGAATCTGCAAGATGGTTCTGTCCGACAACGCATTGACATTTAAACGGGCATCTAAAGATCTGAACCAGATGTTCCACGCCATAAAGGGAAGCGAGGTCCAGTCCTTTTTTAGTGCACAAAATATCAGTTGGAAATTTATTGTTGAGAGAGCGGCGTGGTGCGATGGCTTTTGTGAGAGAATGGTGAGAACCGTGAAGGCCACCCTTCGCAGAGTGCTCGGAAGGAGCTGCCTTGACCATGACAGCCTCTCCACGGTTCTAACCCAAGTCAAGGCGGCCGTAAATTCTCGTCCGTTGACTTTCGTCTCTTCGGACGCGGGGGAGCTTATGCCCTTGACTCCAGCACATTTCCTAGTCGGTCGCAGGCTAACGAGCTTGCCTCCCTTCCGAGAGACCACTGAAGTCAAATCGTCAGCACAGACACTCCGCCGCGCCGGGCTTGTTGGCGGGAGACGCGCCGGGCTTGTTGACTCATTCTGGAAACGGTGGAGACGTGAATACCTACTGCAGCTTCGCTCAGCACATGTTACAAAGCCAGGCAGAGGAAGAGGCATCGGTGAGGGAGACATAGTTCTCCTCGGGGATGATCGGGCTCCACGCCAGATGTGGAAACGCCCCCGACAAGGACGAAGGCCTCGGTGTGGCCAAAAGAGAACGTGGACTTTGTGTAACTTCTACCTTTCCCTTCTCCTTTCTTCGATCTATCTTTTGTAATTAAACCAGTCTCGAAACGAATCCCAACGAGTGAAGTTCCTTCCTCCGAGGCTCCTGCGTGCACAGCCGACGCCGTCCACCTTAGTTCACACGCAGCAAAAGTTAGCGGAATTGTCCAAGAGCGACAGCAATTAGAGTTAGCCCAAAGGCGCGAGCATTCATTTACACATGGATATTGGGAAAACCTGGAGGTAGATGAAGAACCTTTTTGATCCACTTACGAATGAGCCCGTCCAGCCTGCAGGACTCCGAAGAAACCTCACGAGTATTTGGTGCACTATACAAAAATACTGAAATGACCAGTTGTGTTAGGCAATTTACCTTCTCAAATGGCTTTAGTGAGGCCTTCGTAAGATCAAGAAGTTTCACAGCTTTTTCAGAATGGACAGTTGGATATTTATTTATGAAGATATATAATATGCATGACATCTGCGTTTATCTAATGTGCGTGATATCTAATGTGTATGAAGATTCTATATGTGCCATTGGTTGGCGAGTGGATGCAAGTGATTGGGACATTTGTAACAAAAGGCAACATGAAAAGAGATTTGCTGGCTCAAGTAATGATAGAAGCCACAACACTCACAGAAAAGAGTGAGCTTTTCGTTTATTTTACTACATGTGATGGTGCTAAATAAAACCACCGTGTGTAGAAAGTTAGCGCCCAGGGGACAGCAGGAGATGCGAAGTGCTAAGTGGAACACCCAGTTGATGACAGCCATCACACTCACTTAATTTTGGACTTTCCGCGGCTTATCAAGTTCTTGAGGAACAGCCTGTTGAAGTGCCCTTTCAACATACCAGATGGGCACGCAAGCTATTTTCTTCAGTAATTAACAGACAAAAGGGAGACATGGTTATAAAACCAAATCCTTCAGATGTCACATTTACCAAATTGCTTGTTTGAGCAAAAGTGACTATTTCGCTTACGTATTTACAAGTCTAGTAATATTTTTACTTTTGTTCAGGTAACAATGCACCACGTCAGAGAAGCTTACAAGATCAACTCCAGCAGCCTTACGTTAAAGGCAATGCAGGGAATAACAAAAGCCATCAACAGCCAAATTCTTTCGAACAGTGAAGAGTTTCCTACGTGTTCCAAATCTTCGGTAAGAGAATTCTTCAAGGCATTCACCTTTATAAGGCTGACATTCAGGCAAAGACTAGGCCTATAAATGGCAAACAGGAATTTTTGAGGTAACAATTTGGAGATTGTCATAATGCCGTTGAATAAGTGAATGTGGTGGTTGCACTGTTAGTATGTATGCCTATTTTTATGTACATAGATAAGTGTGTGTACTAGTGTATGTGCGTTTCTTAACCTAACTCGAATTTAAAGTGCAGCTGTAAAAAGTCAGTTTCAGCCAAAAGGTAAAGCACAGATAGCAATAGCATCAGTGCGACGATGACAACAAATTTTCACTTGGAGTGTCCCTATAATTGCTATTGCAATAATATAAGTAAAGTGTAAAGTAAGACCTATGTTTTGAAGAGCTCAAACTTGTAATGAGTCACATGATTTTTTTAGAGGAGGATCAACTGCCTCATCTGTATCATGACATCTCGGTTCCCAGGAAAAGCAATGCGACCCAACTCTTCCTCAATCGAAGCTCTCTCAGGTTTTGTTGGAGTACCAGATGGCTTAGGAGAAGCATGCAGGTGGAGCTGGTGGTTTCTTGAGCGGATCAACAGTGACTGGTCTGCGTCTGCAACTGACTAACAAAGAAAAAAGCTAAAGGAAGCAGCTTATGTCGATGTAGAAAAAGCCCTGTACTCATAGTTCCTTAACATGTGAGCAAAAAGCATGCCATTGTGTGGGGCCAATCTCAAGCAAAAGGCCCTTAACTTCCCAAGCATCCTTGGGTGCAACGATATCAAGGCCAGCAGTGGTTGGCTGCAACGATTCAAGGAACGGCACGGTATTGTAGGCAAAATGGTCAGTGGCAAGTCAGCATAGGTGAACGCATTTGAAGCAGGACTGGCTGCGTGATTGTGCTCCCTACATATTGGCACATTACAGTGTCCCCAACATGAGCAATGCCAACGAGACTACATTTTTCTACCGGCTGTTACCAAGGGAGATGGCTTTCAAAAATGAAAAGTGCCCCAGTGGCAAACACAGTAAGTGGCATCTGACTGTTTTGTTGTGCATGAACATGGACAGCAGGGATAAATGTGTGCCATTAGTGATTGGAACAAGTGAGAATCCACATTGTTTCAGCAGGAAGAGCATGCAAATAAAATGCTCGTCAAACAAAAAGGCATGGATGACACAGAATTGGTTCCGCCACTGGCTGAAGGACCTGGATGCTGAGATGCACAAGGCGGAACGAAATAGCTGCTTCCTTTTAAACAATCACTCAGCTCATCATGTTCAGGACTGTGTGCTCTCCAATGTTGAGCTGAAGTATTTCCCAGCTGCACCTCCCTGATACAACCACTCGACCAGGAAATAATAAGCAGTGTCAAGTGTGCGTACCACAAGTGGGTCATCGAAAGGCTTCTGCTGAACATTGAGCTCCAGAGAGAAACAGATATGAACGTGTTCATGGCCTTGGAGATGCTTTCACGGTCGTGGCAGCCGACAAACAGGGAGATTGCGGACAACTGTGTAAACAAGCCATGATTCAATGAGAACATTTATTTGAATGAAGTGGGGTGAGAAGCAAATGACGGCGATGAAAGCTTGGCATCCATCATGGATATCGTTGGCTTGTGGCAGATGCTCTGCGATCAGGGTGCTGCTTCCAGCAACGTAATGCTCGAGGACTTTGTCTTCAACGATGGACGTGCTGTGACAACTGAAGAGCTGGAAAATGACGCAAAAATCCAGAGCATCACAGAAACAGGCATGGAGGACGGTGTGGTGCCATAGTACGAGCACCACGTGGCGACCACGAGGCCATGGGAGCTGCCTTACTACCTGCACCACGTGGCTACCACGAGGCGACGAAAGCACCCACTTCTCTGTGACGAATCAAGAATTGTGATTGCTGATCAACATCAATTGTGATCAACAATTGTGACAGCTGATCAACATCAAGAATGTTGATCAGCTGTCAGTTGTTTAGCGATACTATTTAAATGGGAAAGTGTACAAACGCTTTCTTGGATTCGTTCCAATTGAATCGCATACCGGCTTGTATCTTTTGTACCGTGATGTCCCTTTTGACGACCAATGGCATCTCAATTGATGACTGTAGGGGCCAAGCTTATGATAATGCGAGTCAGGAAAATACAAAGGACTGCAAGGTCAAATCAAACACCTGAATGAATTGGCAGTCTACGTCCCATGTGCTGGTCATTCACTGAACTTAGTTGGCGCGTGTAGCATTGACAGTTGCCTTGAGGCAGTCAAATTTTTCACTGTAATTCAGTGACTGTATGTGTTCTTTGCTACCTCACCTAAGCGATGGAGGTATCTTTTGGACAGCATGGGCGGAACTGGCCAGCAGCTTGTTTTGAAAAGTCTCTCTGAGACCAGGTGGTCAAGACACGCTGAATCATGTAAGGCCATTCTGAAAAATTTCAGTGCAGTCTTGTGTTGCCTTGAAGCTATATCAAAGAACGCGGAAGAAAACAGTGACACTAGGAACGAAGCGCACTCTCTCTTCAAGAAAATGACAAAAATAGAGCCTGCATTCATGGCGATTTTCTGGAGTGAAACCTTGGAGCGCTTTGACAAAGCGAGCGTAGCACTTCAGAAACCAGGCCTAGACATTTCAGCTGCTGTAGACATGCTGAGCTCTCTAGAAGGCTTCGTTAATTCGAAAATGACAAAACTAGAGACTGCATTCATGGCGATTATCTGGAGTGAAATCTTGGAGCGCTTTGACAAGACGAGCGTAGCACTTCAGAAACCAGGCCTAGACTGAAGACTGCTGTAGACATGCTGAGCTCTCTAGAAGGCTTCGTTAATTCTTTGCGACCTCTCTTTGACACTTTCGAAGAGAGAGCACGCACGCTAAGTACCAATTGTTACGTTTCGCCTCCGACGTGCGGTATAGCCGGCGCGGATGCAACGGACGCCGGGGCTTTGTTCACAGGGGCGGACATTTTGGCCAGTTCAGCGCTGCCCCAACACCTCCTGCTAAGCGCGTGCAGGCATGTTTCAATGCCACATGTCTTCGTGGGTGTGTGTGTGTGTGTGCATGTTGGTGCCCACGCTTGTCAAAGCGCAGCAGCCGGGGAAAGGAGCTCCCCAACTGTGAAGCGAGGTCTGACCGGCGCCGGCCCGGCGGATACTTGTCACTTGTCACAACGTGTCTGTGCGCCGCCGTCATGTGTGCCTCATCCGAGCCATTCCTTCTTGCCCTCGACTCCGAGAGTATAAAAGCAGCTGCCCCCGGACGCCAAAAGAGAAGCTTCGATTTATTCAGTCAAGCAACGTGGTCTCCCGTTTCTCCACTTCAGTCGACCTGACCTGCCGCTCTTTTGCGATGCTAGAATAAACAAGTTGTTCTGTTAGCAGTCGACTCATCCTTTGCCAGGACCTTCGGATGCTTCCAGCTGTGCCCCAGGCCGCTAGGCCAACGCTACCCTTGGGGCTTGCGACCCATTTGCAACAACTGGTTGCCAGCGGTGGGATCGCGACAACGGAGGCCAGCAGCGAAGATATGCAGTCGACTGCATGCTGAGCAGCACAACGACCATCAGGGAGCAGTGCAACGAGCCCTGTGTGATGACTGGTTGCCTGCAGCGGAACGACTGCGCTGAATTCTTGGATGCGAGGTTTGGTGAGTGCGGGACTTTCTTCTTCTGAGTTTTGCAAGGCTTTTGTTAGTGTCAGAAACAGAGCTGGTAATTGTGGTTGTCGTTGCTGCCGGGTTAGTTTGCGGCAAGACAATAGTAGGCAGTAGAGAAAGCAGCATTCAGAGCAGCCATGGATTTGAAGTCATTGCGCAAACCGAAATTGCTGGAGCTTGCAAGAGAGTTGGGTCTGGCTGTCTCAGACAAACTCAGAAAACCAGAACTGCTAAGGGCTATTCTTGAGTTAGAAGCTGATGATGACGAGCTGTCGGAATGCCTTGAGACCATTGAGGAGAGGGAGATGGCAAAAAGACAGGAGCGCGAACGTAAAGAGCAAAAAGAGAAAGAGGAGCGCAACCGTCAACACGCTTTGGAAATGAAGTGTCTCAAGGTAGAGATGGAACGTGCTTGTAATGGAAGTCAGGCACACGGTGCAGGAGAATGAGTATCGTTCAAAATGACTGACCTGATGCGGCCGTTTAAGCTTGGAGAGGAAATTGGTTTGTTCCTGGTTAACTTTGAGCGAACGTGCGAGAAGCAGGGGTTCTCTTGGGAAACGTGGCCACAGCGCTTGCTCACTTTGTTACCCGGCGAGGCGGCCGACGTAGTCGCTCGCTTGAAGAGAGAGGAGGCAGAGGATTTCAACCAAGTGAAATCGAGTCTGCTAAAAAAGTACAGGCTGTCAGCGGAGGCGTTCCGTCGGAAGCTTTGGGAAAATGAGAAAGGCAGAAGTGAGTCATATACAGAGTTTGCCTACAGGCTTTTGTCAAACATGCAGGAGTGGCTCAAAGAAGAGAAAGCGTTTGGTGACCCCGAGAAAGTTCTGCAGTGTTTCGGGCTGGAACAGTTCTATAGTCGGTTACCTGAGAATGTGCGGTACTGGGTCTTGGATAGGCCAGACGTTAGTACGGTGGCTAAAGCCGCCGAGCTAGCCGAGGAGTTTGTGACGCGTCGGGCTTGCGGAGCTAAGGACGGTCAAAAGGGTGAATTTGGCTCCAAGTTTAACCCTTTGTTGCATGGTGTCCACTGCAGTGGACAAATTTCTGCGATTTTTAGAGCAAGTTCAGTGTACGCCAGGTGCTCCTGTGCATGCTGGTCACTACAGTGGACAAAAAAGGTGCGTTTTCGATGCGCTAGATGGCGCCACCATACTGCGGCTGCCTCGAAATTTTGCTACGAAGATGGCTGCCGCCTGCTCGAGCGGGTAAGTGACGTTTGTCTTCACTTTTTGGCTTACCATTCGCACATTTCCCTAATTTGCGATGTATAATTATGCGGAAACAAGAAAAGTGATACTGTTAGGTACGCACCATTGATATTACGACTGAGTAAAACATAGGTCAGTTTTCCGAACAACTTCTTTCAAATGTCCACTGTGGTGGACACCATGCATGGCGGGAAAACGACATGCCCATGTGAGGCTTTTCGTAAGGGTTTACTGCTGCTGCTCAGATTTGAGTGCATTATTTATTATGTTCTATATAGTTTTTAACGCAGCTTTACTTTGTTCTCATTAGGAGGATTCCGGCTTCAAAGAAGAAATTAACCGATGCGGAAATCGATAAACTATTGGATGTCCCGTTGCCACGGGACCAGGTGAATGCGCTACTTGGAGAAGACTTGCCATCTGGTAGTGACGATGATCGCCTTGACAGTGAAGATGATAGCCAGAACGAAGCAGAAGTGGACAGATGGAGTGATATAACCGATAGCAGTGCGAGTGAGGAGGAAGACGTTGACAGCGATGCTGAAGGCGAGGGCGCACCAAAACAGCGTCGCATTCAGAAGGAAAAGCCGAAGGTATGGCGTTGGGATAAGAGAGATATTCCTCATTGCACCAAAGTGCATAACGAGCTGAAGCCTAAGGCTGCAGCTGCCGAAGGCAAAACTGCACTGAAAATGTTCAAGCTCATGTATGGTGAGGATCTCATTGAGCTGCTAACATTTGAATCTAACAGGCACAGAATATCTAATCGTCCAAAAATGAAGGTGATAACAAAGAATGAAATGGAGGTTTTTTTGGGCATATGCATGTACATGTCAATAGTCGACATCTCCTTTTGGCGTTCGTACTGGTCCTCAAACACTAGGCAGGACATGGTTGCTGACGCAATGACGGTGAACAGATGGGAGGAAATATTATCAGTTCTTCACCTCAAGGATGCTGCTTTAGAAAAGAAGAGTTCTGAGGAAGGCTTCGATCGCCTCCAGAAAGTTCGTCCAATGATCGACCAACTGAATGCTTCATTCAAGAATTTGGCTGAACCAGAGTCTTGCCAGGCAATAGATGAGCAGATCATCCCCTTCAAAGGAAGGCACTCGCTAAAGGTGTACATGGCAAACAAGCCAAAAAAATGGGGATACAAAGTCTGGGTAAGGGCCGGTCAGTCCGGGTATGTTCACGAAATAGAGTTTCACGGAGACAACCTGAAGTCCGACCCGCCTGACGCACCCCAGACTATTGGCCCGTCAGGACGCGTAGTGCTGCGCCTTGCCAGAGCTGTACCTCCAAGTACGTTCCTTTTTTTGACAATTTCTTTGCGTCCCCAGAGCTGCTGGCACACCTAAAGGATAAGGGACTGCATGCGACATGCACCCTGCGCAGAAACAGGGCAGCTAAATGCCCGTTGATGCCTGAAAAAGAGCTGAGAAAACAAGGCAGGGGCTCGTTCGACTACAAAGTCGATAGAGAGCATGGCATCATTGTTTGTGAGTGGTACGATAACAGGCTTGTAATGGTGGCCTCAAATGTGCATGGTGTCAACCCACTTGTAAAGGTGAGGCGGTTTGACCGAAAACAAAAAAAAAACACGTTGAGGTCAAAAGCCCTGCACTAATCGCAAGGTACAATGAAAATATGGGCGGCGTCGACAAGTGTGACATGCTGCTTTCTATGTACCGGACGCACCTCAAGACAAAAAATGGTACAAAAGAGTAATTTTTCACCTGACCGATTTGGCTGTCGTAAACGCATGGCTGCTATACCGCTGTGTTGCAGCAGAGTGTAAGATGCAGCCAAGCCACTTCAAGTTATCGGTGGCGATAGCACTGATCAAGGCAGAATCAAGGACCACTGTTGATGAAACTGATTTTTCTAATGCACTAGCATGCTCAGCCGCAGCGAAACGAAGGCCGCCTGCGAAAGCAAGCTCGGTGTCTGCAGACGTGCGGTACGACAGCGTAAGCCACTTCCCCCGCCAGCAAACGTGTGCAGCACAAAGGTGCAAAATGAATGGCTGCAAGCGGAAGACAACATACCTCTGCGGGAAGTGCAAAGTGTTCTTGTGCATTGACGGCAAAAGTGACTGTTTTTTTTATTTCATAATGAAGAGTAAAGTGCCCTTTTGTTATTGGAACAACTTTGCCTGGTGTAAAAGGCAAACATAAACATTTTTACTTTCCCCTACCGGAGCTGGTATTCATGTTGTCCACTGTAGTGGACATTCTGTATCTTCCAAAATAAACATTTGAAAGAGATGAAAAATTTTTTCCCGTTTTTTCTGATGAAGAAAGACACGAAACATGAAAAAAATCACAGTTCGCGCACGTAATTATTCCGCATGCAAAAAAGGGTTAAGAGGCCGAAGCTCACGCCCATGAGAGCAAGGGGGGACACACGTAGTGCGGATGCGAGTGAAAGCAGTCCGACCAAACGTAAGGAGACGGCGGCAGCCGAAATCGAACGCAGAAAGCGGTTCGAGACGAGGCAAGCGGGCGTGTTATACGTGCCAGAAGCCGGGTCACTTTTCGGCGCAGTGTCCAGAAACAAAAACAAAAGTCGTGTGTTTGTCATTATGCAGCACTGACGAGAACATGAAGCTTCTCGAGCCTTACATGCGAGACTTCCTCGTGAACGGGAAAGAGTGCCAAGTGCTTCGTGATTCCGCAGCAACAATGGATGTAGTTCACCCCTCTTACGTAGAACTCGACATGTTCACGGGCGAGTGCACATGGATCAAGCAAGCCGTGGAAGCTCACAGCGTGTGTCTGCCCGTAGCAAAAGTGCTTACTGAAGGACCTTTCGGAGCACTTGAGACGGAGGCCGTAGTGTCATCTATGCTGCCCCCCCAATACCTGTACCTATTTTTGAACAGGTCCGATCACCTCCTGCGCGAGAAGGGGCTTTTGTTTGGTGAGGCTAGCGTTCAGGCCTTAACCAGATCAAGAGTTCGGGAGCTCGCTGCAAAGGTGGTAGTTGCAGGGCCGACGTTGTCGAACAATGAGAAAGGGTCGGAGGCGGAGCAAGCTTATATTCAGAGCACGTCTGAACTGAATAAAATTGAGTCTGTAGCATTGAAGGCACCAGATACTGGAGAGGAAATGCCCGACACGGGAAAGTTAGAAGAGCTATCTGCAGATTTGCTCATCGCGCCTACGTCAGATGGACTTAATAGGTTGCTAAAAGTGAGCCGGTCGGCTTTGATAGCCGAGCAAAAAAAGGATGGCAGCCTAGAAAACATGCGCTGCAATGTCAAGGAAGGTATCGCCAAGAAAAATGCTCATTTTGTGAAAAGAAGTGGGGTCCTGTACCGGAAGTATCTAGACCGCAGGGGAGTGGAGTTCGATCAGCTGATCGTGCCTCAGTGCTACCGTCAGGATCTGTTGCGCTTGTCGCATGGAGGTTCGTGGTCCGGACACCTAGGAGTTAAGAAGACTAAGGACCGTTTCTTGCAAGAGTACTATTGGCCAGGGTGTTTTCGTGACGCAGAAGACTTTGTGAGGACATGTGACACCTGTCAGCGGGTGGGCAAACCAGGGGACAAATCGAGGGCGCCGTTGAAGTCGGTGCCTATCATTATGGAGCCTTTTCGACGGCTCCTTATTGATACAGTAGGACCTTTGCCGGTAACAACCACGGGGTCCAGACCCATTTTGGCTGTGATCTGCCCAGCGACAAAGTTCCCTGAAGCAGTGCCGCTTAAAGAACTCAGCTCAGTTGAGATAGTCAATGCACTACTGTCCATATTTGCGCGAGTTGGTTTTCCTGTGGAAATCCAGTCAGATCAGGGCACAGTGTTTACTAGCGCTTTGACGACAGCCTTTCTCGAAAGGTGTGGGGTAAAGCTGTTACACAGCTCAGTGTACCACCCACAGTCGAATTCCGTTGAGAAGCTCCACTCCGTCATGAAGTGTGTTTTGAGAGCATTGTGTTTTGAACAACAAACTGACTGGGAGCTGTGTCTGCCTGGAGTGATGTTTGCATTAAGGACCGCACCGCATGCGGCTACGGGGTTTTCGCCAGCTGAGCTGGTGTACGGTCACTCGCTGCAGTCTCCGCTTCGAATGCTTCGAGACTCGTGGGAAGGCAGGGGCGACGACCCAGTCGTGGTGGAGTACGTGCTTAGGCTCCTCAAACGCTTAAGAAGGGCACAGGAGTTGTCAGGTGAAGCAATGGCAAAGGCTCAGCAGAGGGCCAAGGTTTATTATGGTCGGACAGCCAGGGCCCGTCGTTTTGAGGTGGGCGATGAGGTAATGATATTGCGCACATCGCTAAAAAACAAACTCGACGTGCAGTGGGAGGGCCCAGCACGGGTTGTTCAAAAACTGTCGGACGCTAACTACGTGGCGAATCTGCCAGGAAAACGGAAAGCACTGCAAGTTTACCACAGTAATCTGCTCAAACCCTATAGACAACGGGAAGCAGTGGTGTGTACGATGGTAAACATTCCCGAAGAGCTTCCGGTCGAGCTTCCAAGACTAGGCTCAGTGACGAACAGGGAAGACACCGATCAAGTCATTAGTGGCTTAATCAGTAAAGCACCGCTGTCGCCTGAGCAGAAAACCAAACTACACCAGCTCTTACAAGAGTTTCAAGGTCAGTTCTCTGAGAGGCCTGGTAGGACTTCTGTCCTTACTCATGAAATAGAACTTACCTCCCCAGAGACAGTACGATCCAAGGCGTACCGGGTGCCACCCCGCCAGCACGATATTATGGAGGCTGAGGTAAAGAAAATGCTACAGCTCGGTGTTATTGAGGCGGGTGAGAGTGATTATACCTCCCCTTTGATTTTAGCTGAGCTACCGGGCAAGGAACCTTATCCTTGTGTCGACTACCGCAGGCTTAATTCTATTACTAAGGATCAAATTTATCCGATCCCTAACATCGAGGAGCGCCTTGAGAAAGTTAGTAGTGCTCAGTTTATTTCCACCCTAGATCTTGTCAGGGGTTATTGGCAGGTTCCACTTACAGAGGAGGCTAGTAGGTATGCGGTGTTCATTTCACCAATGGGAACATTCCGTCCTAAAGTTTTGAGTTTTGGTTTGAAGAACGCGCCATACTGCTTTTGAAGCCTCATGGACAAAGTGTTGCAAGGACAGGAAGAATTCGCTTTACCATATTTAGACGACGTAGCAATATTCTCCGCATCCTGGTCTGAGCATATGGCACACTTGCGGGCAATGCTAACCCGCCTGCGCGAAGCGGGCTTGACAGTCAAGGCTCCCAAGTGCCAGTTAGCACAGGCCGAGGTTGTCTACCTCGGTCACATGATTGGACGGGGTCATCGCCGCCCCTCTGAAATAAAGGTGGCCGCTGTGCGAGACTTCCCGCAACCGCGCACGAAGACCGATATTCGGTGGTTCTTAGGTGTCGCCGGCTACTATCAGAGGTACATCCCCAAGTACTCTGATATCGCAGCTCCCCTGACAGATGCTCAAAGAAAAACAGAGCCCCAAACAGTCGTCTGGGATGAGACAAGGGAAAGAGCTTTTAGCGCCCTAAAGAGCGCCCTAAAGAGCGCCCTAACAAGCCAGCCTGTGCTGCGATCGCCAAACTACACAAAAGGGTTCATTGTTCAGTGCGATGCTAGTGAGCGAGGCATGGGCGTTGTACCGTGCCAACGGGAAAATGGAGAAGGGGAACACCCCGTCCTGTATGCTAGTCGTAAGCTGACCAGGCGTGAGCAGGCGTACAGCGCCACTGAGAAAGAGTGTGCGTGTCTCGTGTGGACCGTTCAGAAATTGTAATGCTACCTAGCCGGCTCGAGGTTTATCATTGAGACGGATCACTGCCCTCTCCAATGGCTGCAGACCATCTCTTCCAAAAATGGCCGCCTCCTGCGCTGGAGCCTCGCTTTGCAACAATATTCCTTTGAGGTGCGTTACAAAAAGGGGAGTCTCAACGGTAACGCCGATGGCTTAAGTCGAGGCCCATAGGAATCATAGGAAACATAGGAATCAGCCTCAAAGTTATTCGTTACTGATGTTTCTCTTCCTGAGGCAGGATTTTTAACATATTGCTTTTGTTTAGTGTTTCAAAGTCATGACGTGCTTTCTGGTGCAATTTTCCAATTTGTGGACGCGTTCTGAGTGCTGCTAGACTACTGTAAGGAACTATGCAGTAGTATAAGAGGGGAAAGAGCCTGGCATGACTTAGTGAGGGTTGTGTCGTGCTTGCTGATTGAGCGGTTGAGTTTTGGCGTAGTTCCAACGGTTGCTGAGAACGAAAAAAAAAAGAAAGGCAACTCTCCCAAAGTCACTTTGCAGTGTCCTGTGTGAACCTGAACGTGAGAACGAGGCCTTCTCGGTGCGCTGCGCTCAAGAAACGCCGAGGGACGACCGACTTCGGTTATGAGCATCATCGAGCGACATCCCTCCGGACAGAGGATGCAGTCCCCTGGCCATTGGGATCTCCTTCTCCCGGCGGGGCTGTCTGTTACGTTTCGCCTCTGACGTGTGGTATAGCCAGCGCGGTTGCAACGGACACCGGGGCTTCGTTCACAGCGGCGGACATTTTGGCCAGTTCAGCGCTGCCCCAACACCTCCTGCTAAGCGCGTCCAGGCATGTTTCAATGCCACGTCTTCGTGTGTGTGTGTGCATGTTGGTGCCCACACTTGTCAAAGCGCGGCAGCCGGGGAGAGGAGCTCCCCAACTGTGAAGCGAGGAGGTCTGACTGGCGCCGGCCCGGCAGATACTTGTCACTTGTCACAACGTGTCCGTGCGCCTCTTCCGAGCCGTTCCTTCTTGCCCTCGACTCCGAGAGTATAAAAGCAGCTGCCCCCGGACGCCAAAAGAGAAGCTTCGATTTATTCAGTCGAGTAACGTGGTCTCCCGTTTCTCCACTTCAGCTGACCTGACCGGCCGCTCTTTTGCGATGCTAGAATAAACAAGTTGTTCTGTTAGCAGTCGACTCATCCTTTGCCAGGACCTTCGGATGCTTCCAGCTGTGCCCCAGGCCGCCAGGCCAACGCTACCCTTGGGGCTTGCGACCCATTTGCAACACAATCAATGTTATCAGGATGAGGGCAAACCCATAGTTCTGAGTAAGAACTCAGACGGAAAAAGCTATAGTGCGCTACAAGGTAGAAAAAAGTTTATCGTAGAGACCTACAATTTTGTACTTGACAGTCTAGGCTCTGCTTTGCGAGTGCGAAATGCTGCCTAACACTGAACTCCGCAAAAGGTTCGGATTCTTAAAATTGCTGACGGAAGTTGGGAGCCAGGCCTCTCTGGCACAGCAGGCTGAGAAGTTGGTGAAAACCTACAAAAATGATTTGGAGCCAGCATTTCCTGCGGAAATCGTTCAGTTTGCAAACCTTCTGCACAACTCTGTGTGCCAGGGCACGAGTCCCCAGGGAATAATGAAGTTGCTGCACGAAAGAAAGCTTATTGGTGCGTTTCCGAACCTTTCTATTGCTTTGCAAATGTACTTAAGCATAGCCGTGGCAAACTGTGAGACCGAACGATCGTTTTCCAAGTTGTCGCTGATAAAAAATTGCCTTCGTTCGAGCCTCCTTGACGACAAGGTGAACTCGCTTGCTATCATGTCCATTGAAAGTGACCTCCTCCACGATCTATCCTTCGAACAGACTATATCTGATTTCGCCAAAGCGAAGGCGTGAAGGATGCCATTTTAAAAGAGGACTGTTTGTGCTATACATGAATAGTTCCAAGAAGTTCGTTGTGTCGCCTCCCAGCCTGCACATTGCCAATGAAACGCTGAGCAGCGTAATTCAAGATATGCAAATCTTCGTTGTTCGTTTCTTGTTCTTTTTGTGATATTTAGCGTGCTTATAAGGAACTGCATGTTTGTTGTTCTTGATAGTGCCACGTTTATTTGGTGTCGTCCTTGCTTGTCTTACCTTTAACAAAAATATTTTCAAATAATGTTTTGTAATTACAGTTGGTAACTTTCATCTGTATTCTAGTGCATTTTTATGATGTTTGTATTGCCTTAAGTATAGTATATATCTATTGCATATTTATAGAGTAACGTGTATAATGATTACTGCAGTCTAATGCTTGAATTTTAATAAAGAATGTTTTGGATACAACCGTGCGTCTCCTCACGGGATTAAACTTAGTGATGCAAACAAAGCCTAGCTTCAGAACGAGCGACATCCGAGCTGTGCTGTCTTTTCTACGTTCTTGTTCATCTTGAGTGCACTAAACTTCTGGATCCGCTGGATGCCGTTTGGATTACGCAACGCCCCTGCCACCTTTGAGCGTATGATGGACTCCTTGCTCCGTGGTTTCAAATGGTCCACATGTCTCTGCTAACTCGACGACGTCATCGTCTACTCGCCAACGTTCTACACTCACCTCGAGCGTCTCACAACTATACTTGATGTATTTTGAAAGGCGAAGCTGCAGCTTAACTCGTCCAAATGTCGTTTTAGCCACTGACAAATTACTCTTCTGGGCTATCTCGTTGACGCTTCCGGAGTACAGCCTGATCCCGACAAAACTCGTGCTGTCCGAGAGTTTCCGGTTCCGAAGACAGCCGCAGACGTTCAAAGTTTTTTAGGGCTGTGCTCGTACTTTCGTCGTTTTGTTCCAGATTTTGCGACAATTGCTAGGCCCCTAACTAATCTTTTGAAGAAAGACGTACAATTCTCGTGGGGTACTGCAGAAGCCGCTGCCTTCTCTCATCTCGTCACTCTTCTAACCTTACCACCTATTCTCGCCCACTTGGAGCCTGATGCCCCTACAGAATTACGTACAGACGCCAGCGGTCATGGCGTAGGTGCCGTCTTAGCCGTCAGCGTGGCAAGGATAGCGTTATTGCTCATGCGAGCCGCCTCCTAGCACCATCGGAGCGCAACTATTCCACTACGGAACGCGAATGCCTTGCTGTTGTCTGGGCGGTTGCGAAGTTCCGTCCTTACCTTTACGGTCGCCCTTTTTCCGTAGTCGCTGACCATCATGCTCTCTGCTGGCTCTCATCGCTAAACGATCCTACAGGCCGGCTTGGTCGATGGGCTTTATTCATCTGATGAAGGCCGGAGCCTGGCCGAAACGCCAATAAGTCGCTTGATATGCGCGTCTACTTCACTGTATATATATATGGGGGGGGGCAGGGGGCGGAGTACATGTTCTGATCCACAGTGGCACATTGACGGGCTGCTGTTGACCAGAGCTAGTTTTTTAACCAAGTGGTGGTTATCTAGCTGAGTCCGCGGTAGAGAACTTCTTTTTTACACTCAGAAGTGGGATAATCCCAACAAGCCCATCAACAT
Organism: Dermacentor variabilis; assembly: GCF_050947875.1. Lineage (NCBI taxonomy): Eukaryota > Metazoa > Arthropoda > Arachnida > Ixodida > Ixodidae > Dermacentor > Dermacentor variabilis. The sequence goes on from NC_134570.1 coordinate 153,124,977, forward strand.
GAGCCAGGACGGAGAACATCCGTAAAACACACGTCTTGCTGCAGAGTCACGCGCTGCTGAAGAGGTGACGAGCGCTACCAAGCTCTAACAGGAAAGCAGGCAACACTATGATCGCAGCGCACCAGACCAGCTCCAAGAAAAAGTCACTCCGCTTTCACGACTGCAGGAGGAGATTCGGGAGCTCGGCGGCTCTACTTCTGCTTCCTCAACACCATCATTCCAGCAGGATCCAGGCCCGAGCAATGCCATCTAGGCACAGCTCACCGAGGTCTTCTCTGCAATGGCTCGCATGATTGAGAGAATGAATCCGTCATCGGCAGCGACGACTGTTCATGTGATTCCCGGCCTCTACAGCAATCCCAAACTTTAACAGAGACAGCACCCCAATCAGTGCCGAAGATTGGCTGGAAACATTTTCGCGCATTGTGGACTTAGCCAACTGGTTTGAACAGCAACACCTAACTGCAGTTCACCTCAAGCAGCAGAGCCGCTCTAAGGATTGGCTAATCTCATCAGCAGCAAGGCATCAGTTATGGCAAGAGTTCGTAACTGCATTTAAATCAGCCTTTGTGACTGAAGAAAGCTCCCTGGACTTATGGAGGAGAATGGCCGAACAAGTTCAGAGTCGTGACGAGGAGGTGACGAAGTATGTTCAAAAAAAGAAAAGAATGTGCACCAGGGTCAAGCTAAGTCTGCCGGACACAATTACTGAGATTGTCAGAAGCCTCTGGTCGACTGAAATGAGTTTCGCGCTGCGGGACAGAAAGTACAGAAGTGCGGACGAGCTGCTTCAAGCCATCAAAGACTATGAAAATTTTACAGAAAGCCACAAAAAACAATTCCCATCAGCAGGAGGAGATCAGCACAAAGATTCAGCAGCTGAAACTGACTGAGCAGTGGCCACCAGCCATTTCCTTTGTCAACACAAGTTGATGATGCTGTACGCAGAAGTACCGTGCAAGAAGGAGTGCGACGCGCAGATGGAGTACGTTGTTACAACAGCCAAAAAACGGGCCACCTGTCGAGTCAGCATCCTGAGCCACGGCGCCCACTTCACTGCACGAAGTGCAACCGCAATGGGCACAGCGCAAAATTTTGTCCGAATCAGGGCCGCTCAGGGAATGTGATCAGTAGTGTACACACCATGCCTTCAAAAAGGGTGTACAAAAGCGTTTGCATTGACGGCGAATGGATGGTCGCTCTTCTCGATACGGGTGCCAATGTGAGCTTGATCAAGCTGACGCGTGCCGTGCGGCTGAACAGGGAGCCGACAGTGCCTCCCCGGAGTGGCCATACACGGTGTCGGCGGACAGTAGTCATCCCTCGGCGAACTAGACTTAAAGGTGTGCGTCGATGATGTTGAACTCCTTGCCGTCCACATTTACATAGTCAGCGACGACGCCTTTGTTGGACCGGACGTCATTATTGGCATGGATGTGATCGACTTGCCAGATCTGCTTCTGGTTCATAGTGGTGTGTATGCCCAGTTGCTAAACCAAAGGGAAGCACAAGAGCTGACAGGTCTGGTTGCAGAATTGGAGGGACCGAGAGAAGTCGTCACGTGTCGCGAGAATGTTGAGGTTCCCTCGCGAACGATTTTGTTTGTGTCAGGAATGCCTTCCCTTGGTGCAACTGACGTAGTCAGTGTCCCCGTTACAAACTACAGCAATGTCACGTTGTAACTGAAGCAAGGACACATACTCATGCGTCCACCCGCTCCTTGCAACATATGAGAGCAAGTCCTACTGGCCACCAACAAGGAGGCCTCTGCACCGAAACCAGTTAGCCGAGGCGATATTAATGTTGGCTCGATTGTCTCTGACGAAGAGAAAACACAGCTCTGCGCATTACTCAACAAGCATAGGAAATGCTTTGCTCTCAAAATGGAAGAATTAGGGTGCACCGACATCGCTGAAATGAAAATCATGGAACTCCCTGGAAGCAAGCCGGTTTTCCAGCCACCATGCCGCAGCTCTTACTATGAAAGGCGGGTACTGAAGGACATTACTGATGAGCTGAAATCATGTGGATTAATCCGTGACAGTACTTCCCAGTACAGCAGCCCTGTTCTTCTCACACGGAAGAAAGGATGGCGCATACAAGAGGGTGATCGAATACCACCGCCTCCGTGGCCACAAACAGTTAAGGACAAAGAACAGCCCACGAAGACGCAACCTAAACACAGAGGCCCGTACATTGTTACAGAAGTGTTGCCTGCAGACACATACCACATCTCGAACCTACTAATATAGAAGGGATCAACGCGGCCAGACTACGTCACGAGCGCGCAGCAAGACAGATAAAACAACAAAAGTTGGCGTAGGATAGCGAGTGAGGGAGAAAGTCGGACTGATGGGACTCTCTCGGGATGAGATCGTGCAGGATGGCCAAGTGCAAGCAACGAATACAGCGCCGTCACTACCAGGCCCTGTTTTTCGCAAAAACTGAGGTGCCTCGAACACATTGAAAAGGCAGTCCCGCAAGCAGCTGGCTGCATGCCTGCGGCCTCGCCGCCAGTCCCGGTTCGACCCCCTTCGCTGACCGCAAGCATCTCCCTCCGCCTCAAGCCCTGCGTCTTACGACCCTGGCGGTGTACAGTACCTGTGTTGTAGAGAGAGTAAAGTTGCATTTCAAAGAGAAAGGTTGCGTGTCTGTTTGCGCCCCTAAGTTCGCGAGGCGCCATTTTTGCGTGGGAGCCACTTGGGGCGAGTGCACGTGTCTGTGCCTTACTTCGCATCGCGTGTTTCTGGTCCACAGTGGCACATTCGTGGGCCGCTATCGACCAGGGCTAGTTTTTTACCAAGTACACTAAGTTAGCTAGCCGAGTTCGCGGTAGAGAACTTTTTTTTTTACGTGTGACAATTAGTTTGTATAATTGTGCATTTAATGGGTATCTTAGTGAGCTAGATGGTTGTACTGATGCAAATGGCAAGCTCCTTTTGTAGTTAGCAGATGATTTAGACCTTGTGATTGCGAATCTCGAACCATACTGTGAGTGACAGTTCACATGGTATGCTCGTGACATGGTATACTCGTGGCAGCAGCACAACCATCTGCTATACCTTTTTCTTGGCACTTTCAATGTTGGAGAAGAGCAATGCTCAAGTGCTGATAGTTGCGTACTTCATAGCGGCCTTCTGTCCCCTCATTGCTATTATTATTATTATTGCTTATTTAGGGTTCTTTTCCCCCCCTTTTTCCTTTTTTTATGGGTATTCTTTTTTTCTTCACAGCTAAGGCATGCAATTGACATGCCTGCCTGTTGCAAAGAGTGCAGCCACATTACATCATCATCATCGTCCCCTCCAGACACCACCTACCCCAAATAAGAATGCCAGTCCTTGCCACACAGCTTACGCCTTTATCATGTAAACATTAAATGTGCATCAAATATATGCAGTGTTATATCAGCCTATGCTTCTGCTCGAGACACAAGTGGCAATGAGGGCGGGACTAAGCCTGCAAGAGACGAAGCGGGAACTGCATAACGTTTGCTGCCATTGTGCCTGGTCAGACGAAGAAGCGAAAAGTGAGGGTGCCGCTCACGTGAAGGCGAGCAGTGAAGATCAGCATCAATGGGCAAACCGTCTGAGCCCAGACAGCGCATCGATGGACTGATGCATGGGGAATGCTCAATAATGGAATTATGAGTGCACATTAGGCAGTGCCACCCACAGATGGAGGATGATACAATGCAACCTACTGATGGACTAGTGGTCGCACTACATTATCCTCTGATGGACTAGAGGAAACTTGTGGAAAGCTGCGTAATGGTGACAACTGGGGAAAAGCTACTCCATTCATTGGCCTCCAGGGACAGGAAACAAGGTAGGTTGCTTCCATGCATGGTTCACAGAAACCACTAGCTGTAATCTGGGACTAGTGGGTGCTGATCATGAGTAGTGTATGGGGAAGCTACGGGGCTGACTGATGAAGTAGGGTTGAGTACAGGCACAGACAGGCAAGAACTCGAATTTCAACTTGAAACTTAGTTAGCCTCAAAGGAATTGGAACGTTTGAAGATTCAATAGCAAATTGAGCAACAGAGAACATGGCAGCTTGAAATCCGTAAAAGTATAGATGATAGAGCACCGAATAGCCGTCCGGAATCCCGCAATGAGAACCTAGGGTGTTTTTCCAAAATGCTCAGAAGCTTTCTACCTCCGATCCCATCAGATCCAGAGGTTCCGGTGGTTGGATCACATTGAGGGCATCTTTCAGTCGTACGGAGTGCTCGAGAGTATCAAAAGCCACTTGGTTCTGCCACTGACCGCAGGGAGGATTCTGCATATTTTTTCAAAGCTGTCAACTGATGAACTGAACAGCTACAATAAAGTAAAGGAGACCATTTTGTCTGAGCTGAGGCTTCGCTGGACAATTATCTCAGACAGTTCCAGTTTGCAACACTGTCACGGTGTGGCATTATTCGATTCGGCAAAGCACCGATCAACCAGCGCTAAAGGGTTGAGGAAATAGAGACTGGTGAGCAAGACGGGTATTGCCAGCGACTCGGGCAAGCGGTCGAAAGAAGTCCAAGGCAGGTTTAGACATTATTGTCTTTTTGTCGTTGGTGCGACCGTGACGCCCCGACAGCTTTTTATAGGAACCCCTGCGTATTCTCTGCCCTGCGCGTACGCTGAGAAGCTTACTAAGAAGGCAGGGGTACGAATACTTCGAAATGTGTGGTGTGTCTGTGCAATCCTGTGTCCACAAAGTGCTGAAAGTGTATGTGGTGCCTCTGTGCAATAGCATGTCCACGAATTGCTGTCAGTATATGTGTGCCGACAGCGCCTTATGGCTGGCTGTCGTAGTTTCACCTGTGTTTGTGAACGGACAATGGAGGCCCGGCACGGACTCAAGGGTGTGCGTGTGTGGTGCAATACGAGTGCGCGAACTCTATCAGCAGGGGGCAAGCACTCGTTCCTTCGCCCCTAATTAAAAGAGGTGCGGCCAAGACCTTGGGAGGAGCCAGGATCCAATTGGGTGAACTTGATTGGATCGTCACCAATATCTGCCGTTCCCCAACACAGGGAACTAGGGAAAGGAGAAGCTCTTTAAACACAGGTTTTAGACCGAGCTAAGCAGTCTAGAAGCTGAGCCTACAATCTGCTGAATAGCGTCAACGAGCTAGTGCCGTCCGGTATTTCCAGCACCTAGCCGCGTCTGAACTGCCAGTTACTAGTTGGTGCAAGAGATGACAAACCAACGTCTGCAACGAAGATCACGCTAGTTCCCCTCAAGTTAGCTCAACCTGTTCGAGGGAAGATGTCAGACCTAGACTCCCAGGAAGACCAGCCCAGCAATTGCATCCACCGCAACGAGGGCAGTTTGCCAGCATTCTTCGGGAAAGCTCTGCCGTCGACTCCACGCTTTATGGACTTGCTGCAGCTGGCCGGCCATGCATATGCCATCATTTGCTTTCTTCTGAACTTTGTTTAGTTGACCGCCGTTAAGTGCGTTTTCTGTAGTGTTAAGTTCTATGTTTACTGTTAACTGTTCGTGGCATTTCCTCGGTATTCATCATTGATTTAGATTAAGTAAATGCATGTTAGTGTTCTTGTGTTCTTCCGTGTATTTTTTTTCATTTTTGTGTCAATGTCAGTTGATAATTTTCTTTTTTTTTCTGTCTTTCTCCCGACTCTGACTCCTTCGCTGTATTTGATAGAGTACAGAACGACCAACTGGCTTGTATACCTCCCGTCGACAACTTTGCACCGATGGCGAATGGGTGACAAGCCGTGACAAACACCAAAGCGAGACAAAACCTGGCAGCATTTTGCATCTAGGCTCGACAGCCACTATGCCTCCTATACGGCGGCACGAGACGTAAAGAATTTTGAAGGTGTGTTTGTGCTTCAAGTCGCCGACCAAATTGAACAAACATTGAGCCAGGAAGCACTGAAACCCGTTAAGCGTGAAGAGGGTAATTGGTGGGCAACGCCACACAAAGTTGCAAAGCTTGTTGAAGCATACAAAGATATCGAGGGTAAGCACAGAGGCAGGCAACAACATCGAAAGCAGCGGGAGAACACAGGTGCACAGTGAGTGCAACAAATGATACGAGCATTGTTGTACATTTTGTTCCGTCGGTGAACAAGGGAGCCACTCTGCAGAAAATGCAGGTCGCGTGTTTTGTATGCAATGGGCTGCACTATGCGCGAAAGTGCCCCAAGTATAGCAACACAGGGAAAAATTGTGTATTGGGTTATCAAAAATCAGAATTCGGAAGCAGTGCCCGGTGGTCAACAGGCAGTGTCTCTCAAAAGCAGCGAGCTTGGGCCCACCTGCGGTGGCACAGCAACCAGAAATGAGAGAGAGTACCATATACCCGCGGTGGAGTATGTCAACTTAAGGTGCCACAATGCTTCGGTTAGGGCACTGGTTGATATAGGTGCAGAGATTATGGTGCTCAGAGAAAACGCCATGCCTAAAAGCCCGAGACATGAAACAGGAAATGTGATGCTGGTAGCAGCTTTCGGCGCAAAAGTCGTGGCGAAGTTGGCATGCGTTGTGCTAAGCTTGGATGTGGGCGTCAGTGTTCACCTAGCAAGGGAAGTACCTGTAATGTACCTGTAAGGCCTTATGGATGGGCACCACCCTGTTTATCTGGCTGCATATCGTGCTCCGTTTTCACCTGTCCCTGGCCCGGTCCAGGGCCTTGCCTGCCCCTAGGTTTACTCTTCATCTTTTCATGAAGACTTCCGCGACAAGTGGACACCATTCGCATCCCAGTCCAACGCCAGGCTGGCCCTCCAGATTACTCCAAATCTCCGAAGCGGCGCGCCGCCGCGCTAATCCTAACTCGCCGTGCCTGCACCTCTGGAATGCAGCGTCTCACAAAGTAGGCTGTTCTCTTTCGTAATTGTTCTTTCAGATATAATGTGTTTGTTTTCTTGTATTATGCCGTAGGGTAGGGTTCTTTCAGGGGAGGGAAACAAACTATGAACTGATTGATTGACTGATTGATTCGTTGAGTGATTGATTGTCATCGTTTTGCTACAAATCACTGTGTTACAGGCGTTACAGCGGCGCCTTGAGGTGACCTTGAGGATGATTCGGCTGCTGTTGGACATTGCTGGCTACCTACTTCGACTTGTCGGACCGGACAACGAAAGCAACGATAATCCCCGAAGTCGTTGAAGATACGCTCGAATCTTGTATTTTTCTGGACTTTTTGGTTGATATTTTTTTTGGTCGGGAAAGAATTCTTGTGTGAATAAATGCATACTGCAACCGTTCTTTGGTCTCACGCACTGTAAAGAAGGTTGTGCAATTTGCGCGTATCGCAGTTGTAGCGAAGATCGAAAGAGAAATGGGATAGTGAAAATAAAGTGAGGTTAAGCAGAAGAACTCCTGGTTTGCTGCCCTTAACTGGGAGAAAGCTATGGAGAGAAAGAAAAATGGAAAGAATAGCTGAGAAATGAAGCCTTTGTGCGCGAAAAAAAAGGAACAAGGGCAGGTGGCAGCAAATTGACGGCGGCCGCGGCTGAACTCTGGCGATATGTATGCCAAGCTGGAGCTGAAACGCGCGCAGCTAAAACAGTGGTGCAGGCTTGCTCATGGCCTGCGTCTCCACGGGGCCCAAACCCATTGCTGGCCTTTATCGAGCCCCAGGCGCTACTCCTCCGCTGGCCCACCTGCGCATACTTGCGCGCTCGCATACGGACCACCTCTTCAGACTTCAGAACGGTGTCGTGACCCGGCCCTTAGCGAATCTCGACCGCCCCCGAATTGACATACCATCTCGTGCATGCCGATCGGGATGCATGGCCGTGTGGCGTTGGCTCACTCAGGTACCAATAGTTCTGCAGCGCGCTCCCTCATTTATACACTTGCGACTCTGCGTTCGACTGAGAAAATTGTTCTCGGATCCTCTTCACTCTGCTTCTTGTGAACTGTGCAGTAGAGCGCCCTCCCTCACCCAATTCCGGAAAATTGTTTGGGAGGAGGGGGGGGGGGCCTCAAGCCCTTCAACTCCCCCTCCCCCGTAGTCAGCGCCTATGTGTGCACATTGCCCACATTTGCGCAATTCACAACCACCGAGATGAGTCCGCGGCTGCAGGGAATCGAAACCACGACCTCAACAGCAGACCGCCACGTAACCACTGAGGCACCACGAGAACACCCGTACTCACCTCTGTACTTAGAGAAGTCACTGAAGATTCGAGCACTCTCAGGAATTCAATATCAGATTTTGCAAACTCATACTGCGCCTATAAACACATGATTGCGGTAATTATTAAGGTAGACAGTGTGTGGCCGCACTCATGTGCCTCATTTATATGCTACGAAGGTTGACAGCTGACAGCCACCAATGCCCCGCTTGCCTCCTCTTCTACTGCCACCGGTGCCACTGTGCCTTCACTGTCAATGCTGAATGCTACTAGCGATGCGAACAATTCTAATTCGGCAGCCCTGCCTCAACCGGCTGCGTTCCTGCACTCCGCGCATGCCACGGTGCATACTCCAGCCACATTCAACGCTGTGAGCAACGCTGAGAGCTCTCACTCGACAGCCGCGTCGCAGTCGGCGTTCATCGCCTCAATGTCTCCTATGACCGAGCTCCACACTGTCAGGGACGCCAAGAGTCTCGGATCACTAACCATGTCGCAGCCAGCAGCATTCACCGTTGCCGCCACGGATGCCGCCACGGATGCCGCCGCGTCTGTACCAACCACATTGGCGCCTGTTGTAAAGAGCTGCAATCAGACATCAGAATTGCAGCTGACCGCGCTTATTGCAGCCACTTCCACCGGATCCACCACTTCTGCCATGCTGGACAGTGCTAACTCAATGCCCGCCAATGACATTTCGAATGTTTCGAGCTGTGTTCCTGTCGCCCCTACCTCCTTGACCACCGTGTATCCGGCTCACGACTCGTCGGCGGAGATGGATTTCACGACATCCACAGACGACCATAATACGCCATCATTGGAAAGCGGCTGGAGCACCATCAGTACCAGCTGTAAACTTGCCTCCGCCGCCCACCGTCGCGCTGAGCTCATCTCAGTTGGGATCCAACTTCCACCCGGTACCCTCACTCCCAAGCTGCCTCGTTACGACTTGCTCGCCGCCATCATTTCCGCCGCACATCTCTCCTCCAAAACCAGTGGAGAGATCACCCTTCAGGCCAAGCCAGCTCAGAGCCTTGTATTTTTGAAAACACACTCCCCTCTCACCCCCACCCCCCCAACTCCTACTCTCTCTCTTGAATCTTCAGCTCCACGGTAAGCCAATCACCGTCAAAACATATGCCCCCAATCCTCCCATTTCCTGCCTCGGCGTCATTCATAACGTCTGTGGTCATTTTACTTCTTCTCAGCTCATGCATGACCTTGAATCATACATGACTGATGTTCTCGCTGCTCGTGTGATGGGCAGCACTGAATCGGTGCTCATAACCTTCGCTGGCACCGTCATACCCCACTTCATATATTTTAAACACGTCGCTTTCCGATGCCGCCCTCATAAGCCTAAGCCCCCCACATGCACCCGTTGTCTTGCTCTGGGACACCGTGCTCACCAATGCCCTCAGCACAACTTTCCGGCCAAGTGCCGCCGCTGTGCTGCTCCTCTACCCGCAGATCCTACTGCTCACGCGTGTGCCCAAACATGGTGCATTCATTGCCAAGTAAACACACATCCCTCTCTCGACCCCACCTGCCCCTTCCTCCTTGCTAAACAACGTGAGTGTGCCAAAGCCGCATTTCTCCGTCGCACAGCTTTGCGCAGGACCACGCAGCCCACCCCTTCCTCCACCTCGTTCGCTAATCATGCGTCTCCTTCAACTCAGGCTCCATCACCTCCAGGCTCCTACCCCGCTACAGTGAAAGGGCCCTCGGTGCAAGCATCCTTTTCTTCCACTACTATACCCTCCCCATCCCTGATTGACGAGAACTGCTCCTTCGATCTCCGGCTCACGATGCTGGAGTGTCACCAGCGCGAACATCAGTGCAACTCCCAAGATTTGCAACAGCAAATCCACGTATTGACACAAACCCTAAAGACAACCACCTCCTCTTACATCCCAGCTTACCAAGCTAAATGAGCAGCTTGCCACGTTCATCACCCCGTCCCCTAACACCCAGGTCGCCCCATTGGCTGGCCTTGTAGAAGCCACCACCACCGCACACCACACTCGCTTGCTTCAGCTCGAAACTTCGATTGTCCAGATCCTCACCACCCTCCAAACCCAATCCAAGCAATTGGAATCCTTCGCTTCTATGCTAGGCTCCCTCCAGGAGTCACTCTGCCCGGCCAAAAAGAAGGAACGTGTCCCCGAAAACTCTTCTACCTCTAACCTATTGTAGATATGGCGCGTGGAAAGGACCTCGAGATCGTGCAGTGGAACTGTCGAAACCTTCACCACAATAAGACCCCCCTCCACCAGTATCTCCTCACCCGCCCTTCCCTGCCCCATTTTCTCCTTCTCCAGGAGACACGGACGGCCCACAATGTCCCAGGTTATCGCGCCTACCATGCCACGACGGGCACGCCGCTTGCGTCTATTTATGTATGCAGCGACGCCCTCGTTGAGCCACTTGATATCCCCTCCAGCCTCCATAAATATTTAGTTAGTGTGGTGTATTACCAACCTTCTTCGTGCATCTCACTCACCCTTATGTCCTTCTATAATCCCCCTGTCACATCCTTTTTATTCACTGCCTTGGGCAAGTTCCTTCATTCTGTTACCACCCATCTCCTCCTTGGGGCGATTTTAATGCCCCTCACAGGCTCTGGGGCTACCCCTAGACCCTCAAGCCCAGCCGCCTTCTCCACTGTCTTGCCTACAAGTAGGCAAGACAGTGGAGTAGCCTACACGGAATAGCCTACATAGATGCCTCTTTCATACCTCCTCGAGGTTCCTGCGGCTTCGCTATCTACCATCCCCACCTCCAAGCACTTGAAACTCACACGAGTGGGCCGTACCTACACCCTCCGGATGCACTCTCTCTCGAGGTCCTTGCCATTGTACATGCCCCACAATCATTTCCCTCCCTTCCCTCGCTCCCAGAGTACACGATATACACCGACTCCCAAGCAGCCATTCACCACATACAGAACCGCACCCTACCCCATTCCCTCCAACAGGAGGTCGAACGAGCGGTATCCGCACTGCAACCTTCCACCGTTTTCCTCCACTGGGTCCCTCGGCATTCGGGGATTGACGGCAATGAGCTGGCCCATCAGCTCGCCCGTGACGTTTTCAACCAGGCACCGCTGATCCCCTGGTCCAGGCCCTCGCTGGATTCTGGGGGACTCTCCCTGCGCAGCACTATCAAAGAAGTTTACCTCCAGCTCCGTCTTGACAAGCACCTCTACCCTCCCCGTCATCCATCACTCACTGTGCCGCAGGCTCGCCTTCTGCGGCATATCCAAATGAATGCACTGGTTACCCCTTCCCGCCTCTTTCTCTATCCCTATCGCTCCGACCCCTCCTGTCCCAACTGCCCCAGAGACCAGACAAGACAAAGAAATGAATGATCAGGAAACATCAGCAACCGAAGGTGTGAGTTTGAGTCAAACATGGATAAACATTGAAAAAACTTTCCAAAATCGACAGGTCCTTCATGAAAACCCTGCTGGTGCTGGAAACAGGAGTAGAAGACAAGGAAACGCTACTAGACAAGCTTCTCACAGACTTCACAAAACTAAATAGTTTGACGTTGGATGCCACACACGAAGTGGCAAGACGCCAAGGAGTAATTGCAACTCATCAGAGTGATAAGACTGAAAGGCCAACCTATGCAACAGCAGTGGCAGGCCAAAACAAGACACGGGGACAGAACGAAGAAATACCCTAGTTTTTCGACGAAGCCACCGAAGATAAACAAAGGAACAAGACAAAGTTAGCATTGATCGTAAAATCAGATCAGTTGAGCAAAGATGAGATACAAAAACTCATCAAGAGGAAGGTCGACCCACACGAGTTGGGAGTACACGAACCCGAAATGCGACCAGCATAAGAGGGAGTTGTGATCATGGCTTCTTCTCAAACAGGACTTGACAGATTGAAAGAATGTATAGCAAATGATCCAGAGCTGGGTACTAAACTCAGCACTAAACAACCCAAAGAAAAGAACTTGGAAATGAAGGTCATTGGCATTGATGAAGAACAGGGAAATGAAGAAATAGTAAGGAAAGTAATCGAGCAAAATGGTCTTCAGTGTACTACAGAAGAACTAAAGGTGACCAGAACTTGGAGAGGCCAACATGGCAAGACAGCCATAATATCAATGCAGTTGCAACCATGGGAGCAATTGAAAGGGAGAACCCACATCAATATTGGATGGAACAGATGTCCACTTTTTGACAATACTTTTGTGCCAAGGTGCACCTATTGCATCAACTACGACCACACTCAACAATGGTGTCAAGCGAAGACAGCCAAATTACCGAATGCGGTGGACGGCATCATTACAAGGAGTGTAGAAGCGGTGAGTATGAGTGTTGTGTTTGCACGGCAGAGAAAGTGCTTGCCGAGCAAGCAGGGCACTCAATGATGTCGCGTAACTGCCTGACATATCAAAAAAGGGTAGAGCAAAGAACGCGGAAAAATCATCAGGAAGCTACGACTCGCACGAATGTAAAATACTCAGTCAAACCTAAAACAACTACTTCTAAAGTACATTTTCTCTACTTGTTAAATCAAAATGACTAATCAGAAGCAAAATAAGAAGCAAACAACAAACTTCAGATAATACAAGTTAACTTAGGGCGAGCATTTAAAGCAAATCAGAATCTTAGCAGTTTACAACAAGAAAAAAAACAGCATCATATCTCATTGGTACAAGAACCCTATCATTTAAAAGGAAAAATAATCCCTTTCCTAATAAAAAATAGAATAATAGCACATAATGAAAATCCAAAAACAAGTATAATAATCCATTCTAATATGGCAAGCATCTACCCTTTGCGAATAGAAGAGTTAATAGCAGTAGTAGTAAAATTTAAAAATAAAGAGATATTAATAATTAATTGTTATTCCCCACCTAAAAGCAACATCGAGAGACTATTAATTAACATTGATAACATTATTCAAAAAGCTCAAACAAAAAATATAATAATAGCAGGGGATTTTAATGCTAAAAGCCAGATTTGGGGAGGTGATATTCTAGATGAAAAAGGAGAAAGTGTAACAGAATTTATTATAAGGAATAACAACGTTATTAAATGATAAAGACAGTGATCCTACATTTGAAACAAAGAATGGGAAAAGTTGGATAGATTTGTCCATCATTTCGAACAATCTATGTAATGAAACAAAAAGTTGGAAAGTTCTAAAAGATCCATCATATAGTGATCATGAACTCATAAGAATAGAAATATTTGAAGAGTTAACATCAGCCGTGTACAAATTAATTAAAACAGGGAAACAAAAAGCAATTACAGACCTACTTAAAATTAACTGGGAAAAAGAATCCCAATTCCTTCATAGCCCAGAAGACATTGAAGAACTAATAAGTAAATTTTATACCACTCTTGAAGAATTATACAAAAAATATGAAAAATGTATAACGAAAGAGAAAAAACAAGAAAGAAGTTGGTGGAACATGGAGTTAGAAATACAAAGGAAAAAAGTAAGAGCAATGAAAAGACTGTTTAAAAAGAGTAGAGGAGAAATAAGAGATTTTTTCAAAGAGCACAGCATTACAAGGAACGCCAAGCATATGTAGAAAATATAGCAACTGCAAAAAAGAAAAATTGGCACGACTTCTTATCAAAAATAACGAAAAACCCATTCAACATAGGTTACAAAATTGCTAGGAATCAAATAAAACAACCAGTAATAATAAAAAGTATGGAAAAAGATGATAAGACAACAACCAATTCTTTAAACTGAAACAGTTGAGTATATTTTAAGCAACTTATATGCAATCTCAATGGAAAAAGAGCTATATAGCGTCAAATGCCCAAGTAGTCAAAATAAGTAACAACCAGGATGATGACGTGGAATTCACACAACAGGAGGTAGAATTAGTTGTTAGAAAATTGAAAGATGTTTCTCCAGAACCAGATAATTTAACAACCGAATTTATTCAACGAAGTTATCAAAACACGAGCACATTGTTTGTAAATATCTTCAATAGCCGTTTGAAGACAGGTCATTTTCCTACAAATTTGAAAATATCAAAAATAATATTAATTACAAAAAAGAAAAACCAATTTACTCCATCAGATTTTAGACCGAGAGCAATAAATTCAATATTCGGCGAAATTCCAGAGAAATTACTTAACGACCGCCTATACTATTTTCTAAACAGGAAAGGACTATTCCTTATAAACCAATATGGCTTCAAGCACGCAACATCAACAACGCAAGCACTAGAAAATATCAAGAAAAAACTGGATCAAGCCATCTTGGACAAAGTAATATTAATAATATCAATTGATATTAAAAATGCATTTAACACTATCGATAAAAATGAAATAATCAAATACTTAGAAGAAAACGGATGTCCATATAACTTATTAAATTAATTAAAGCTGCAATGACGAACCGAAGAATATTATGTAAAAATGGAGACATAGAAAAGACATACAGTTTAAAGAAAGGATCACCACAAGGATCCCCTTTAAGTCCATTACTTTGGACAATAATGACGTCTGACATTCTCGTAAGAAAGTATCCAGTAAAAATTTATGTCCAAGCATTTGCAGACGATTTAACTATTATAATAAAAGGAACATCCAGAAGAAACCTTCAAGATAAAGCAACCGAAACTTTAAATATAGTATACGAATGGGGTAAAGAGAAAAAGATTGAATTAAATACGGCGAAAACAGAATTCATGATTTTAAAAGGAAAATATTCAATAAGGCCTCCAATACTAAAATTAGGAAACGAAAAAATCAAAATGCTTCAACAAATGAAAATATTGGGAGTAATAATAGACGAAAAGCTTTCCTTTATACCACATTTAGATTATATAAAAGAGAAAGTAACTGACCTAACAATTAGTCTAAATAAGTTTACAGGAAATAACAGAGGAATTAAAAATAAACAACTTCATGAACTATATGTAAGAGGAACTGAAAGAATAATAACTTACGCAGCACCAGTTTGGCACAAAGGCATCAATATTCTCGTTAAATGATTAAAATCAATCCAAAGGAAACCCTTATTATCAATAACAAAGGCATATAAAACTGTATCTAATTATGCATTAAACATCCTAGCAAACTTGCCACCAGTACATTTAAACATGCACAATATCATCAACAATGGAAAAGAATTTCTTTGGAACGACAAAGTTTTCGATCTTAACAAAACAGCACACAAGACTGATAAATGGGAAACTCATCCCACAAATAAATATAATTTCAGTTTTAATAAGGATCTAACTAAACATGCAGATTATGATATTTTTACAGATGGTTCCTGCAATGAAAACGGAGCTGGATCAGCTTTTGTAGTCATAAATGTACAAGAAATTATAGAAACTAAGCAATACTCCTAGCCAAATCATAGTAATAATTTTGAAGCAGAAGCAATAGCTATAACAAAAGCATTAGAATATATTATTTCCCAGAATAACTCAGCCAGTTACCAAATCTTAACGGATAGTTTATCAGTACTTCAAGGCATAAATTATCCAGAAAACCTTAACCCCTATATCCATAAAATAAAGCAATTACTGCAGGAAATAACAATAAAGAACAGCTTGACTTTAACATACGTAAAAGGACATAGTGGAAATATAGGCAACAAAATCGTGGACAAACTGGCAAAAAGAGCCATAAAACATGGAGATGAAATAAATCTCCCTATTTCAAAGAAATTTGTAAAAAAAGAACTAAACAAAAGATGTTTCAAAAGTGGAATCAATTATGGGATGATGATAAATTAGTACATAAAAGTTATATCCGCAATTGGTTTAAAAACATAAATCAGATTCCACGGCAATCTATAGCCAAGCATCAGATATCTCACATTTTGACAGGACATGGACTATTTCCGCATTATCTGTTCAGGTTCAGAATAACGCGACATAGAACTTGTCCCTGCAATATAGAAGCACTTGATCTAGATCATTATCTTAATAATTGTAAAATAACAGAAAAATACCGGTCACAATTGAAAAAATATGGCACACACCCAACACAAAAACTATGTGAAATTATATATGATGCAAAAGCCATGGCTGTTCTCGAGGAAATGGTAGACACCATAAATAGCAAAATGTGAAATTGCCATTTGACCTATTCGAAAAAACTGCTCCCAGGGACGATTCCGTCCCCCTGACGTCCAAGCGACTCGTAAAATGAGCCACATCTCGATAGAAAAAAAGGAAATAAAAAGAGCAGGAAACTACCATTCTCCAGACATCTCAAAAGTCTCATTGAAATAGGAACTCCCATTCCACAACAGTGTGGCGCCCATGGGCTTCCCCACATCTCCGCCCCGCAGACACGGGTAACTGTCATTTCCGGGCAGAATGGTGACAATTATGACCCAAACCGCCGCAATAGGCGCATCATGGGTCTTCTTCATCAGTCACCTACTTAATGTGGGCAGAAACATACCCAGTGGGTTGACCCACATTTTTGCCCCAATAAACTTGGGAGATAAACCAGGGAGAAAGAGACAGAGATGGAGCCCCTGCTCTCACGGCCTACAGAAACGGGACTACACGATCCAGACCTTCCCTGAACAGGGGCTTACCAGCCTCAAATAAAACACACAACCCAGTACATTTTTCGGTGCATTCAAAGCTCATCAATGAGCCGTGGCATGATGGGGGGCATGTTTGCCACTGGGAGCACAAAAAAATAAAATAAAATAATGCTTTCTTCTCGAGAGGCTATGGCAAAAACAAGCAATTAGCAAATGTATTGTGATAATTCAATTAATTAGTAAACTGTGAATACCGGGGGAAAAAAGGAAAAAAAAGAAAAGAAAGAACAAGAATGAAATTAAAGAAAAAAGAGAAGGAATGGAAGAGAGGAAAAGAAAGACAAATTAAACAGAAGAAAAAACAAAAGAGAAAACGAAAAAAAACTGAAGAAAAAAAAGAAAGGAAGAAATAAAGAAGAAAAAAGAAATATATATGCATATAGAACGGGGGAAAATTCCCTACAGTGATATTTCATTCTTCAGTATTTATTATATACCAATAATCTCAAGTTTACAAATAGTCGCCAAATGTAAGGGCCTGAGCAGGGTGCAGAAACTGAGAAAAAGAAAAAGAAAAGAAGAAACATCAAGTCCGACAGCCTGCAAGACGACCCCAGGAAGTCCTGGCCCCGGAAAGAAGCTGAAGATAAAGCTCAAGAGCAAACTTCGAGACGAAGAAAGTAACGGGAGCCAGAAGAAATATTGTTAGTCAAGATGAAGACATGTTATGTTCATTTCATATGTATTTACTCCTTTGATGAATAAATCCCGCATTTCTGTCCCGTTCCCTTGGCCGTGGTCCCCTGGTGGTAGAACTCCGCCCGCCCCCCTTTTTCCTTCCTTTGTTTTTTTTTCTTCCAAATTATCATTTGACATACACTTAATGTCCTATTCATTTCTTTTTGATTCGGCAGCCTGCGATAATTAGGTGCAGCAGGCAGGACTTAAACCTTTCTTTCTTTTATGTAATTTTACTTGCCCACCACCATTTTCTGTCCCAACTGCCCCTCTACTTACGCAGACATATCCCACTGCCTATTCCCCTGTCCGGCTGCTCAGCAATGAAGTTCCTATCCTCCCCCTTCGCTTTCCATCACCACCTGGCTCGACTGGCTTGCTGCTGAAGGTGAAGAAGAACAGCGTCGACTGGCCACCCAAGCGGTCGATTTGCTCGTCCTGTAGTTTTGGGCTGAATAAAAGTCTTATACTACTACTACTAAGTATCTGTAACCTCAGTGGAGGCATGGCACATGATTAAAGAAGCATGTACCGGTACTGAAAGTAGGCGAGTTTTCAAGGCTGGCTTGGATCTCACCTCCAATATGTGAAGAGAGCAGCAGAGCTTAGGCGACCATGGTATGAGCGCAAGCGTATACCAAGCTGCCAAAGTTGAGTTAGTGATAGAGAGTGAGGCAAGCTTAGACTATGGTAGAACATAGCAAAATGAGGCCTTTCGGGAAGCACAGAGAGCAGATCCAAGTCTAGTCGACGCATGGAAATAAGGCAAAGCACGTAGCCATGAAATGTTTGTTCATGACAAGCTGCTTTTTCACAAGGACAAAATTGCCGCCAGAGTCTGTGAGAAGCTAGTTCTGCCTGGCGAGAGACGGAAGGCGGTTCCGCTTGTTGCCCATGAGTGGCCATGGGGAATAAGGAAAACAGCCAATAGGATAAAGATGTCTTTCTATTAGCCTGGCGTTGACAGGGACATTAAACAACATTGTCAGACATGCCACAGTTGTCAGTTCCGGTCTGACTGTAAGGTAGGTCATAGACCATGTTTTGATCTCACCACTAACGCGGCCAAGCTACCTGTTCCAGGTAGTTGATGTAATTGGGCCATCAGACCCACCATCGGCATGGGAACACATTTATCCTCTATGTGTAACAGATTTGCATACCTGACGGCCAGAAGTGGTGTGTTTGACATCGCTCACGGTGCGAAAGACATGTGATGCACTACTAGAGATTTTCACGTGGACTGGTGTCCCTGAGGCAATCTGCAGCAATCAGAGAACTAATTTTGCGGCACAGATGACTCGAATTTTCTGAAAGTTCACCACAATTTTCTACCCCAGAGCATCTGGAAAGTAATGGCTCCATAGAGAGATGGAACCACATATTTAAAAATACATTGTTTTACTTTGTTTCATGTGATTGAGAGAGACAGGAGGAACTGGGACAAATTTGTACAATCTTTGCTCTGGGTGTACAGTCTGTTTCACACTTAGGGGAAAACTCGGAGCGCGTTGCATCGGCGATGCAGCGAGCGCTGGAGTCACGCGGCGGAAGCAGCTCATGCAGACGCAGACGCTCCAGGTACGGAGTCGTGATCTGCGTCGTCTGCTACAGCGGCGCGCGCTGGCCGCATTGTCAGGAAGAGTGCTACGGTCAGAGGCAGTGTGCGTATTCCATTGTTACTGCGGGAAAAGAGAAGGGCATCATTACCACTCACCAGAAGTGATGCATGACCTAGAATGTGCATCTGCATGACCTCTGACATTAGGCGGCCCTTGAAACATGTAGAAAAATGTTGGAGGCATGGTGCTGGGACTTAAGTCAGCAGTTTGCTAACTACCAGGTGCGCGTTCTGATCAAGTGCTCTTTAGAGGCTGCTAATAAAAAATGTATACAATGACCAGTCCTGCGGCTTTGCCAAGATTGCTTCAGTGGTGTACACTACTCATTAGTAGTGCAGCCTCGCTCACAAACAAGGACCCTTTCCTTCTGCTTGGCAACACACTATGATAACAGATCAAAGGAATAGCCAATAGCATTACACAAACTATTTATAATTTCTATGATATTTATCACCATCAGACGTGTTGTAGAGCTCCTTTAAGTGACAGATGTTTTGCGTATGACACCACAAAGCCATGCTGAAGCCTTATTCATAGCTTTTTGAAGTGCTCCTGCTGATGAACCAAGACCAAGCTGACTGGACTAAGGTGAAGGTGTACACTGCACCAGAGGCCATAAAATGTTTTTAAAAGATTTAATTAAATTCGAGGGTTTTACATACCAAAACCACAATCTGATTATGAGGCACGCTGTAGTAGGGGACTCTGGGTTACTTTTGACCACCTGGAGTCTTATACCTGTGTCTTATGTCTTATACCTGAGTCTTATGCCTGTGTACCGTGCACCCAGTGCACGGTACACAGGCAATCTCGCATTTTACATCCAGCGAAATGCAGCCAACGTGGCCGAGATTTGATCACGCGACTTCATGCTTAGCAGCTCAATGCTAAAGCCATTAAGCAACCGCAGCGGGTGTCCTAAAAATGGCATCTAAGGCAATGTCAATGCGAATTATCTATTTTGTAGAAAGCACATTTATTCTGTGGGGACTTGAATTCAACCTAACCAAACCTAACAAAAGACAACTGCTACAAGTAGAAAATTCTCACTTGAAGAATGTCTGGAGGACAATGAGCAAGGAGGCAATACATATGGTTTGCTAAGTGACATACACAACGCATGGGCATAATCCCCTTCTCAGCACAGACATGTCACTTTACATCAAGCCACATTGTTGCATTAAGACGGTCATTTGCTTAATGAGGCTTCTGTGATGAGCTCAGTAGACAAGATGCTATACGGTTTAAATTTCAATCTTTTTGTTTCGAAGTACTTTGCTATTTCATTGTGGTATAAAGGTTATAAACAGGGATAAGGTGCCTCAGAAAGGCTGGCCAACCTTTCGATAGGAGGACCTGTCTTTGTCAAAGGCGGTCTCGTCATCCTCGGCATGTTAGCTTTAACAAGTTAGTAGAGTGACGTCCCGTGCGGTTGTTGTTGGTTGCGGCTAGTTGTAAAAGGAGAGACTTCCAAGAAAATGAGCGCTGTCGCCTGACGAGTGGTTTTTAATATGATGGGAAAAGAACGGGAGACTCGGAAGGCGAGAAGAAAAAATGACAACACAAATATGACCAAGAAGGGGAAAAAAACAAGA
The DNA here is from genome assembly GCF_050947875.1 of Dermacentor variabilis. NCBI lineage: Eukaryota > Metazoa > Arthropoda > Arachnida > Ixodida > Ixodidae > Dermacentor > Dermacentor variabilis. Next base: position 153,145,550 of record NC_134570.1, read on the forward strand.
AAAGAAATATAAGAGCATAGGAGGGTGTTGGGGGGACGAGAGGTTCAGGAGCATTCAGGGGTGACGTTGGCCGCATGCTTTTGTGGCTTTAGAAGAGCCGGTCAGCTGGTCAGTGCATGAGTAACATAAGAGACCAAGATAGACATCACTTGAAAGAATGGCTTGAGCAGTGTAGCAGCAATGCACCGGGTAATTTTCAAGGAGTTACGATGGCGACAAGGGGTCTGGGGTGCAATGCATGAGCTAACTGGAAGGCAGCAGCTTGGTCTTTCAAGGGACATTAGCCTCAGTAGCTCAACATAGGTGTCGTCAGGGCAGTATACGGAAGTGGCGACACCCTGTGTGGCTGAAGCTCTGAAAAAGGTGTCCTGGCATCTGGGACTTTGGAATGTGTTGGTGAGGGTGTTTCAAAAAAACAAAAAAAAAATGGACAAAGAAGGGCGACGGGATCCGAAACCCGAATAACAAATGGGAAGGTGACATGAGTAAAAGCGGGAGGGGACAGGTGAATATTAAAAAAGGGGGTCAAACAGTTGATATATGCATAAAAACTCGGAAGAGTATGTTAAATTGAGCAGTAGGCAGGGAAAAATTGGAAATGGAGGAATAGGTGAAGTTAAGAATTAAGGTTAGCTGGTGGCATAATGTGATTTGTGCCTTCGTTGATGTGAGAATTTCAGATTTAAGTTACAGCTTTTAGCAATTCTAAGTTGCCGCGGGCCAAATTAATTCCATTGGGTGTAGGCATTTAAACTTGTCTATGAGGTGTGATTCCGTATACTTCCTCTCGTGAGGTGAATGAAAATTTGTTTGTAGTATATAGAGCCTTGCTTTGTCAAATATATGACCATGTTCATTGAAGTGGCTGGCTACAGCTTTAGGTAAATTTCGTTTTGTATCTGCGCGATGACCATTAAGTCTTGTGTATGATTTTGTTGTCGTCGCACCTATGCACTGTTTCCTACGAGCGGCACATTCTAGACAGTAGACTATGTTCCTTGACGTGCAGGTGAGACTCAAAGTCACCTTGTGCGAGTAATTTGATGCTGTACTTTTTTACTGTAGTAGTAGATTGAATATGCTTGCGTGTAGAACACTTGGGGTGCCCACAGGGACCGGATGCTAACTTAGTCTTTGTCCTGCTCTGCAGGTGGGGCATATCTTGTACAAATGACGGAAGTGTTGTGGGAACGTCACCAAGCAAGTGATTAAGGAATACGGAGATGCACTCTGCAGGGGTGTTGATGATAGCGTTGTGTCCGTGATTAGTTCAGGTTTCGGTCTTCGCATGCAGACGGGTGCAGCCGCATAGTGGGAGTGTCCAGAACTACACGTAAACGTTCCCCACTGTGTCGATGGGTGGCGCCACATCCCTGGCAAGCCCTGGTGCGGGACAGTAACGTGGGCAGTGTGTTTGCGCCAAGTGATGTGTGGTCGCCATCTCTCCAACAAGGCTATGTTCATTATGTTTATTACGTGCGGAATAAAATAATTCCCAGTACATAACATTGGCGACAGGGCGGATCACCCATGGCAGGGAAGCCCAGAGGGCATAGTGGAGCATCCAGTGAGTCATGGCTGAGAGCCAGCATGATTTTTCTGCACGTTTGGAGGAGTTTACTGGCTCCAACTGGGCATCGTGGTTCAGCCGGCTGCAATTTTTCTTCGGGGCCAACGATGTGACTCACCCTGTCAAGCAACGAGCACATTTGCTTACATTGTGCAGTGCTCAAATTTACAACATGGTTTGTGCACTGCTTCAACCAAAGACGCCCGACCAAGTGAGCTATGCCGACATCGTGGCCGCACTTCAGGCACACTACGACCCTCATCCGTCCGAAGTCTACAAAGGCGATGTTCCAAAGGTAAGATCAACTCCCAGGTGAGTCGGTAAACGACTATGTTGCCGCTCTACGCAAGTTGGCTACGAGCTACAATTTCGGCCCGCTGCTGACTGCAACAAAAGCCACAGTGACGCCAGTTGAGGGAACGGCATCACCAATACTGCAGGGAGCTACGGGCTGGAATCCAACGCTTCTGCCATTAGATGTGATGTTGCGCGATCGCTTCGTGTGTGGTCTTCGCGACCAGAATCTTCAACAGCGACTGTTTGCAGAGAAGGATCTGACCTTTTGCAAGGCTTATGATTTCGCAATTCGAGTGGAAAGCGTCATCCAGCAGCAACGACAGATAAAAGCTGATCACGCGAAAGTCAACAAGGCAGCAACGCACGCCAGCGACAGTGCTTCCATCTCCAAAACACATTCTCACCAAGGGCAACGCTGCTGGTGTTGCGACAGTTCGCACAGTCCCAAGACGTGTAAGTTCAGCACAACTATTTGCAATTACTGCCGGAAACAAGGGCACATTGCCAAGGCTTGTATTTCGAGGAAGAAGGCTGAGAAAAAGACATACCAGCGCAGCATCTCCTTAGAAACTTCACGGACTGTGGAAGTGACTAACGAAACCAAACATAAGGTTTCAACATTGCATGGCCTCTGTACAGTGACAGACGGATTCAGCATCCCGAAGTTTACTCTGATGCTTACAGTGCACCGCGAACCTCTGGCTTTTGAGGTCGATTCCGGTGCAGCGTGCACCATGGTTAGCAGAGACAAATTTCAAACCGTGTGGCACACACACCCACCCTCTCTCGGGCAGGACGACACACATCTGCGCACCTCGTCAGGTCAGCAACTGCAGGTTGTCGGAACAGCGACAGTAATGGTTCGTCACAAGAACACAGTTTGCAAGCTACCACTTCTCGTTGTCGAGGGCACTGGATACAGCTTGTTGGGACGCAATTGGTTCGACAGGCTGGGCATCGAGCTTCACAGCATTCACCAGACAACAGAGGAAGGCAGTTTGACCGAGATGCTCCAGAAGCATGAAGACATTTTTCGTGAAGACACCACAGGACACATGGGTGCACCAGTAAATCTGGAACTGAAGGGGGCCAGCCCCAAGTTTTTGAAGGCACGGCCTGTGCCCTTTGCCATGCGCGCATCATCAGAGGCGCAGATTGACAAGTACGTAGAAGACTGTATTGACTCCTCGTCTTGGAAACCATGCTTACAGACATCAGGCGACAGCGCTCATTTACTTTGCAGTCTCTCCCTTTACAGCCAGATGCTACCGACAACAACTGCACGTGCCATTACTCTACTAAACCGTTAAAGCTAGCATGCCAAGGATGACAAGGCCGCTTTTGATGAAGATAGGTCCTCTTATCAAAACATTGGCCCACCTTTCTGAGGCACCTTATTCCTGTTTATAACCTTTATACCACAATGTGCTGCTCCATCTGTCAGCCCCATCCTTGATTTTGGATTTAGTATTACATTGTAATACTGACAATACAAAAAAAAACAATTGCCAGAGCTGAAAAATGCATATCTCACGTGTCATGTCATGGCCTCAACCCCACAAGCCTACATAACAATGTGCAACAATGTAAATATACCAAAGCATAACAGTTATTGCAATAAATATTAGGACACCGTGAATCACATACTATGTATAAAGGACACGGTCTTGCCTCACAAGTAGCGCTTCAATCCGCAAAAGGTCCCTGTACAGCTCCTTCGGGGGGCAATGTGTAATGGCTGCAATCACCTCTAATAGAAAAAGGAAAATTTTAGGGAGCGAGTGTTGCACAATGGTGGAATACTTCATATCATAAACTCTCCTCAATGCAACCGTCCAGTACCGGTCACAACTGTCTTGCACAATGGCCGCAAACTCTGGCTCCCTTTGGCACAACTCAGCCCAACCTCCAAGAGATGCAACACCATCGCTGGCACGGGTGAGATACGTCACGTCCTGGTCAAGAAATGATTCCTCCAATATTACCCTCAGCCCTGAAGAAACAGCCACCCTTTCTGAGAAGAAACGTATGGCTGGCGAAATCGCAAAGCTAGTTGCAGGCACGCTTTTAAAGGCAAGTTCCCTCTCATGCATCTCCCGAAACGACTTTTGCAGACCCTCCCTTAGCGCCTTTGTGACCATGCAACGGTCACCTGGAATGCTGTCAGGATGACGAAACAAGACACCCACGTCCCTGATGTCATCGAGATCCTCAGGCTCGAAGATGTAGCAGCTTGAACGCAGCAAAAGGACCCTGGAACGCATGTGTTTCTCCCAGCGTGCCCACACAAACAGGTTTGCTCCGGGATGGCGGCTGGCCAACTCTTCGGTGGCTTGCGACAGCCGTTTCTCCCTGCTGCCATTTAGCCCGAAAGTAAGCTTCAGTGACAGTAGCAGGAGAGCCGCAGCTCTGACTTCGCAGACGGGAGAGAAAAGGGGCACGGAGCATGCTGTTCGTGCGGGAGGCGCGTCCCAGCGAGTTACCATGTCGGGATGGGTGCGAAGAACTTGCTCGCAGACGTTCACGAACTCCAGAGGGAGGTTGAGGTCCGCCACGAGGCGCGTGACGATCGGTAGGAGTGGCGGCTGTTTCAGCTCGTGCCGGACTCCGAGGAAGTGAGCCAAATGGGCCGCCTGCACTGCAAGCTCGTCAATCGTGGGTATCGCCAGTCTCACGAAAGTTCGCCACTGTTGGCCCCAGAGCTTGGCGTCCTCGGGCAGGAACTTCACAACATGCAGGTACGGCAGGTGCCCGTCCCGGGCCCACCTCAAGATATCAGTCAGCAAGATGGGATCTCCCGTAATCAAAACACCTAAATAGAGAACGCACAAAAGCCGCTGGAGAGTTACCACGGTCACCTCAGTTTCCCGGCCGACTTTCTTGTCGTGCACGTTGACTCCACGGCTGGACACGTGGTCGAGATACTCCTTGGCGGCTGTCGACCTAAAGTCCTCCCACTCGTCGTCGGAGACCTGTTCTCCTTCCGTAGCTGCGGCGGCCTCTTCTTCCAAGATGTCCTCGCACTCCGAGTCGTGGTTGTGCGCTCGAGAGACCGCGCAGCGGTTCCTCAGCTGCTTGCGACGGCGAGACGAGCGCGGCGTGAGTCGCGTCCGCACACCCGAGCCGAAAAGCGCTTTCTGCAGTTTCTTACGCTTGCGTTCGTTCGTTTCGGAAGTCGCGAGGAGCTCTTCGACAGTTCGCAAGTCGCTCCATCGGTTCGCGACGCCGAGGCGGGGCGTTCGCTCGTCGTCCTCGACGCGACTCACGGCTTCTAGCTTGACGAGGTAGTCCATCCACAGCCGACACACGACCCCGCGGATCTCGGGAGAAGCGCCCAGCGATACCAGCGCGTCGACTTGGCGCACGAGAATCATGTTGAACAGTTCGTTCGTCTGGTAGTAGCGCTTGCTCTCCTGCGGCTTGTCGCCCATCTCCTTGCGCGACTGCCGCGGAGAGGCGCGACCGACGTGCGGAGGTGGTGCGGCACCTTCATCGTCCACTTGTTCGACGCGCACCTCTTGGCTTTGGGTGTTGCACTCGGAGCAGTAGTAGAGGCCCGAGACTTCTTCGAAGTCCTCGCCGCCACAGGACGCGCACACAACCATCGCAGCACTACTGACAGGCAGTTAATCACTGTGACACAGGGTGAGACTCGCCGAGGCCCATGTATGAATCGGCAAACAGCACGGCGAAGTCCCACGCCAATGCACAGCGCACAATCACATCACAACACAATGACAAGCCGAGCGTTGATCCGTAACAGTGCGCAGTGACTAGTGTGACTAGACTTGAAGCTATTATATAAATGCGCCACTTGGAATAACAACAAGACTTACTACAGCCAAGCTTCCCGCTGCAACACACGTGCAAGCAACAAGCGCACAATGAAGCCATGAAGCGCACATATGATAGGCTATGGATTGGCTCGACTTTCACAAAGCTTTAAGTCTCTTTAAAAAAAAAAACGTTTACTGCGTGTATGTTTAAAAATTGGAACAAAATTTGAACCATACTGCAGCAATTTTGTCAGAAAAATATTTTTGCAATGTTCTTGTTACGAACTGCCTTACACAAAAAAATTGGGGTAACATAGCAATTGTGACGCTAATGGGGGCATAGTACATGACTTCCGAGATTAACTCTTGTTACTGTCGGACATGTGCCACTGGGGCTTCACTTTAAGTACGGTCCCTAAATTTGAGAGAATTTACAAGCCAGTTTTGGACATTACCTATAAGCTGTGTGCGAAACGTACTGACCAATATGATTGTGTGTACTGCAGCTTGGCTGCCGTGCGCGCTCATTCCCTTCGTGCATGCTTGGGGTATTGGCGGCTCGAGCCGTACTTACAGAGGAATATTTCGGATTATTTCTTCTGCCATGCCTGAACCGCAGTTTCTCCTTCAAAACCGCGTGAATCGAGGACTTGGATATCGCAAGCTATGTAGCGCTGAAAGGGTCTACTGTTCCTGCGATGCATATATGCGCTGTGTCTGTCCATAAATGTTGCTTAAAAAGAATGTCTGCAAGCTCAACACGCGAAGTTATGTATGATGCTCCTCTAAACACTTAACATTCTCTTAGTACTTAGCCGTGAGAGACATCGCATTTTACATTGAAGGAATTCAAGCTTGATATTTGGTGCCAACGTTATAAAATCGTCTTAGAAGGAAGCTTTCATCATGATTCTTATTACTCTGATTAGTTTTAGTCAAATGTGGCAACTGTATTAAGGCCTAAAAGGAAGAGTTAGGCGCGCATTTTCTGTGAAAGGGTTTGGTACTACTTTCACCGTGTTCTGAAACACACACCCAGAAACGCATTGGCTGTTAACCCAAGTAACCACGAATATCCCTGGGACGTCCACCATAAGTCCCAACGTCCATCCATCCGGATATCCAACACGGACGTCCATGGGACGTACAGGAGAAGTCCATATCCTATTTGGATGTCCGAAGGATATCCCCACGGGATGTCCATGGGACATCCCGTTTTGAACGTCCGCTGGCTGTCCATAAATAGGCATGTCCAGGATATATACACTAGTGAGTTATATATAAACTAACATAAGAATATTGCCGGAAATTTTAGTCTGTTCGTATTATATTTGTTTATTTTTGTTCTCTATCGGACACAGTCCATTCTTTTTTCAAAGCAAAATAAATATCTTTCTAACTTGATATAACTTCTGCCCACTTTAACATCGTAGTATTAAAATACGATTTTTTTTCTATCGGTGGGTCATACAAAGAATTTGTAGTTTGCTTTAAAAAAATGATTGTGGATGCCTAGCAGAATATATAAGGACCCATTTGAAGACACCTATTCGACCTAGAGCCAAGCACCCAAGTTATCCCTCATTATGAAAACGTCCTGATCATAGAGTTTTGGTCCTGACCTCCGATCATGTAACTGGGACTTCTGCTATGTAGGTTCAGGTTTATCATTGAAACAGGAAGTAAAACATGCTGTTGGGCTAGTTGGTGCATTGTATTAAAACCAGCAAAAAAAAAAAAAAGACGGACACAGGAAACATACACAAGACAGGCCTCTTCCAGCCTCTTTCCTGTCTTCTCGTATGTTTCCTGTTTGCGTCCGTTTTCGGCTGGTTTCTTAAAACAGGAAGTAGTCTACAATGTTCAATTTTGAATACAATTATATCATTGTAGGTAACAAAAACAAATCTCGAAGGCTATGCTTTTTTTACGACAGCTATAATGCGTCAGAACCGCCATGCGTTGACAGTAATCTCAAAGGCTATGTTTTTCTGCCCTTAAGGCGCTGACAGCGTTAGCAGAAACTAAAAAATCGAAAATCAGATACCGAATATTTCCAAAATAAGTAAATATTTCACTATGTAATAATACAATATTTTAAAAACCTATTTATGTTTGCGTATTATATTCTTATATTATAATTACACGAAGGTATTTCGCCCTCGCCAGCAGCAGTACTTGAGATAGCTATTCCGGCGGCTAGCTTCCCACGCTATGCGTGCCGCCCTCGCACCTGTTTAAGCTTTTCCTAGACGCTAGAGCTATACTATGCCCGCGCAACCTTGAGCGATCGGAAAGCGCGTTTTCCACTCTTGGCCGGCGGAGAGGGGAGGCTTCGTTCCGGCCGCGAAGCTCTCCACATCTCAGTAAGGTGCCTGGTGGTGGTCTCGTGCTGACGATGCCCTCTCGGTGAGCGCATATTTCCCCCCTCATCTTTTAAGAGATTCAATACATACCAGCATTTGTCTCGCAAACCAGATTTATTTCAAGGGAATTTTCCACGTCTGAATAATTTCTCTCGTCGTATTCGAGTGCTGATTGCCGTGTTATAGTTTGTTAACGAAGCTTTCCCTCAAGTCTAAATATTTTAAGGCAGTTTTCCTAGTCTCTAAAGCCGCTCGAGTTCACGCTGCTCCTCTGGCGGCCATTTTTCCAAGAAATTATGCCTTCCAACCACTCATCGACTGTCGCGGACATCATCAGTTCCTTTCCACATAAGTATGAGTCTCGGAGCAGGAGCTATGGCGCTTGAAAGTAACCGTTGGCTTGACGAACCAACCGACTGAGCTACCTTTCCGGGCACCATTGAAGGATCACGAGTTCAAATCACATGTTATGTTCCTTTTTTTTCCCCTTTTTTTCTTTCTTTTTAATGTCTTTTCCTTCATTTTATCACTGTACGGAAACCCTCCTAAAAATTATATATCCTCAATTATGTGTGGCCACACATGTGCAGGTCATAAATACCAGGTTCTCTAGCCGACTGCCATCCATGCGGTATAACCGAGCTCAGATTGGTCCACCTTGACTGATCAAATAGGGCACCACTGTAGGTTAAATGAGGCGTACAACTCCTGCGGGACCCGCCGTGGTTGCTCAGTGGTTATGGTGTTAGACTGCTGAGCACGAGGTCGCGGGATCGGACCCCGGCCACGGCGGCCGCATTTCGATGGGGGCGAAATGCGAAAACACCCGTGTACTTAGAATTAGGTGCACGTTAAAGAACCCCAGGTGGTCGAAATTTTCGGAGTCCTCCACTACGGCGTGCATAATCAGAAAGTGGTTTTGTCACGCAAAACCCCATAATTCAATTTTTTAAATTAACTCCTGCGGGGACGGTAGAGTATCCGTCTCCAGTGCAAGAGGACCTTGATTCAAATCCCGGTGCCGCGCAATTCTCCACCGGAAAATAAAAAAAAAACGTGTGTTGAGAAAATTGCACAAACAGGCCTGGAGTGCTGCCTGATCCCGGTGACCAGAACCGGTAATGCACTCTCTCACCAGAGCAGGATTGGCCACCCTGGTGCAGTACTTGGCCACAACCTCCTATATGAATACAACAATCAAACCCCGGCCCTCAGTCCCCAGCAGCCGCGAAGCAACTGACCACGGCGGCGGTCAGATCTGTGACGCTGCAGAGGGTGCTAAGAATACCTGGCTCCGGACAAGCCGCCATTGGAATCTGAACCTGGCAACGTTTAACGTTAGAACGCTATCTAGTGAGGCGAGTCTAGCAGTGTTATTGGAGGAATTAGAGGGTAGTAAATGGGATATAATAGGGCTCAGTGAGGTTAGGAGGACAAAAGAAGCATATACAGTGCTAAAAAGCGGGCATGTATTGTGTTACCGGGGCTTAGCGGAGAGACGAGAACTAGGAGTCGGATTCCTGATTAATAAGAATATAGCTTGTAACATACAGGAATTCTATAGCTTTAAGGAGAGGGTGACAGGTCTTGTTGGGAAACTTAATAAGAGGTACAAAATGAACGTCGTACAGGTCTACGCACCTAAATCCTGTCATGATGACCAGGAAGTCGAAAGCTTCTATGAAGACGTGGAATCGGCAATGGGTGAAATCAAAACAAAATACACTATACCGATGGGGGACTTATATGCCAAGGGTAGGCAAGAAGCAGGCTGGAGACAAGTCAGTGGGGGAATTGGCATAGGCACTAGGAATAGCAAGGGAGAGCTATTAGTAGACTTTGCGGAACAGAATAATATGCGGATAATGAATACCTTCTTCCGCAAGCGGGATAGGCGAAAGTGGACGTGGAGGAGCCCGAATGGCGAGACTACAAATGAAATAGACTTTATACTCTGCGCTAATCCTGGGATCATACAAGATGTGGACGTGCTCGGCAAGGTGCGCTGCAGTGACCATAGGATGGTAAGAACTCGGATTAGCCTAGATCTGAGGAGGGAACGGAAGAAACTGGTACATAAGAAGCCGATCAATGAGTTAGCGGTAAGATGGAAAATAGAGGAATTCAAGATCAAGCTACAGAACCGGTATTCGGCTTTAACTCAGAAAGAGGACCTCAGTGTTGAAGCAATGAACGACAATCTTATGGGCATCATTAAGGAGTGTGCAATACAAGTCGGTGGTAACTCCGTTAGACAGGATACCAGTAAGCTATCGCAGGAGATGAAAAATCTGATCAAGAAACGAGAATGTATGACAGCCTCTAACCCTACAGCTAGAATAGAACTGGCAGAACTTTCGAAATTAATAATAGTAAGACAGCAGACATAAGGAAGCGTAATATGGATAGAATTGAACATGCTCTCAGGAACGGAGGAAGCCTAAAAGCAGTGAACAAGAAACTAGGAATTGGCAAGAATCAGATGTATGCGTTAAGAGACAAAGCCGGCAATATCATTACTAATATGGATGAGATAGTTCAAGTGGCTGAGGAGTTGTATAGAGATCTATAGAGTACCAGTGGCACCCACGACGATAATGGAAGAGAGAATAGTCTAGAGGAATTAAAAATCCCACAGGTAACGCCGGAAGAAGTAAACAAAGCCTTGGGAGCTATGCGAAGGGGGAAGGCAGCTGGGGAGGATCAGGTAACAGCAGATTTGTTGAAGGATGGTGGGCAGATTGTTCTAGAGAAACTGGCCACCCTGTATACGCAATGCCTCATAACCTCGAGCGTACCGGAATCTTGGAAGAACGCTAACATAATCCTAATCCATAAGAAAGGGGACGCCAAAGACTTGAAAAATTGTAGACCGATCAGCTTACTGTCCGTTGCCTACAAAGTATTTACTAAGGTAATCGCAAATAGAATCAGGAACAGCTTAGACTTCTGTCAACCAAGGGACCAGGCAGGATTCCGTAAAGGCTACTCAACAATAGACCATATTCACGCTATCAATCAAGTGATAGAGAAATGTGCAGAATATAACCAACCCTTATATATAGCTTTCATTGATTACGAGAAAGCGTTTGATTCAGTCGAAACCTCAGCAGCCATGGAGGCATTACGGAATCAGGCTGTAGATGAGCCATATGTAAAGAAGATATCTATAGCGGCTCCACAGCCACCGTAGTCCTCCACAAAGAAAGCAACAAAATCCCTATAAAGAAAGGCGTCAGACAGGGAGATACGATATCTCCAATGCTATTCACAGCATGTTTACAGGAGGTATTCAGAGGCCTGCAGTGGGAAGAATTGGGGATAAAAGTTGATGGAGAATACCTTAGCAACTTGCGATTCGCTGATGATATTGCCTTGCTTAGTAACTCAGAGGACCAATTGCAATGAATGCTCACTGACCTGGAGAAACAAAGCAGAAGGGTGGGTCTAAAAATTAATATGCAGAAAACTAAAGTAATGTTTAAGAGTCTCGGAAGAGAACAGCAGTTTACGTATAGGTAGCGAGGCACTATAAGTGGTATAAGGGAATACATCTGCTTAGGGCAAGTAGTGACTGCGGATGCGGATCATGAGACTGAAATAATCAGAAGAATAAGAATGGGCTGGGGTGCGTTTGGCAGGCATTCTCAGCTCATGAACAGCAGGTTGTCATTATCCCCCAAGAGAAAAGTGTATAACAGCTGTGTGTTACCAGTACTCACATATGGGGCAGAAACCTAGAGGCTTACGAAAAGGGTTCTGCTGAAATTGAGGACGACGCAACGAGCTATGGAAAGAAGAATGATGGGTGTAACGTTAAGGGTTAAGAAAAGAGCAGATTGGGTGAGGCAACAAACGCGGGTAAACGACATCTTAGTTGAAATCAAGAAAAAGAAATGGGCATGGGCCGGACATGTAATGAGGAGGGAAGATAACCGATGGTCACTAAGGGTTACGGACTGGATTCCAAGGGAAGGGATGCGTAGCAGGGGGCGGCAGAAAGTTAGGTGGGCGGATGACATTAAGACGTTTGCAGGGACAACATGGCCACAATTAGTACATGACCGGGGTAGTTGGAGAAGTATGGGAGAGGCCTTTGCCCTGCAGTGGGCGTAACTAGGCTGCTGATGATGATGATGAGATGCGCGTTGACGTATTAGAACCTTGGCAAAGCAGAGCGCTGCAGTGATGCAATCCAATCCAAGCTCTAGCCACCGTCGCCACGCCATTTTTCATTCTGCAATCGTTTTACGGGCAGCAGAGCATCGTTTGTCACCTTCCGCGCCTGCCGAGGTCTCCTGCTCAGCTACCAAGGTATGACAGCTACATCGATTTCTTTTTTAATTCGTTTGGGTATTTAAATGTGTTTTCTTCACAGGTGCCAGCATGCCTAGACTGCGGGAGAAGCCGTACGCGCGAAAGAGAGAGTCGCTGGAAACAAAGACGATATTCGAGGACTTCGGATCTCGCACCGGCAGCCAGCAGTCAACGGCTCGAGAATTCGCAAGTCTAGAACTGTGCAGTGGTGCATATACGCCACACACATGCATTAACATGTGCGCATTTGTACGCCTTGTGATGCTGGCCGCTGCACCGAGGCGACATCGGAAGTTCAGGACGGTGGTTGTGACACTACGCGCACTAAGGACAATGTGCCTTGATTCCCTGATGGATCGACTCTACGCGCCTCCTGGGATAGTTCACTTCGCTGTGAAATGGAACATGATCCCTTAGGAGAGGTGTACGCACAAGTCAATGCGGTTTCTATGGTAAGCAGGACCCCGGAGCCTACATTTGCTTTAGCTACCGCGGACTCTTCATCGGCACCCTTTGATCTTGCTGAAAAACTGTACATTTGAGCCATTAAGGAAAATGTTGGGCATACAGCGGTCACATATCTGCTAAAGATGCTCAAGACGAATAGCTTTGAACCCTCATCTCTCCCAAGTGACGCTCGCACTTTGCTCTCCATGCCCAGGGGTACACAATGTGCACCTCCTTTAACTGCAATGGCTCGTGAGCAAAAAACACTTTTGCTTGCAGTGCTGACTATAAAATGCCTTGTCGGAAGCATGTTTTAAGGGCAGCCTTGTTTCTTCGTTATTTAACATTAACGGACTGCCAGTTTCAAAGAGTTCTACCATGCAGTTATGGTGCGCGTGGCAGAGTTCCCCCTTTGTAGTTGGCATTTTTGTTGGCCCATCAAAGCCCGTTTCAGCAAATGATTTTCTGAGCCCTCTTGTCAGTGAGCTACAACAGCTTCTTTCGCATGGAATGGTTTTTGAGCAGTGAGTAATTGAGGTTTCGTCAGCATGTTTTGTTTTACATGCACAAGCACAATCGTTTGTTTTTCGAATTAAAGGACACACTGGGTATTCTGCGTGTCCAAATGCACAGTAGAGGGCACATACAGCAGCAGCCGACTCTGCTTTCCAACAAGATCCTCCACTTTGCGCACTGATGATTCATTCAGGCGTCTGATTGACCCTGACCATCACCTAGGCACCTCAGTCTTGATGCTACTTTCCATAGACTGCATTGCCTCTGCACCCCTTGACTACATGCACCTTTTATGTTTGGGCATTATAAAAAAATTTGCTTAGTGCTTGGTTAGGTGGTCGTTTACAGGTCCGTCTCAGACCTACAGAGCGCGGACGGTTGTCTGACTTTCTTTAGCTTCGTATGTTCCTAAAGTATGTCCCCGCAAACCTAGAAGTGTAGTAGAGGCTGAGCGTTGGAAGGCAACAGGATTCAGATTGCTTCGCTACACTGGGCCTGTAGTACTCATGCCCGTTTTGCCTCCAAATCTTCACATGAACTTTCTTTTGCTGCACTGTGCAGCCTACACACTGGCAAGTCCTAGTCTGTGCCGGCAGCATACTGAGTATGCCGAGTCTCTTCTTCAGTACTTTGTTAAAGCTTTTGCAAAATTGTATGAAAATAACCAGGTTTTCTGCAATGTTCACTGCGCATTACATCTTGCAAATTATGTACCCAAGCATGGACCACTGCACCTGTTCAGTGCATTTCCTTTCGAAAATAATATCAAGTTCCTCAAGTGGCTTCTAAAAAGTCACAGGACTCCACTTGCCCAGCTATACAATCGCTTAAAGGAGTGAGAGCGAAAGGTGGCGGCAACCTTTCCATCACTGAACAGGATTAAATTAACAAAAGAACATTCAGATGGGCATCTCTTAGATACCTGTGCACCACCCCAGTACAAACAGGTCACGTTTGCTAGCTTCATCCTCAGTGTTGATGTTCCTGATAGCTGCTGCATAATAGATGGCTCTGTCGTGATTGTAGATAGTTTTGCACACCTTAGAGCTACACGAGCACCCCGCATCATTGGTCGCGAATTCATGGTGAAGGAAAACTTCTATGATAAGCTACTTTCTTCTTGTACCATTGATGTTTATGTGGTTTCACTGCTTTCTGATGCTAAATGTTCGCCATTAGGGAATGTGCGTAAGCTTGTCAGGTTAGCCTGGCATGGGAAATTTGTTACAATTCCATTGCTGCATATGTCTTAATCGCAGGTGTTCCTCACGGGCGAGGTTAATGGCATTAAAAGTTTAAGACCTTAAAGTTTCTTAATGCCATTATAGTTCGATAGCTCCTACACGCGCATACTTAATGACATTACGCATGCAGTGAAACGGTCAAGTTTGTTTGCCAATCATACTACAATAAAAAAAACAGTCATCTAGGGAGCAGATGTTTGAGAAATGGCATGAGAAACATTAATCGGTGTATTGTATGTAGTTTACTTCAGGAATGTCAATGTTGCACCCAGCCGTAAACTGTTTGAAGCCAAAGCTAGCTTGACAGCCAATCCATAGCGCAGCCAAAGCATTGAAAAAGTAAAAATAGCGCTCACAGCTTCAAAGCTCCCAAGCAGCGATCCTGAAGAATTTGACCATGTGATCCAGTTTGTTCTGGCCTATGTGCTTCTTCGAGTCAAACATCGTCGAGAAATTCGAAGGCTTCAGTATGAGGCTAACAAGGCAAGGAGCCGCCGCCGTGCAATCGAACAGCTTCTCCTGGCTAATGCGCTCACGATTAGAGCTGTAGCCATGAGTAGCGGCAAGATCGCCTGCTAATCTCTACGAAAATAAAAAGCTCCGTTTAAAAAAGTGAAGTATATATTAGTTGTTTTTATCTACAAGTTTGTTTAATATCGTGAAAATAAGGTCACTACTGCCACGGCGGGGACATTGTAAACGAGAGTACGCATTCGATGGCCAAGTGAGTTTTAATAATTGTAAGAACGCACTACGCCGCGAGGAAGAGCTATTTTTTAAAGAAAGTGAAGAATATATTAATTGTTCTTCACTAATAGTTCGTTTAGTCACGTCAGAATGTGGAGACATTGGGAACGAGCGTACGCATTTGACGGCAAAGTGAGTTACGAGAACGCACTATGTCGCGAATGGCATTTAAGCTTTAATACCATTAAGCATGTCCGTGTGGCACCCCGCAAATGACATTAAAGTTTGAGGCATTAGCCAGTCAATGTCATTTTCTGTGCCCGTGTGGCAGAGTGCTAGTGAAGTGATGTAGTCAACATCAATTCCTCCATGTCATTTCTGTTGCTTTTGCAGCTTAATAATGCTAATTGATGTCTTGTTGCTCTTTTTTTTATTCCATGCTGCAAACTCAAAATGTCCAAGCAGGGTGGGCAATAAGAATTCTTGTTCTGCTGTTCTCTAGCTTCTGCTGAGCTATTGGAATTGCAAATTTTCTTTTTTTTCAGTGTATTTATTTGTTCTTTGAACAGTATGCATATATCTGCTTTTTGGTCTTTATATGTATATGTATAAGGTGCCAATAAAAGTTTAATTGTATTTGGAAGTTGGTGTAGGTTCATTTCCTGTTTATTTAAAACAAGAATGCATTCATGCACTCGACCAATGTAATATATATAATGGGCGGGTGCTTGAATGTGTCCCGGCCACTATTGTCGCTTCAAGGTATGTGTATATCTGGAATATCCCCGGATACACACACACACACACACACACACACACACACACACACACACACACACACACACACACACACACAGATATATATATATATATATATATATATATATATATATATATATATATATATATATATATATATATATATATACACGCATCCTGAACGTCCCCTGAATATCCATGCTGGATGTCCGCGTCGGACGTACTACGGACGCCAAAGCAATTACCTTTGGATTTCCCAGGGACGTCCCTCGGACGTACGTCGGACATTCATGGATATCCCACGGACATCCCGAATATCCAGAAAGGACGTCCGTCGGACGTCGCCCGGATATCCGTGGTTACTTGGGAAAACGACGGCGCATCATGTATTGTATATGTATACTTAACCAATACCATAACAGCAATCACATGAAAGAAAATTTCGTGGTTAAGATCGAGAACCAATCAACTGCAAGCGATGAAATGTGTCATAGTGGCCCTCGCTAGCTTTTATCGACGGCATGGCACAATAACCGGCTGTCCTTATGTCGAGGCACACATTGTTCGCGAAACCGAGCTGCTCTCTGCAACTTCCAATTGAAACCATGAAATAGCTCTTTACAGCGGCAATTGTAATGCCTATAGCATACTCGAGGTACTACAGCGCAGCTTAGGCTCCCTTGAAATGGAAAATTCAAACACATTCTACCTCACCATGTCTCGATCCTGCATTGTTTAATTATACAAACTGAAAACTATTCGTTTCGTCAGTACGTACAAGAAAACCTCGCATGCCCGCCTCATAAGGAAGACACCACAAGTCTCACACAATTTCACTTGACTTTTGACCTCGACTGGGCAACAATGATATCTTCAATATATGTGCCACACTATACTAATGAATGGGGCTTCGGCTCCTTGCTGGCTGCAGTGAAAAGGTACAAAAGGCATATTTCACTCAACTATTTGGCCCGAGAAACCTGTGTCAGTTCTCCAAAGAGGTGCATCATGTCTGTTTCTCAAGCAAGAAGCATCAGTAAATTGCTCAAGTGAGCTGAACATGTAGCATGGAAAGGGAATATTTGTGCATTCCTTTCCGTGTGCTGCAAAGAGCTGTAAGCCTCAATCAGCTTTGCTTCAAATTACCCCCACTTAAGCTTAACCGGTGCAGAACGGGCTTTTGAGAAGCACTTGAAAACGGAAGTGGTGCTCGTAGAATCTAAACTGTAGTGTTAGTTAAGTTCTCGTGTTACTGCCGAGCGTTTCTGTGAAGAAATAGAACAATTCGATATTATACCATGAACTACTCGTCGTCAGCAAACCTGTCTTAGTGGGTTAAAATCAAGATAAATGTTGTACAAGTCATACATAGCCCACGTTTGATTGTGACAAGCATGTTGCACCATAGTGAGTATGGAATTCTCACTGGATTCTTATGTGCTGTGCTTTTGCGTCTATGCTTTTATTATTGACGTGAGCTACCGCTGCAAAGTGTAGATCCGCGCATGAAAAACCCGTAATTGGCTGGTCTGAGCTCCCTCGAGTGGCACTATAAAAAAAATATGGGGTTTTACGTGCCAAACCCACTTTCTGATTATGAGGCACGCCGTAGTGGAGGACTCCGGAAATTTTGACCACCTGGGGTTCTTTAGCGTGCACCTAAGTCTAAGTACACGGGTGTTTTCGCATTTTGCCTTCATCGAAATGCGGCCGCCGTGGCCGGGATTCGATGTCGCGACCTCGTGCTCAGCAGCCCAACACCATAGCCACTGAGCACCCACGGCGGGTGAGTGGCACTGTAGCATTGCCTTTGAGAAATGTATTGTCGTCTAGGAAATAAGCTCCTTGATTACATTTCCGCGAACGAAGGCTTCGTAAAAGATATATTTGAGAGGCCCGTCATACGTATACAAGCATTGAGAACGAGAGCGAACAAACGGAAACACTGCAGAAGACGCCCGGGCACCGCCCGAACTGCAGCAGACAACAGGCGCGAGTCCGTGCCCTGACGTCACGCGACCGCAGCTTGCAGCGCCCCTCTAGGTCATTCTCGAGGCTAATATGGTGACTTCAGATTTGCATCGTTTTCGGAGAGCCAGGACACCTTGAAGACGCGCCTGGCTAGCACCATTCTGTTCTCACTATATTGGATATAGTGAGAAACTATGCCTACACCTTACCTACAGCTACATGCGTGTAGCTAGTCTAGGAAGTCACAATTTCTTTTAAATGGTATATAAAACGTGTAGCTGCGCCTACCTACAGGAAGCTGAAAACTAGAATTTCTACACCACAGTTTCGATGAGTGTAGGTAGCAGACACCAAAGAAACAGGCTGGCCGTTAAAGCCGTTAAATCCGTTAAAGAAATCGATAAAGAAAGGCCGCAAAACACGAGTGCATCACGGCTAGTCGCGCGGCACTTCACGCGTGCTTTTCGGGTTTCTTTCAGTCTTCCAAAAACTTTTTTTTTGTTGTTGTTCAATAGTGTTTCTTTAAACTGCGTGCAGGTTATACCTCATGTGAGAGGTTGCTATATGTGCCATGGTCAAGAAATTCCCGCTTACGTCCACGTGAATATAGACTATTGGCCTCGAGCTCCACCACTGGAAAAGCTGGCGCCACCGTCGGCGTGACGTGCTAGGAGGGATCACGTGGACATAGCGGCCGCGTCGGCTGCTTCGGGCGCGCCGAAGCGAGCTGAAAACGAGTTTAAATTCCCTCGTACGCTGCGGTCCTCATTTAGTGGCGAGATTTTCCCGCTTCGAGTGTCTCCTTTACAACGCTTCAAAGCACTACAATAGGTAGTGGCTGCCTTTGAAGGCGCTTAACATGGTAGGCTACTGCTCGGTTCCGCAGGGCCGGACGCACGTAACGGAGGCCGGTGTCAGCCTTATTCACACGTAGCCGCAGGACAAGAAGCTGCGTGAAGCTTGGCTCGCGAAACATAAAACCGGCAAATAGTCATCGGCTACAACTCGAGTATGCAGGAAGCACAGACGCGAGGAAGATTTCTGCTACGTCGCCCGGTCTGCGATGTTCTGAAAACACGCACTGTGACGCTCGCCCGAGTCCGCTGCCCGACTAATGTCATGACGGTTTGGTCTATAAACTTGTCGATGCTAAAGATACTGGCAAGTTCAGTGGAGTGGAAAAGGCAGCGGTAAGAAGCACATTTAAAAAAAGCATGGCATATGGTCATGCTTGTGTTATGAATTAATGCACTGGATTACAAAAAAGGAGCAGCGGAAAATTGCACGCTGAGAACACCGATAAACATACAGTGCGACGCAACTCGAGAAATAATATTGAAAGGTCAAAGAATTTAGAAGAAAAAAAAAAGATTGAATCGTCGCGACGGGACATCACAGTCCCCGTAGGCGTCGAAGTCTCTACAATGAAATTATTTTTGAACAGCTCTGATAGCGCCCACGCAACAATGGTTGCTTGTATACTGTCAAATGCTCATACTCTGCGGCCTAATCATGGCACGGTGCGAAAACGCGCGCGCGGAGAAAGCGAAACAGTGCGCGGACAAGCATGCAGACGCGCAGTCGGTCGCTACGAATCTGCGCGATCGCTGCATTGAGGCTTCGTTCTATTACGCTCCATTTAGTTATACAAACACTATAAGAACATATTTCACATAGTTTGCTCTCAGCGTTTACCTACCTTTCACGCAAGAAGCCGGTTCGGGAGACTCCATCGCGGCGACCGCGCGCAGTGGCGTTCACTGTACGTATTCGGTAAGGAGATAGCGTCTGTAAACGATTGTGTGCTTTCAGTTTGCCCAAGATTATTATTTAGACAGTAAGAAATTTCTCTAGTTTCGAAAGTACTTATAGAAATGTCCGGGAGAGCTCGCGCGTGGTGTTTTCAGTGAGCGCTGACAGCAAAACCTATGAGGAGCGCGCCGCATGATCCCTCATACTACGCCAGCGAGGCGCTTCCGATAGATGGCGACACCGTAACTCCTCCCCGCCAATAGTGCGCCACGAATGCATTGGGTATATACGAGTATGTCCCGCTCTTCAATGAGCCTCTTCTACACCAATATTAGCTTAGGCCGCTGTTTACGTTGCAACAGAACCTTGCAACGTTTAACATCCGAACCCTCTCGAGTAAATTTAAGACAGCCTAGCAGGACTCTTTGAGAAACTATGAGGTATTTTTTGGGATATCATTGGCCTTAGTGAGGTTAGAAGAACGGTGAGGCTCATACAGTGCTGACAAATGGCCACGTCCTCTGCTATAGAGGGCTACCAGATAAGAAGCAGTTGGGAGTAGGATTTCTAATCCATAAGGACATAACGGGCAACATTGATGAATTCTACAGCAATAATGAAAGGGTAGCAGTAGTCGTAATAAAGCTGAATATGAGGTATACAATAAAGGTAGTACAAACCTATGCTCCAACCTCCAGTCACGATGAAGAAGAAATAGAACAGTTTTAGGAAGAGATTGAATTAGCGATGCAAAAAGTGCAAACTCAGTATACTGCAGTCATTGGCGACTTCAATGCAAAAGTGGGGGGAAAGCAGGCTGGTGAACAAGCAATTGGCAACTACTGCTTGGATTCTAGGAACACTCGAGGAGAGATGTGCTTGTAGAATTCGCGGAAAGGAATAAGATGGAAGTAAGGAACATCTTCTTCAGGAAGCGTTGGAACAAAAAGTGGACTTGTAAAAGCCCTAATGGTGAAACAAGAAATGAAATCGATTTCATACTTTTTGCTGATCCCAGCATAGTGTAGGATGTAGAAGTGTTAGTTAGGGTAAAGCAGTGATCATAGGTTATTAAGGGCTAGGATTCACCTCAATTTGAAGAGAGAAAGTGTAAAATTGGTCAAGAAGAAACAGGCCAACCTATACGCAGTAAGAGTAAAATCATACCAATTCAGTCTCGTACTTGCAAACAAATATGCAGCCTTAGAACAGAGAGATGATGATGACATAAAGCTCATGAAGGAAACCTGACTAGGGTGGCTTCAGAGGCAGCAGTTGAAGTGGGAGACAAGGCACCAAGGCAACCAGTAGGTAAGCTCTCCCAAATAACAAAGGACCTAATAAAGAAACGACAAAGAATGAAAGTGTCCAACTCAAGAGATAAGAAAGAATTCGCGGAACTGTCAAAACTGATCAACAAGGCTAAAATAAGGGATATTCGAAACTATAGCGTGAGAAAGACAGAGGAAGCAGTAAAAAAATGGGCGCTGCCTGAAAACAGTGAGAAGGAAACTAGGCGTCGGACAAACCAAGGTGCATGCAATGAAAGATAGGCAGGGAAATATCATCAGCAATCTCGAAGGTACAGTAAAAGCAGCGGAAGAATTCTATACTGACCTGTACAGTACCCAAAGAAGCCACGATACCTCTATTCAAAGTAGTAATGAACAGGTCACAGAGGCTCCTTCTATAACTAGCGATGAAGTTAGAAGGGTCTTGCAAGACATGAAATAGGGAAAAGCGGCAGGAGAAGATTGACTACCAGTCGATTTAATCGAAGATGGTGGAGACACAATGCTTGGAAAACCAGCGGCTCTTTATACGAGTTTCCAAAAGGTCCCAAAAAACTGGAAGAATACAAACATTATGCTAATCCACAAAAAGGGAGACGTTAAAGAATTGAAAAATTATTGGCCCATTAGCTTACCCCCAGTACTACATAAAATATTTACCAAAATAATATCCAATAGAATAAGGGCAACAGTGGACTTTAGTCAACCAAGGGAACAGGCAGGTTTCAGGAAGGGATACTCTACAATGAATCACATCCAGGTCATCAATCAGGTAATTGAGAAATGTGCAGAGTACAATCAGCTTCTCTGTATGGCTTCCATAGATTACGAAAAGGCATTTGATTCAGTCGAGATACCAGCAGTCATAGAAGCATTACGTATCTTGCAAAGTATCTACAGAGATTCCACAGCCACCTTAATTCTCCACAAGAAATGTAGGAAGGTACCTATAAAAAAAGGGTTCAGACTTGGAGACACAATCTCTCCAGTGCTGTTTACTGAGTTCTTGGAAGAAATATTCAAGCTGTTAAACTGGGAAAGCTTAGGAGTAAGGATCAATGGCGAATCTCTGAGCAACCTTCGATTTGCAGATGACATTGTCCTGTTCAGCAACACTGGGGACAAGTTATACCAAATGGTTGAAGACCTTAATAGGGAGAATATAAGAGTGGGGTTGGAGATTAATATGCAGAGGACAAAGCTAACGATCAATAGCCGGGCAAGGGAACAAGAGTTCAGGATAGCCAGTCAGCCTTTAGAGTCTGTGAAAAAGTCTCAGACCTGGGTCAATTACTCAAAGGGGACCCTGATCATGAGGAGGAAATTTACAGAAGAATAAAAATGGGTTGGAGTACATTCGGGACATTGTCAGATCTTGACTGGAAGCTTACCATTATCCTCAAAAAGAAAGGCGTCAATCAATGCATCCTATAGCGGTGCTGACATATGTGGCAGAAACTTGGAGTCTGACAAAGAAGCTTGAAAACAAGTTAAGGACCGCGCAAAGAGCGATGTAACAAAGAATGATAGGCATAACGTTAAGAGACAGGAAGAGAGCGGGGTGGATCAGAGAACAAGCAGTGATAGCCGATATTCTAATTGACATTAACGGAAAGAAATGTAGTTGGGCAGGTCATGTAAAGTGTAGGTTAGATGGTGCACCATCAGGGTTACAGAATGGGTGCCAAGAAAAGGGAAGTGCAGTCGAGGACGGCAGAAGACTAGGTAGGTAGATGAAATTAAGAAATTCGCAGGCGCTAGTTGGAATCAGTTGGCGCAGGACAATGGTAATTGGAGATCACAGGGAGAGGCCGTCGTCCTGCAGTGGACATAAAATAGGACGACGATGATTATGATGATGTACGCCAAAAAAAAAAAAAACTCGCTTCGGTAGTGCTATTCTCAGAAGAGGGGAGTGGCGACAACTGCTCGTCTTCCGAGCTGTCTGAAGCCTCCGAGGAAGATCGGGGGTTCGGAGTGTTCGTTGTGCCGGGGTTCTTCTGACGGAACCTATACCTCGGCGTTCCGGTCAGTTAAGTTGTTCTTCTGGGAGCTCATCGTGTTCTTGCTGGCCGTCATTGCTTTCGATGCTGGCGGGGATGTTAGTAAGCCTGCGGCTGTAGCGGCGTAAGACCTGGGCAGGAAACACTCCGCTGTGACGTGGTTGCCGGCATAGCGGCGACAAGGCGACGTGCAGTTGGCAGCCTCGTGGCCGAAGACTTCGCACCTTTCGCAACGTAGTGTTTCGCATGCGTTCCCGAACTGGCCCTCTATCCCACACCGTGAGCCCATTTTCCTAATTCCTCAGTAGTCGAACATGATGCAGTGGCCTTGGATCGACGTAAAATTTGGCACGGATTTCGCCATTTCCACGCGAATGACTCTTACGCCGGTGCCGACTTTCGGTCTTCCTTTGAACTGCGGTTCCTGAATTGCAAGAACTTTTCCATACGGAGACAAGACGGCTGTAAGTGCGGCGTCTCCCACGTACGGACGATAAAGGGGGGGGGGGGTATAGGGAATGCGGAAACGTCGAAGACTCGCGGTTCGACTTGAGCGACAGGGACCTAGGCGCCATTCAAGATGAAAAAATACCCCGGGACGAGAGCTTTATGGCGGCTGCTGCGGACGCGACAGCTGCGACGAAATTCACTCCTTCCTGGTGTTGGGGGGTCTTAAGGCCTCCCGGCCCTACGGTTTCTTCGATGGCGTCGATTATTTAATCGGCGCTGGTGCCCTTGGCGCGCTGAAGGTGTATCAGTGCGCCTTAGTTGGGGGTTCACGAAACACCACCCTCGCTGAATTTTACGGCTAGATGTAGCCCTGGCTACCACGGCGGGACGCGCGTTCACGTTTGTCACGTTTGTCCACGTTTGTCGGTCGCTGGGAGGGTGTGCTCCTCGCGCGCGAACGCGCGCTTATCACGGACAAGACCGCCGGTGTCGGTGTCGGCATCGGTGACGTTGTCTGCCAGAAAAAAATAATCCCGAACCACAACCACGCAGGCCCTCCGCTTGGCGCATAGGCGTTACTGAGCTAACTAAATTTATCAAATTATAATGCGTCAGAAAAATCTGAAAGTCCAGGCTACACACAACCTAGGGACACGATAGCGTTGGATTGTAATTTGAATATACGAGAAAATAACTTGAATATAAGAGAAAACATAATTTTCTTATGCGGCAATTCAAACAAAAACCCATTTTCCTTCCTTACGGGTGAATGACTCACTGCTTGTATCCTCTGCCTTATGTGGGTATGAGCCATTGCTCTGCTCTGCACTTCTTCCTTCTTTCAAATACTTAGGGGTCATTTTTGATGAGAATTTACACTGCCATGAGCAAGCACAGAATGTATGAGCAAATGTAGTATATGGCTGCTGTGCTCTGATGAAAGCTCGCCGATATTTTCAACAAGCTGTACATATGTGCACTGTATTTTTTCATTATGTGACTGTCACGTAAGTTACTGCCTGGATTCATGGCGTGTGACGTACACTAGTTATCTAAAACCTCTAGAACGACTCCAAAAACGAATATTGAGAGTCGTAAGCCACGATCAACTATAGGTAACATTTTCCAATAACAAAGCGTTCTTTCAGTTCCGATATTGCGCGACTACAAGATTGCTGTTCCGATCAATAGTATAACTAATAGAAACTCGCCTCTTCCTGTTGATCATTTTTCCGTTCCTACACACGTTATACGCGACATGCTTCAAGCGGTAACTTTAACCTGCCCAAATGTCGTAAGCTTTATGGCGAAGGACTAATAGAATGTAATGGAACTAAAATCTCGAACATGATCCCCCTTGAGCCCCCTTGAGATAAAAACTGCATGTAATTTCCGCCAGACACGCAAGCCATTTTCTTCCTGTCTATCCAGTATCTGTGAACTTGCGTGTTTGTTGGGAAAAATGGTTTGAGTTTATGTTCATTGCATGTTAAAAATATGTATGTGTATATGAGAACTGTACACCTATACGCGTGCATATGTATGTATGTATGTATGCATATAAGCTTTTTTTATTTTATTTAGTTATGTTTCGCGTGAATTTTTTTTCCCTCTTAGCTTATCTGTGCTTATTTTCTTGTATATTTTATTGGAACGGCCACTAGCCACTTTAAACTAACGGTCCAAATAATCGTTTTATACGTTTTCTTGTTGTTTATGAAAATAAAGATTGATTGATTGATTGATTGATTGATTGATTGATTGATTGATTGATTGAAACGCTGGTGAGTCAGAAACCCGATGAGCCGATGATTGAAAGAGATTGGCAAATAAATACTGAAGAGCAACAGACACTGATGGCACGAGCACCGCACACGCTGCCCGCGCCCTTTGGACGGGGCGTAACGAACTTCGAAAGCGCGTCCTCTGAAGCTGAGGTCGAAGGTCATTGTCGTCCACCCGGTCCACGCCTGCAATATTCTCTGAAACAGATGTCTGCTGAGCCGCACTGGCATCCGCTTAAACATGGAGGCGACGGGGGCAGCGGAGGCAATTAAGCAATGGACGTGTCACCATATGATCGAACGTGGTGGCGCCCGTGGGATCGCTGTGAGAAGGGTCTACACCCGAAATAGCTTGTGTGTAGACTCCCCTCCATTTCGGTTTGATGGTCGACTGTTCCACTGTGCTTCCGGGGATGGTGCCCGTGGCGACACTGTTCTTGAAACATGTTGGTGTGTGCAATGCTCTTTCTTTCTTTTTAAAATTTGTTTTCTAAGAAATCTATTTGGGAATTTTCGGGTAGCAGGCTTTAAAAAAAGGTCTATGCTGTCACATTTTTGTACATCTAATAGAACTACAAAGGTGTGTTTTAATAGCAGGGGATGCTAGCCTAGCCCTAGAGTCGGTACTGCAGGCGGTTGGGGTAGAATATCAAATAGCAGGAAAACAAAAACAGCAAATAAGCAGTAAAGAACGTAAGAATAAATAAAAATAAATAAATGAAAGGAAGCGTATTCACGAAAATAGCGGAAATGAGGCGAAGAAAAAGTACTCTCCTCGAAAAAGCGAATCCAGAATGAAGTTATTTTAATGGGATTTGATTTAAGGCATGTCTCCGGGGGAATAAAAAGAAAAAGAAAGGGAAAAAATTTAAAGGCGCCTTTGTCGCACACAAAGGTGAAGCCAGTTCTGACAGAGACGACGACGATCTTCAATATAGTTGATGTTGACTTGATGAAATGCCTGATATGCTACTTCACATCATTTGGGTTAATGATTAAATAAGTTGTTCCAGTAAGTTAAGAAAAAGGTAAGCACGAAGGTGTTGTTCATGAAAAAGCATGAAAAAGATGCTACAGTTACAAAAAAAAAAAGAAAGAAAGAAAGAAGGATACATGAGCGTAGTATATCTAAATGTGGTTGTGCGAAAAAATCGAATCCCTAGATTCCCCTTATTCTTGTCACTTACGGTCATCACTCATCGCTAGGAGTGAGAATTGGGCAGGATTGCAGATCGAAACAACACACAAGGACACCGTGTTAAAGCGAACTGCGACAATATTGTTTACGATATCTAACATAGAAATGCCTTCCTTCTGCACTTAACACCTCTCTTCTCGAGTAGATTTTCTGCCTAGCTTGCTGGTCGCCCCTTTTATATAACTCACATTTTGAGGTAACGTGCGATACTTAGGTAAAAAAAGAAGAACGATTGCGCTAGATTTACTTATTGCTAACGTTGCTTCTGCGGCTCCTACGATTGTTGAAAGAACGTTTAGACAACGTCTAGGGTACTTGTGCCTGCTGCGTTACAGAGGTTGTGTACGTAAGGTAGAGAGTTCTATGGCATGGCTTACGGTAAAAAAATGAAAATTCCTGCAGGGACTATCTCAGTATGGAGTGTCGACGTTAATGTAATTAGGATCGAAACAACGTAGGCAGACTCCGTATTGCCTCCACCGAAAGGCGTCATACATGAGGCGCGTACTGCAGCCTGGATACTCTCCCCCCCACTTTGTCTTTGGACGCGCTACGCCATCTGGCGGCACCGCTGCAAAGTCCGCGCACGGCCCGTGTCCGAATATATGTTCAGACAAGAGTGTCTGAAGATATATGACGCGGTTTTATTTCCATCCAGGACCGAGGAAAACAACCGAGGCAAACTCAAGCGACACGATCTCTCCTCCAGAACACGGAATCAACCAGTCAGCAGACTTCACAGCGGACGATGCCGACATCCCAGCCAACCAGTTCACCGACAGGCCGCGTCTTCCGGTAGGCCAAGACGCCGACACTTGGCACCGTGCGAGGTACGGGACTGGCCCAAGCCAACGGATGCCGTATGCCCCCGAACAACGGACTTCTAAAGAACCCAGTGAGTCAAGTTGCCGACCTTCTCCTTAAGGCAGAAGCAACGGACAGTGCTAAACAAGAGATAAAGAGAGCACGCGAAGCAGGAACGGACTCGAGCAGTTCGCAGAGAGTAAATCGAAAGTTCCCAAAAAGTTCCGCGCATCGCAAGTTGGTGGCGTTTTTCGTTTGCATCATTGCAAGGGACCATTTCCTCTCTCTGAATGTTCAGGGGTTCCGGTCCTTCGACAAACTGGGAGTGGTGTTGCACTTTGCGCGAGCGCGGGTCGTCGACGTGCTCTTCTTGCAAGGGTGCAATTTCAAACTTTACGACCCGTTCTTCTGCACAAGCCTTCTTCTCCCTGACAAGCGCCGTGTCTTGTGGCGCGGGAGTAGTGTTCTTAAACCCTCAGTTCAAACTCACTATCAGTGCTTCCTAAGTAACATTGCTGTTCTCTGCTGTTTTGTTTGCTTTCTTAGGTTTTATATTGTGCAATTCTGCCACACAACTTTTTTTTGTTCTACCCTGCCCCTCCAGTCTGGGCCACACGGCCTACAGTATGATGGGCATGAATAAATGCGGGCTACAAGATAGTCTCGTTAATGCTGGCGAAAAGAATAAGCGATGCTCTTCCGGACATGGTCAGCCAGACGCAGATTTCTTGTGCACTAGAGCGATCAGTTTCTTGCATCTTTAGCATTGACAAGGGATCATTTTACCTTCGCTTTTAGGACAAAAATCGAAAGCTGTTTCGTATCGCTGGGCCAAGTGAAGGCTTTTGATTGTGTCGAGTATCGTTACATTTTTTGGAGTATTGGAAGCATTCGGTATTGCTGTTGAGTTTGTAATAGGATCGGTCTTTTGTACTCGGGTGTATCTGCGAAGTAAACGGTCGTCTATAATTGATTCCTTCCCTGTCAGACGCGGCCTCAAGCAAGGGTGTCCCCAGAGTCCTCACATGGGGGGGTATTCTGTAGGAGCCCACCTAGTGGACATGTCCATTTCGTCTGCTGCTGAAGAGCTGGTTGGCTGTGGCACCTCGCAGTCTCGGATGCGGAACTCAGCCCAGCCAATCAGAACTTGAACAGCAACCGAAATGGACATATCAATATGGAGGACGCCGTTACAGAATACCTCCCCTGTTCGTTCTTTGTCTCGATCCTTTGCTGCGCCGCACTTGTTTTGTGGTGTGTTTTGTGGTTGTTTTGTGGTGTGCGGGAGCTTTTGTATTGTGGTGTCAGCGATGTGCTGCCGCGCCACAGGGGCAGCCAAGGAGAGGTGTGTACCCGCTACTACTACGCCGCGTGCGCAAACGCCTGGCTGCATGTTTGTGCGGACTCTAAGCGAAGACCAGCTCCTGCGGAAATGGTCGGCAAACTTCACAGAGCTTCGCAGTGGGCGCATTACGGCGCAGCTGTTGTCATACTAACACCTTAATTTCTGACAGGTCAGAACACCTGCCAGACTTGTGTGTCACCCTAATGACTGGTTCTTCTTCATAACAAGCCCTGTTGATGGTATGTGCCATTGTCGTTGGTATTTGGATGTTTTCTTCTACTTGAAACCAACCGGACGTGTATTTTTGTAATTTTGTCTAGATAACCTTCTCTTTAAAGGGCCCCTGAAACGGTTCGGACAAATTTTGTAGACGCGTAGGGTACAGCTTAAGTAGAACATTCGCACCACAATTTAAGTGAAGCGTTACGTATTAATGGAGCTACAAGCGATTAGAAGTTACCCTCCTCCCTAGCCATGCTTTTCCTCCTCAACTCGTTCGCCGAGCCAGCGGGGCTAAGCTCCGCCTTCACTGGTTCAGCGTCACGATGCGACGTCACATCGTCCACTTCCGGTTGTTTTGGAGCCCGCCCCCGCCCGCGCGAGACCGCTCCGCTAGCCGCTTGGCCGTCGACCCCAAGCGAGAGCTATCGAAGCAGCGTGCGTTGCGAGCATTCTGTCGTAGCGCCGAACGTGTCTTGTATTCCGGTAACCACATGCAAGCTGGTCATTTCGGCAAATGACTGTAGGCATAAACTGAAGCTGATGAAGGAACTTTAGCGTAGACGTACGTGAGCGGCCTGATCGGTCTGCACGGTCCATACACTTGTTGGTGCAGAGCTTAACCAGCCAAACAAAGCGCTAATATTGCTTTAACCAAGTGTAAAACATTTTAAACATTTATAAAAACAACGTGTTCATGATTACACTCCTGCGAAAAATACACACCAGCAGCAAAGAAGAATACACTTCGTTGCTGCTACTCTGTATGGTTGAGCTCTGTGCCACCAGGTGGCTGCACCGTGCAGACCATTCGCATTTGGCAGCGTCTCGTGCAACGCGGTGCTCCCCAGACGACTCCACACAGAATCGACTCCTGCAACGCACGGAAGTGACGTCACTTTAATAAATTAAACTAAAAACAATTGAAATATATCAAACCTTACTAAACAATGCGTTTAACTTGCAAAGATATGAAAGAAAGTTGTCTTATGCGTTCATTAATGTACACATTTTGAAGATAGACATCAACGCAAAATGATTTCAACTATACTGTCATGCGTTTCTCTATAACAATAGTCAGCGTTCAATATTACAAGGCAGAAAAATATTATGCTATCTATCAGGTGCCTGCAGAGGTCGAAAGCAATTTTTTTGAGCGTCTCGTGCGTCACCCGAGGAATGTGGTGGGGCCGCAAGCACACGCACGCTTCTCCCCCGTTTCCTCTCTGGAGCAGCAGACGACAAGCGCTGCATGCGTACATGCCCACGTTTACGTCGCCACACGCTGTGTTTACAGCAGTCTCCGAGCGCCGCAATATGGATTTATATACAGTGTGGCGGATACGTGAAACTGCAGTCTTCGCACTGTCACTCGAATGTTTCCTCAAAGGGTCGGGCCCATACGAGTTCTTTGCTAGCTGTCTATATACCACAAAAGTCGGTCACCACGATTTGTTTTCGAGATCGAAGCAACCAGTGAACCAGTTTTGACACCCCTTTTCCTGCAGCGCCGTGCGTCTTAATGTCATCATAGCTGCGCAAATATTACTGACTCGGATCGCGGAGAAACCGATGCGGCCGCCACCATTGTGCTCAATTATAAACAGAAACTTTCTTTTCCTGCGTTCCCGGGATTAGCCGCGTCCTCGTGCTTATCGTCGAGTAAATTGAGCGGATCCTTGAAAGAGTAATAGTAAACTGGGCCGGTCTCGAAGATCTTGAATATGTATTCAAGATAATGTATAATGAAAGGTACGGTGACCCAGTCGTAGTTGCTTGTTGAGCTTGGAAGGCTTAAACAGAAGGAAGCAGTGGCGTAGCTAGGTCGTCTGGCACCCGGGGCCCATAGGTCTTCTGTCACCCACCTCCCCGGAAGTAGCCGGCGGAAAGAGGGGTGTCTTCAGACGTATCTGACACCCCCCCCCCCTCACTGGCCCCTTGCACCCGGGGCCCACGGCCCCCCGGCCCCCCCTGTTGCTACGCCACTGGAAGGAAGCCCATGCTTTGCCATTGGCCAATTACCAATTAAGGGAACACATTACGAGGTCAGGCAAAGAATTCACCTGGGGAGGGTGGGAGCTTCACATTTCGAACCTATTTCCTATAGTGATGCACATTATTAAGATTCTTTTATGTGAAATTGCTGAACGAAAACAAGTAAACTTCAAATATGCTTCACATTATAGCTATTATCATTCTGAGCTTAAAGCCTCCTTAAATTTCTGTAATAAGTCTGCCCCTGGCACTTGATGGAATTATACATACACAAAATATTAAAACACTTGCATCCTGAAACACTAATGATTCTTTAAATTATAAAACAAAATCTGCAGTCATTTCAGGCATCTTCGTTCTGCATAAAAATGAAAGCTGTTGTAATTCCTCTTCTCAAGGAGCAAGATTAGGATCCATCATTGTTAGCTAGCAACAGGTCTGTGATACTTACTGTAGCTAGTCTATGCAAAGTCTTCGAGAAAATGATAAATCGCATCATCTCGTACACTCTCTAGAAAGCTAAATAAGCCGTATCAATGCGGCTTTAGGGATCGCAAGTTGACGATCAATGACTAATCGGTATACACTGAGCCCCATCAGGTTCTTTCTAACTACATATTTGCAGATATAAAAAAATCTTGTTACACAACATAGCACTATGGAATCTTGTTAGGCTTACCAGAAATAAGCATCTGTGACATGCTGAGCACAACAAAACTATGTGAGCCCATCTCACCCCGCTATTGGTTTTTTCGTCACGTACAAGGCAGAAATGCCCAACTCGCCATACTACTTGAATTGCATTGCAAGCCTCTCATGATGCCATCTAGTCCATCTGTACAGCACCCAACATCACAATAGTGCAAGTCCCTCTCTATCACTTATGATAAAAGATTCAGTCACTTACTGCAGTGAAGCAGCTCAAACAAGTTACAGTTAAGAATGCTACTAATCTGTCAATAAATTCACAGACTCTACACTTCCTTACATCTCAGTATTGAGGTGCACTGAGTACAAGGGCACAGATGGAATTGGTTCAACCATTTGGGCAGACCAATTGGCTCAATCAACTGCCTCATTTGTGACACCTAACTGTATTCCTCCATCTAACCTAACTGTAATCCCGATGCTCTTCACCACGCACTGGAATCTTGCCTCTGGTGGGACACGTATATATGTGCCTTACTTCCCCGATAAGTCTGCTCCTTGCCTGTGACCTTACCCAGACACAGGAAATATCTCTTCAGAGATTTTGTCTGGGAGCAGCCCTTAGACAATCCATCACTTGGGCTTAGGGATTGCCTAAAGCTGACTAAGAAATATGCCCCAAGTGCTCAACTCCTGTAGCAACGTCAGTGGCATATACAAAGGAGGGGGTGTGCACGAAGGACACATCCCCCCTTCCTCAAGATGTCTGTATGTGGCTGGCAAAGCCCCGACCCCCCCACCTCCCCTCTACTCCCTCAACCTCTGCATTCCCAGTCAAGTGCGCCACTTAGTAGCCTCGTGCTAACATTCACTCAGATTCTGAACACTGTTGCCACACTGTAGTAGATGGTGTGTCAAATACTCTGAGCTATTTACACAGCCAACATGCAGACTGCCATTCAGAATGCATGTTAAGAGCATTGTTGCCAGATCTTGGACAGATCGATCCTTGGAAATCGTTTAATGATCCATGCTAAGCATTTGCCACCTCAACAGTAACAATGCAAAGAGTGCGACACCTCATTCCTTAAGCTTCCAAGCATGTGCTAGGTGTGCATATATGCAACTGCAATACTTAGAACTGAAATAGAAGTATACATGCTCAGAGTTCATCACTGACGCCTCAAAATCACAAACAAGAGTATTGTTTGCAGCACTGGGACCTTCTTTTAATGCATGTGAGGCTGTTAATTTGCAAACAAGCATCCTTACAAGCAAGGCACTAACGGTTATTTTCCCCATAAAATATATTATAGGCACAAGCATTCATAAAGCTGTATTACTACACATTGACTGCCTTAGCACAGTGAAAGTAATGAAAACATATAAAAACCACAAAAACGTGGTACTAAGCTAGTTACACAAGCATCTGTGCATGGCCTAATTGCGTATGGTGCCTGCTCGCCGTGGCTTAGAATGAAATGAGCTTGCAGCACCGGCAGAGTCCGAGTCCTGAGGGCCCAGGCTTCCCCTGAGAATGCTCGCATTTTAGCACTCATAGTGTGCAGTGAGGTCCCCCTTATTCTCTTTTGCAAATTTTGATGTGGGCCCCCCTGTAGAGGCTGCCCAGGATTCATCTCTGGCTCACAGATTAGGAAGAAGCATCCATCACTTATAGAGGCCCCGCAGGGGCGTCTGCGTAAGCAGGCGTTTGGTATGTTGCGACACCACGGACCCGAGCACACGAGGGTTGGACCCTCCCGCGTGTGGCCGTGCGCGGCTTTGCCGTGTCCGGGAAAGGGGGATCCTGGAGGTTGAGCCGATGCCGGGTGTTCGGACCTTTAAGGCCCCTCGGCGGAGGCAACACACCTCTTTGGCCTCTGCTTCACGTAGACGGCACCCCCGGACTGACCCACCCGGGGGAAATCGGTAGTCGCCTCTTCCTATCTCTCTCCCCTCAAACCTTTGTCTTTATCTCTCACTTTTTTATCTTTCCTGTCTTCTTCTCTCTTCCATTTACTTCCTTTCTCCACGGCGGCAAGGGTTAACCTTGTGTGGATATCCTACCTTGGGTACACCATATTTGGTTATAGTGACGGCGTATGGCTGGCGTCGTGCAGGCTTGGACACAAGCCCTGCCGCGTCCCCTCGTTGGGCTCCGTGGTGGGCGGTCGGCGCTGTTGCCGAACACACACACTTTCCTATGGCAGCTCAAATCTCTGTTGTCCATGATCGGCGTCTCAAAAGATGCCGCACCGAAGTACCATTTCAATTCTCCTTTCGAAGCAACGCTCTATCTTTCCCCAATTACTATGTAGTCCACAGTGAAAGTAACACGCCTATTAGAAAGCTTTCTCCATTCCTGGTCGCCAAATGCCTGAAAGATAAAATCGGACAGACATACAAAGCCTCCAAAATGTCTAGTGGGGACCTCCTCCTAGAATTGAATAGTAAAGATCAAGCACATAAGCTGTCTGAACTTACCGGTACTGGCGAGGCGACAGTGACTGTTTCAGCCCACAGAACACTCAACACAAGCAGGGGAGTAATATCTGAAGAAGATTTTATTGGATTAAGCGACGAGGAACTGCTGGGAGGTTTCCAGGAACAAAATGTTACCAAAGTACAGAGAATAGTAATCCGCAGAAACGATCAAGAAATCCCCACCAAACATGTTATACTCACCTTCGGAACAAGCGTAATGCCTACTTCACTCGATGCAGGTTATGTCAAAGTCAATGTGAGACCGTATATCCCGAATCCTAGACGATGTTTCAAGTGCCAAAGATTTGGACATGCTTCACATGCATGCCGAGGACAAACAACTTGTGCTAAATGCAGCTCCAACTACCACCAATCAGAGAATTGCACTTCTTCGCCACATTGTGTTAACTGCAAGGGAGATCACCCAGCTTATTCGCGGTCCTGCCCTTGCTGGAAAAAAGAAAAAGAAGTCATTGCACTAACTGTTAAAGAAAAAATCTCGTTCTTCGAAGCCAGGAAAAGACTGTCGCACCTTCTTCGAAGAAGTTATGCCGAAGTGACGCAGGCGGGGGCAGCGTCACAGAGGCCTCCGGAGTCCTCCGAGCCCACGCGCAGTGGTGCCGCAGTGACTCCTCCCGCCCCCGTGGTGGAAGCAGTCAGTACTGCTCCACCCTCTTCGACGGCCCTGCAGACACCAGCCCCGCAGGGCCCTAAAATCAAACGAACCCCAAGGCCCGAGGCACGTGTCTCGGCGCCTAACTCTCGGTCCTCCAGCGCCTCAGAGAGAGCGATGGAGGTCGACACAAAAAACCCGGTGTCATTGACACCGAAGGACAAGCGCTCTCTTGAGCGCGGTAAGAGGGACAAGATCCCAATAACCACCCAAAATAAGAAAGCGATAACCTGAAGGTTATCGCTCCTTTGTATCACTCTTCCTGAGATCAACGTCACCTAATATCTTACCTACCTCCTATTCAACTGTTAACGCCATTTTTTACCCTTCAATTCCATAATGGCTTTTATTATTCACTGGAACTGTAGAGGTCTTTTACATAACTTAGGTGACATTAAAGACCTGTTATTTAACTTCTCTCCTGTGGCCTTATGCTTACAGGAAACAAACCTAGGTGAAAAACACAAACATATTTTAAAAGGTTTCACTGTTGTACGGCGCGACCGTACTCAGATGAACCGGCTTTCGGGTGGTGTAGCCATTATTGTGCAGGGCGGTATTGCAGTTAGAGAAGTTCTGATTACCAGTCACATAGAAGCCGTTGCTGTCACTGTTATAACTCACAAAACCATCACCATTTGCTCGCTGTATATCCCACCCCACACCCATTTTACCACTAAACATTTAGAAAATATAACAGGTCAATTACCGGAGCCATTTGTTTTAGTGGGGGATTTTAATGCTCACGGTACTCTTTGGGGCAGTATCAAAACTGACCAAAGAGGGCAAATGGTTGAGGGTTTTATTCTATCCAATGATATCTGCCTTTTAAATTCAGGTGCACCGACATACTTTTCACCAACTTCCCGCACTTTTAGTTGTTTAGATTTAGCTTTTTGCTCACCATCTCTTTTTAATGATTTTAAATGGGAAACCGTCGATAAGTCTTATGGCAGTGATCACTTGCCCGCAATCATCAAATTTTTATCATTACCACCAACCTTAATCACAAGGCCACGCCAGTGGAAATTACAGCTCGCTGACTGGCCGCTTTTTACGAAAAACGTGAGACTCGAAGTTGTCTTTTCACAAGAACTAAGCATTGATGAACTTAATAAAAAAATCACTGAAGTAATAATCTCTGCAGCAGAAAAGGCAATACCCCAGTCATCCGGTATTGTACACAAAAGGTTAATTGCCTGGTGGACGAACGAGTGTACCGAAGCCAAAAAGAAACAAAATAAGGCCTGGGGAATCCTACGTAGGTACCCTACTTATAGCAACCTTTTAAATTTCAAACAGGCCAAAGCCAAAGCACGATTTATTCGAAGGCAGGCAGAGAAATCGTCATGGCAAAAATATGTATCCTCAATTAATAATACGGTCACGTCAAAACGAATGTGGGACCAGGTAAGAAAGTTTAGAGGAGAGTACATCATACACAATTCCACTACTCACATGTCCAGGCACACAAACAACACTGCAGAACCAGGCGAACTTATTAGGCCAACATTTTTACAAGGTCTCAAGCTCAGCAAACTACTCAAGTGACTTCTTAAAATATAAAATGTCGGCGGAGAAACAGAGACTGCCCACTACTGGGGCTTCAAATGAACCTTATAATAACGCCCTCACAATGCAAGAATTGAACAGGGTTCTCTCTACCGGTAAAAAAGCAGCAACAGGCCTTGACCGTGTCCACTACACAATGTTGGCACACCTCTCTCAAGCATCAACAGAAACACTTCTTAAATTTTTCAACAAGATCTGGGAAACTGGAATAATGCCCACAGACTGGAAAAATGCAGTAATAGTGCCTTTTTTGACATCAGGTAAATCCACAACGTCCCCAAGCAGCTACAGACCCATTGCACTAACAAGTTGTCTAGCCAAATCCTGTGAGAGCATTATAAACATAACTCACATTCATCCTTGAATCACGGAATCTAATAGACGTGCACCAGTGCGGATACAGAAAGGGCTGCTCAACAACTGACCACCTCGTACGACTAGAACATGAAATACGTAACGCGTTTCTACACAAACAACACTGTCTCACAGTATTTTTCAATCTAGAGAAAGCGTATGATGCCACTTGGCGGTATGGAATTTTAAGAGACCTGGCTGAATTGGGAGTGCATGGCAGAATGCTAAACTGCCTATCTGATTTTATGGCAAATAGAACATTTCAGGTGCGTCTCGGCGCAATACTTTCACGCACATTTACACAGGAAAATGGCGTTCCACAGGGTTGTATTCTGAGCACGACACTCTTCATAATCAAAATGAACTCTGTTAATAAGATCATACCATCCTCTGTTATGCACTCCATATATGTCGACGATCTGCAAGTTGCTTGCCGCGCCTCAAATCTATCCACTTGCAAAAGACAACTACAAATAACCATAAATAACCTTACACAATGGGCTGACAAAAATGGATTCCGTTTTTCAACAGACAAAACTGTTACAGTTCTCTTCTCCCAGAAACGAGGATTACACTTGAACCCAGTTCTCACATTGCATGGTACAACCTTGCCGGTCAAAGAACACTATAAATTTCTAGGCGTAACGTTTGACACAAAGCTGAACTTCCTGGCCCACATTAACACAACTAAAATTAAAGCAAATAAAGCATTAAATATCCTCAAAGCGCTATCACACAAGCACTGGGGATCTGACCGAACTTGTCTACTACGTATATACCGGTCCCTCGTACGTAGCATCCTCGACTACGGTAGTGTAGTTTATGGTGCAGCTAGGCAGTCATACATCAAGCGACTCAATCCAGTTCATAATCTCGGCCTACGACTGGCAAGCGGTGCCTACAGAACATCGCCTGTCCAAAGTTTATATGTTGACTGCAATGAGCCATCCTTACAGCAACGCAGAGCACTGCTTACACTTTCCTATGTACTACGAGTTCGATCATCACCACAACATATATGCTACAACATCGTTACACAGTGCATATCAAGGATACACTACACAAGCAAACCGAACATGATTCGGCCACTAATCTTACGATACGAAGAATACTGTCAGGCTTATGATGTTCCTCACGAGGCCCTGCAGGTTGCTGAAAGGCCACCAAGATTGCCACCATGGTACAACTTTTCACAGCTATGTGACTGGACACTAACACATCTAAAGAAAAAAGACATCCCACAAGAACACATAATACAAGAGTTTCGAGCTATACAAGAAAAATATAAACATTACACGGAATTTTACACCGACGGCTCCAAAACGCAAGAATACGTAGGTGTCGGAATAATTACGAAAAATTGGCAAAATAGCATTCGGATAAATAACTTTCCTTCAGGGTTTACCGCCGAAGTTTTCGCAATATGGACGGCAGTAAAAAAAATTACCAGTGACAAGCAGACGAATGCTATCATATATACCGATTCGTTAAGCGCACTCAGAGCTCTAAACCTTAACTCCGCGTCCGAACCCCTACTTGGTGACATCCTAAACATGTTGGCTTATAACGAATATGGAAGAACAATATGATTATGCTGGGTCCCAAGCCATGTCAGGATTCCAGGGAATGAAGCAGCAGATAGATGCGCGTTCATGGCAGCACACAAAGGTATAACGCAAACAACACTTCCATACCAAGACAGTATCCGAGCTATTCATAAGGCCCTGACATTAAAGTGGCAACTAGAATGGAACACATGCACAAATAACAAGTTACACACAATAAAACCCGTGCTTAGAGAATGGAAGTCATGCTGTCACCAGCAACGCTTCTATGAGGTGATCCTATGTAGACTCCGAATCGGCCATACGCACCTGACCCACAATTTTCTACTTCAAAACGAAAACCCGCCAACTTGCGAGAAGTGCCATGAACCACTCACCGTTATGCACATTATTATGACATGTCCAAATATTGAAACACAGAGACACAAGCTTTTACAGAATCTCTATAACTTACACATACCTTTACACCCCGCCTCAATAGTCGGAGATGAACCACTAGTACCTTTCGCTGACTTGTTCAGCTTTCTAGAAGAAACCGGTTTTTTACACAGACTCTAAAATAACGCTGCTTCCACTGTTTAACATTTGAATCCTTAATATCTTGTGGCTGGCGCAGCATGGCCTTAGTTGCTTTTGCGCCATAAAACCCGAATTAACTAACTAACTAACCAACTTATAGAGGCCCTGAAAGTGGAGCTCACGTTTCATTCACGGACCTAAAGCTTTTCTTGCGTAAAATGTTCAGAGGCAATTTGGAAGATACACGGAATATATAAAGGTCAGTAATGAATTACACACAGTGCAGAATAACTGAAAGATGGGCAAGGGGGGTGCAGATTTATAGCGATGCCTTGCTTGGCAGCACGATGTAACACAGACAAAAGAAGAGAGGTGAAGAAAGTAAAGACTTGGCACTGTATACGCAAGAAAAATAATTGTTTAAGGAAAACGCTAATATATACATAGATATATGTATGTCCTGAAGCAACAGTATACACAACGAGAAAAATAAATAGCAAAAGTAGATTCACAAAGTCACGTGATAACAAAACAATGTTAGAGAATGGTAGACATGTACAAAAATAAAAACATAACAATAATTCATTTCACTCTAGGACACACATCTAGATAATTGCATTTCTTGGTCACAAGAGTCACAATTTAAGCCTGGCTAATGCATTTTTCTCGTAATTTGTTGATACAAAATGTTTCAATTATTTCACTCATTAATTTGTTACAATGATGGAAAAGCATAAGTGCGTGATTGAGCATGGGGTTACATCCACATGAGTGACAGTAACTGGCCAAATAGTAAGGCAGTCGAGACGAAGTGAATGGATGGTGGTGCTTCTGCACTCTCATGTTACACCTCGTCACAAGATAACGGGATCAGGTATACCAAGCCTAGTTAGCAGCATACACACTTGGATGCATGTTTTGTTTGGCAATCAGATTTTGCTTTTTTTGTTTTTACCTTTTTACACTTAGTGCAGCCTGATCCCAATGGAAAGACAAGCAAGGTGTCTGGAATTTGGAATGTGGAGAATAAAAACGGATGGCATGTACACATTCTTACGTTCTGATGAGCAGTGAGTCATCAACATGCAACAAGTTTGGAGGGTCCAGCTGTTCTCCATGTCTTTATGGAGAACAGGTAGCCTAGCCATAAAACATGTCTATAAAATAGGTCTATCCATAAAACAGCATAACAACAATTTATTATTACATTTATTTTTGTTTTTATTTATTTATTTGGCAAATACTATCAGCCTTGCATAGGCTGTGACAGGAAGTGCGATATAATGTACACCTGTTTACCTTTCAGTACAGCCCTTTTCCTTGGCAACAACCTACTTTTCAATAACAAAACTGTCAGGTACTTTTCTCAGTGGTGTAGGTATGCTGGATATATATACAGTGTCTTCAAAGTCTTAAATCATAGCATTTCCTCCAGTTGAAGGCTTAAGCTGCAATGCTGCAGTGCACATGGAGTGCCAGCTTCCAAACCATTCTGCGTAAGGGCTATGGAAAGGCCCAGAGTGCTTGGTAAAAGACCACACCAGTTCAAATGCTTTGTCTTCTCATCTCCTCATGCATTTTAGCAAGGACAAACATCACTTGTAGGCTTGTAATTTTAACAGCAGATATATTTTACACTCCTATACAGCTAGTTATTTTAAGCCTGTATACAGCCAATATTTATTATTTATAGCAATCCATTTTTAAGTGTTAAATGTATCATGCAACATTCATGGCATTCTTTAGTCATTCCAGGCCATCGTACTATTAAACATCAGACATAATCAGACAAAAAAGGGACATCAGCATAAAAAGAATATGCATAAGGCTCTGACTTGCCTAAACTTGACCATGATTGCCACAGAAGGGTAGTTTTGGCAGTTTTAGGCACCTGGCAGCTGGAACTATGTGCCAGCTAACACTGCCCTAACCAGCACCATTGCCACTCCCACCACCGCATCTTAGGTTATATAACGACGTTTATATAATGACCAGTGTGACATGTTTAGAGGCATTCACCTGCCGTACATTCTGTTACCTGTGCGCATTCACAGTGAGCTAACAGTTAATTCTGTAGCACGCAAAGAAATAGAAACCTTCGTTAAAAATTATCTATGCCATAAGCTGCGCACATATGCTGTTAAATAAAAGAGCTACATAAAGGTTATATTGACGCTTCTTTATTCCCATTAAAGCGAATAATGATTGCAGTAAACGCACTTTTAATGTATATGTGATAACCATAAGGCCAAAACTGCCTTTCTGTCACAATCATAGTCAAGTTTAGGCAAGTCAGAGCCTTGCGCATGTTCTTTTTTCCCCGATGTCCCTTTTTCTTAGCACATTGCTGTGTTCTGGCGAAGCTTTCATTTCTACCACCTGTAGTATTGTCCTTACAAACAAAATAATGCAACTTGTTTTTAATTTACAATGTTCTTTCTTTATTTTGATTTTTATATCGCATTCATTTTCGTCAATACTTAACATTTGAAGTGAATTGTAAAACTGATAATTTGTGATACAACAACAATATTGCGCAAAGTTGTTGAATAGGTTAAGGTCTCACAGTCCACCAAATTTCAACAGGCTCCATGGACTGGTATAGTTGATAAAAAACCATAGATATAGCAACTTTTGAAAATTGTAGCAAATTAAGCAGTTATGCTAAAACACTTCTGTTTTGCACGGCTAGCTAGCCCTTCTTTACGTCTATGTTTTACAGACAAAAATATATTCTTTGTAGCTGTAATATATTGTATTTCACATTGTTGCGAATTTCCGAGAATGCCATGTGCATGAAATAGGTGCCTCCACACTGAGGAATTTCCCAATTTTTTTTTCTCCTAAATATTCATTTGGCATAGAAGTCATGTTCACTTTCATGCTACTGAGTGATATGTGCATAAAATATAAATTTTTTGACCCCTGTTGATCTCTCGTGTGATCACCCAGCATGGAGACGATGGAAACTGACACAATTTAAACATCAGTACGTGAGACAGGTTTTCAATGTTGTCTGCATTCCTGCATGCTTTACTGCAAAAGATGTCTAAATGTGTAAGCGTGGTGCTGCCACATCAGTACACAGCATAGACATTAGTGATGGCCAAGGCTTTACTAGCTATCGAAATAAAGCTTTACATGTTGCCTTAGATATGATGTGCATCTTATAAGTATGCAGCACTTTCCTGTGAAAATTGTTTTAAGAGAGCAAGATACCTTTTGCCAACAATTGAAGCAAAACAAGTAGCGTGCCTCAAGGCAGCTTTTGTAGGCTAAAATAGCTTCACTTGTTCAGGGAACATGCTGGTTTACCCACACAGGTACTAATGCAGCCTATACTTTCTAATAAAGCACATCTCATAGCAGCTGACATCCTTGCCTAACTTCTTTCTTAATTTTCTCATCACAAAGCCATCACATATGAACCTCGAGTATCCTCATAGGAATAAATGAGAGCACAAAAGTACACATTAGCCTGCCCGTAGTTTCCAGACCTCAATTTTTCTTCTCTTTGATGCTGTCTAGAATCTTCGCCAACTTTCCTAGATGATTTAGTGTGGCAGGATCTGATAGCATGCATAATTAGTGTCTCACAGTCTTGAAATAAGCCTTTTCTTCGTGTCAAATGGACAGGTGTGTGCATATAAAAGAAAAATAATTTTTAATGCTGTAAATGGGGTGATGACGGCGATCCATCCTATGTTGCCCTGAAAATCATAGCCTGGGTAAATTGCACAGTGTCCTCTAGGCATCCTGATATCTCACGTAAGAAATAACTGCATAATTACTTCTCCTAAACATTATTCTTGTATTAGCGCTAATATAAGTACAGTGCCATA
Source organism: Dermacentor variabilis (assembly GCF_050947875.1). Taxonomy (NCBI): domain Eukaryota; kingdom Metazoa; phylum Arthropoda; class Arachnida; order Ixodida; family Ixodidae; genus Dermacentor; species Dermacentor variabilis. The sequence goes on from NC_134570.1 coordinate 153,187,999, forward strand.
CAGCAGGAGGTCAGAAAATGTCATTATCATGGGAGGATCTCTGTATAAATGAGAAGAGAGAGCTGCAACTAATAGAGAGATCAGTTATCGTAGCCGTTTTACATGCTTGCACAGAATGACAAGTTCCATAATTGTGCTAAGCTGGGCATGCAATTTAAACATTTGGATTGAGATAAGACATGATTCAGTACCATTATTGTCCTCACTTCTCAGATGGTGAAATCTAGTATAGCCCACTGCTGAGCACTCGGTCAACGAAACTCTGCTTGATAGGTGATACATGGTGAAATGAAAAAAAACTTGCAAGTTGGTGTGTCACCTCAGTGTGAGCTCTACCAGCACTTGGTTGAATTCCGTATACTAAGTCTAAAGTCAAGGTCGATGACTTCCAGACTGGCTTAGGCTAGTTTGAGCCTGAATCAGAAAGATAAATTCCAAGGCTAAGGAGAGGTAGCTCATTCATTCTTAGCATGACTGATGGGTTGATTCCTACCTCAAAGTCAGTTTTGAAGACTGACCTTACTTTTTCTTATCTTAATTGTTAGTAACATGAATGCAGCAGGACTTTCTTATATATAGTTGGGGACCAACAGTCTCTGCATATTCAGTGAGTATGTCAAGAGCATTTTGCAGCTGTTAAATTGCATATCAAGATTCCCATACGTTGATCAAATCGTCATGTCGTCAGCATAAATAAAGAACTCAATGCTTGTGATGTCTTGAAGCCTCCATGCAGGACGAATGATGAACAGCAAGGGGGCCAGAACAGAGCCATGTGGCACACTGTGGTTTGAAGCACAGCTAGGATCCAATATGAAAAAAATTTACATGCACACTAATTCTTCTCAGACTCAAAAATATGAGTACCACTTTTGTTACCTGCTTTGGTAGACAAAAGACTTCCATGTTTCAAAAATTACCTAAATTATGTTCTACATTATTGCATGCATTGGTTGTATCAGTTGCCACCACCGTCCACAACTACTGGCTGTGAGGGGAGACAAGCAGGACACCATCTGGCAGGAGAGACAGGCCATCCTCTGTGCCTAAGTACAATCTGAATCCAATCTATGCTGCTGGGTACATTTAATTTTTACATTCAAGCTCCCATGTTTTTCAAGGTGCATAAATTAGCCATCATTAACTTCATTAAACAATTTATGTCTGCTTCAGGATTGAAAGCTTCAGTCATATCCTTGCCTTGCATTAGCTGACTCCATTCTAGGCCAGTGAATTATGCTACCTCGAATTACACCTCCCAATCCTCTGCTGCACATTACTGCCCTCCTTTCCTCTAGCACCGATTTTGGTACTCTTATAGATTATCAGTTAACTGTCTTCCATATTGTACATGATAACTGATAATTTCTAGTATCATCTATTCCTTGTTAGTATATAGGATATTATACGTCATGCTGCTCATAAAATTGATATGTCCAGTAGCAAGTATTATCAGTGCAGAAGTGGCAATGTATAAAAGACAGAGTAAACAGCAGCAACGCGAGGAAATTAAGTGATGGTTGATTGGCTGTGAAATGAGATGCATGCGGGAGCTAACCCACATTTTTTAATAGAAAATTTGCCACATATATTGCGATTACAAGCCAATCTTACAATTTCATAATAGGAGTGTGCAAATATTCAAAATTCCGAATATGAATCAAAGAGTCTTTGCTATTCAATTCGTATTCGATTCAAGAATTCACTATTTGAAGTTGTTCAATAGTACATTTGTTTTGTTTGAATACTGTAAGGGACAACAACACTTCTTGCAGTCTACAAGGAGGAAGACTGATATAAATGAAGAATTGTTGAATGGTTATAGTGCAGGACAACTGTGATTATTGCGCAGATGATCCAGTTTCTAAACAAAGATATGGAGGAGGTCATTTACATGCTATAGTTGAGTAAGCATGTCCTGCTTTAGGAAGACTTTGGATTTGCTCTGTCTAATTAGACAAAGCAATTTATTGTTTGGTCAATCTCTCCATATGCTTGGATTCCTTCAAAATGATATGCAGGGCTGCAATATTGCCCTTAACTCCTTCACTGAGCTGTATACTTTACTATACTCTACTACATGTGTCTGGGACATGCTGTTCATTTTCTTTTATTTGTGTCATGGTCATTGCACACCAGATATGATTGTGCTTTCCTTTGCTTCTCATTTACAAGCTTCCTAGTTGACTTGACATCTAGTTGTTAATGGCACTATACGCATCCAAAAAGGCCAGCAGGTCTTTTTTTCCTTAACAGACTATACGGCATTTTTCATTTCATTATTTTAGAAAATGGGAATATTCAATATTTGATTCGATATTCAGAGGTAATTTTTCCTGAATATTGCTATCGATTCAATGAGAAAATTTCACTATCCAAGCATGCATATTCAATATTAAAACTGCAACAATAAAAAGATTAGGTTTCAGTGCATGAGAATAATGTCACTTATCATTGCTGAATGTTGTGGCTTACGTACTGTGTGCATAACTTCTCCGCTTATATTATAAGCAAGAAAGGCGCAAAAAGATTGCTTGGAGGCAGGGGATAGCTGAAAAGTGAAGCTTGCTTGACATCATGTCAAGCATTGGGGGCCCCTAGATGGCAGTGATGGCTGGCAGCCAGCTCAGGTATGGATGGAAACAACTTTAATCTGAATCCGGCAAATTTGATGACCCGGGCTCAGGTCTCCCATGAGGGGACTTCGAGGCCTTGCCTCGTCGCCGCCTCTCGGGCTTGCCGGACAGCCCACTCTTGTCTCTTGAGGTTGGAGCTGCGCAGAGCGGCGGCCCACTTCGACGCAAGAGCCTCCGGAGCTACTGCCATTGTAGCTGATGTAACCCGACACTCCCACAACATGTGTGACAGCGTCGCTCTAGTGTCCTGACATAATTTGCAAAGAGCATTCGGGTATTGCGCGGGGAAAATGTGCTGCAATCGCACCGGACTGGGGAATGTTTGTGTTTGCAATTGTCGCCAGATGACTGCCTGGCGACGTTTCAGCATGGGGTGAGGTGGGGGCAGCAACCGCCTGCCTAGCTGGTAGTGCTTGGTGATGTCATTGTACTTGACCAGGCGTTCTCGCGTGCTTTGAGCCAGCAGTTCCGAACTCGAAGAGGCGGTCCCCGATTCTGCGCGGCGGGTCAGTTCTCGCGCAGAGCGGTGTGCTACCTCGTTCAAGTTAATGAGGCCCTCATCGGTGGGGGTGGCGACGTGCGCTGGAAACCATATGATGGCGGTGTTATCGAAGTGCTGTCGACCAGCTTTCCTTAGAATCTGGAGAGCTTCGGAGGAAATGCGCCCCCGCGCGTAGTTGCGAACTGCGGATTGTGAGTCGCTAAACACTACCTCGCAGAGGGGGTCGGTAAGCGCAAGCGCAATCGCTACCTCTTCTGCTGTTTCGGGGTATAAAATTGGTTTTGTCTTATTTTTTTCTCCACAGTGGCTCTGACAAAGTGACATAGGAGCGCTGCGCCAAGAAGGTTGCAGCAGAGAGCTCACAGTGCTTTGCACAAAGGGAGTGACAGACTGTAAGGAGTTGAAAGGTACTTCTTAATTTTGACAGCTGATGCTATCTTGGCATACATGCTATTATCGGAAAGTTGCACATATCTACTAGGAGTTCCTTGAGATTTTCAGTTTTTTTTATACATGCTGTGATTTGTGTGCAAAAAGGCATGGAATGTTTTCGTTCATCTCATTAATAAAAACACTTTTTATTGATTCACTATTTTTGTATTTTGACTAAGCATACAAGCCGTAGAATCCTTAAGTTTTGCAGTGACGTGTGTAAATGTTGATATAACTAATACTGCACTGCACAGCACTTCCTCCGTTTCAAGCAGCTACGCACAGACATGCGTGCAATGACAGAATGAATGTTTGCAGTCACTGTCGGCGCTCAGCGTTGCCCATGTATTAATTAAATTTACTAATACCTTAGCTAGTTCTGCTGCAAGATTTATGGCAACGCTTGTGTAGTCTTGTTAAGCTTGACGGAGTTGTAACGACATCACCTGGTCTGCCTGAAAAAGACACATTGAGATGCAAACTTGTGCAGAGTGGCACAAAATGTTTTCACTTCACATCACGCGCAAAAGCGCCACCTGTGCTTTCATGCCATTTCATGCAGCCCTACTCATGCCGTGGGTTTTACTGCAACGCTTGTCACTGCGGTGAAGTTCGACAAGTTTGTAATTATGTCGCACGATATGACCGAATTTCACGCTTTGAGACGGCATCTTGAGCGGAGCGGCAGCAAATGGTTACATTCACCTTAAGCACAAGCGCACTGTGGAGTTACTCGTTCGATTCCACGATATCTTTGCGTCTGTCGAGGGCTTTACCTCAACGCTTGGGCAGTGCCGTGAAGTTCGACAAGTTTGTAATTATGTCGCACGATATGACCGAATTTCACGCTTTGAGACGGTATCTTGAGCGGAGCGGCAGCAAATGGTTACATTCACCTTAAGCACAAGCGCACTGTGGAGTTACTCGTTCGATTCCACGATATCTTTGCGTCTGTCGAGGGCTTTACCTCAACGCTTGGGCAGTGCCGTGAAGTTCGACAAGTTTGTAATTATGTCGCACGATATGACCGAATTTCACGCTTTGAGACGGCATCTTGAGCGGAGCGGCAGCAAATGGTTACATTCACCTTAAGCACAAGCGCACTGTGGAGTCACTCGTTCGATTCCACGATATCTTTGCGTCTGTTGAGGGCTTTACCTCAACGCTTGGGCAGTATGGTATGGTATGATGAACTTTATTTAATGTCCTGAAGATCAACCCTTAGGTTGACGCAGGCGGCTCCCACGTCGGGACAGTAAGGTTTAACTTTACCGCCGTATCATGGGCCTTCTGGACGGCCTGTACTTGATCGAAAAGACCTCCACTGTGTAGGACTCGCTGCCACCAGTCTCTCTCCTTGTCACAGTCTGTGAAAGTCACAGGACACTGCCAAAGCATGTGATCCAGAGTAATGATGCCATTACACTTCTCGCAATTGATTGGTATCTCTCTTTCAGGATATATCTTGTTAATAAAGTTTGGACTTGGATAAGTTCCTGTTTGCAACAATCTCAGAGTCACCGCTTGAGCTCTATTGAGCTTGCCGTGAAGTTCGACAAGTTTGTAATTATGTCGCACGATATGACCGAATTTCAAGCTTTGAGACGGCATCTTCAGCGGAGCGGCAGCAAATGGTTACATTCATCTTAAGCACAAGCGCACTGTGGAGTTACTCGTTCTATTCCACGATATGTTTGCGTCTGTTGAGGGCTTCACCTCAACGCTTGGGCAGTGCCGTGAAGTTCGACAAGTTTGTAATTATGTCACACGATATGGCCGAATTTCACGCTTTGAGACGGCATCTTGAGCGGAGCGGCAGCAAATGGTTACATTCACCTTAAGCACAAGCGCACTGTGGAGTTACTCGTTCGATTCCACGATATCTTTGCGTCTGTCCAGGGCTTTACCTCAACGCTTGGGCAGTGCCGTGAAGTTCGACAAGTTTGTAATTATGTCGCACGATATGACCGAATTTCACGCTTTGAGACGGCATCTTCAGCGGAGCGGCAGCAAATGGTTACATTCACCTTAAGCACAAGCGCACTGTGGAGTTACTCGTTCGATTCCACGATATCTTTGCGTCTGTTGAGGGCTTTACCTCAACGCTTGGGCAGTGCCGTGAAGTTCGACAAGTTTGTAATTATGTCGCACGATATGACCGAATTTCACGCTTTGAGACAGCATCTTCAGCGGAGCGGCAGCAAATGGTTACATTCACCTTAAGCACAAGCGCACTGTGGAGTTACTCGTTCGATTCCACGATATCTTTGCGTCTGTTGAGGGCTTTACCTCAACGCTTGGGCAGTGCCGTGAAGTTCGACAAGTTTGTAATTATGTCGCACGATATGACCGAATTTCACGTTTTGAGACGGCATCTTGAGCGGAGCGGCAGCAAATGGTTACATTCACCTTAAGCACAAGCGCATTGTGGAGTCACTCGTACGATTCCACGATGTGTTTGCGTCTGCCGAGGGCTTTACCTCAACGCTTGTCTAGGGCTGTGAAGCTTCATAAATTCTAATAACATTGCATGTTCTGATAGAATTTCATGCACTAAAGCGTTTAATTATGTGTGGAGACGCAGTGAAACTTCATACTGAGCTCGCAGCTTCACAGGCATAGGCTATTTTTTAGATCAATGATAATGCTGTGCAGGTTTCTTTTGAGGAATGAATGAGTGCTCTTTACAGAATGAATGGTAATCATGCTGTGAAGCGTGCAACAGCAGTCATCAGCCATAGCCGGCGCTTTTTCGAATGTTTTATTATGCTTCTGTAAATTGAGCCTGTACGTTCGAGTTTACGCTTCACATAAGACTTGAGTGTGATTCGACTCACAGTAAAAGCGTTTAGCAGGCATGTGCGTTGAAAAGCGGTGAACAATGACTGACCTAGAGGGAACGTAATGTATTACACGCATTGGCGCTGTGCATCGTACGTAGCTGACCGAGCAATGGATATGCGAAACGGGTAGCGATATCGCAGAACTTTCGCTTGACACCGCTTCTAGCAGAACCGGCGCGTAATAATAAACAAATGAAATGCTGAAACCAGCGGTAACACCCACATTGTTCAGGTACGAAAGAGATCCGGGCAAGCATTGCAAGTCAATCCAATGCTTATGTCCTAGCGAATCGTAGTGTTCGTGAGTTCGCGTCTCTTATGCGCGTTGTTTAAATTTCAAGCGTGAGAGTCGCTTCTTAATGCTTTTCAACAATGATGAGTCTGACGGTGAGTTTCACGATGCGGTTACGAGTTTTACAATGTTTGTATCTAAACAAGTGCGTCTGCTTTCGGCTTGCTATAACTGTTCCGCGTCTGGATGGACAAGTAGCGCGTTTTGCAAACAGCATTTCTAGTGAAGGATTTGGCACTGCGTCCGAGAAAATTTGCACTTATTATGTAGTAACGAATAGTTATTGCTGCTCCTAAACAATAGTCCACAGCGCCGCCACTGCAAACTAACATCGAATTTACGCGCGTTGGGTGTTCGCACTGAAATGTGTGCCGATGTGTGGTGCAAGGGAAGTCCCTGTACTCAGTTTAGTAGGAAACTCCATGCTCTTGCTGATGGTTGAGTTCTTTCATAGTGTGGGGCATACCGCCCCAGATGGTGCAACGTGTTCAGTTCTAGTATCCGTAACCGGAGAACACCGAGGCAGCTTGCCCTAGACGCGGGTGCACTCGGCCGCTGTTTTTGCTCCATCGCCATGCAACCGAGTAATCCTTCGTTGAACCGTTTTCTTCTGTATCAGGCCACTTCCTCCTGCCCACAGTGGCACCATTTCATACAGCATGATGCAGCAACTCATTTCTCTGTTCTGCTTGCACTCAGCACCCTGTCATGTCTTTCCCAGTGAAAGCTGCATTAATTGATGCACTAGGCATGCTTGAACTCGGTTTTAGCTCTACTGAAACTTTGCTCAAGCAAAGTGGTATAATTACTGTTCTACTACCACTTCGCACCCTGCCATCCATTCTGAAAGTGTGACACCTGATTTAGTGTGAACACATTTTGATGAAGGAGTTTTTAATACATTGATGAATTAACAAGACCTTGCTCCACTAAGTTTGAGCAGGCTAAGCTGGGTGTGCCAGTAGAGTGAGCATGATTTCTTCTCTGCTCATAATGCCGACATACATGATTGGCAGACAAGTGAAAGGTTGGACTTAAAAAACATAGTGGTGTCACTTCTAGGTGCTTGACACATTAAGAGATAGCATGACATATTATGAGCATGACACATTAATGCATAATATAAACAGCTGCAAGGACCCACTAATGGGATTTTACTGGGACAATGTTAGTTTATTACTTTGAATGTGATAGCATTGTAGGTGAACTTCAACCACTTTGAAGGATCTAGCAGAAAATGTAGCCTGATCCCAAAGGCAGTGCAGTCTAACGCTTCATCTCAAAGTACCAGCTGTCAAGAGGGAAGAATGCGAGAAACTGGCACGTTTTGCACGCACCGGATGTTTCAAAGAGTGACTTTGGCACAAGTGTATGTGCAATTATGGGTTAACGGTTAGAACAATGGGCCACTTTGCTAGAAGACGGATTCAATTGCACCAACAGTCACACACTGCTTTATAGCCTTATAAATGTACTTCACCCGCTTTGGAGGTGGGTTGAGTGTGTACGATTGTGTCACAGTGTGCATGAAATCACAGGTTTGTGGGAGGTACAAGTTATAGGAACGTCATTTTGATAAATGAGTATGTGCAAGATTACACATGCATAGAAATGTCACAATCATCACAACCTATTGCATACTTAGACAGTTAGCAGTGCTATGTTTTAGTCTAGTTTTTTTAATTTACTTATGCTCAATGGCTGGACAAACATTAGCACATGCAAAGAATCCTCGAAACAGAATTCTGTGACACTCTGCACATGACCTATGCGGTTAGGCACGGGTGAAAGGGGGTGGGTCAAGTGCAGAGTTTCACCGCAGCATGGTAGGATGTTTAGCGGGGCAGTAAACGAATAAATTTTTGCGCTACGTGTATGTTTAGTGTGCTCTACCAACTCTGAAATGCCAAGGAAAGAAGTGTGTAGTAACTTTCACATGATTATTTACATTTCTTTCTTGGTGCAGAGAAAAGGCACATTAAGCCATACGGGTTCACTTTATGGTGGAAGCCTTGGAGTACCTAGAACAGCTACTCGTGACCTGAAGCATCCAAACAACAGGGTGATATGAATTTCAATGTGGCAAAGCATGCTGTGTAAGTCTTAGTTTTTATTGGTTAGCTTAGCCTGCAGCGAAATAATAAAAAGCCATAAATTTCTAGTAGCTTAATCACGAAATGCTTAAGTTGTGCATGTTTACGTGTTTTCTCCACACCACATTTAATTTGTAGCTTTTCCTCTAGATGTTTAATACAAATGAGCTTTCACTTTGCTACTTATTTAATTGAAAATTGTTGCATGCTCAACAGTGTTATAGTGTAGTGGAAGTCAGTATGTGAACAAAGCATGGAAAGGTTTATTTAGGTGAGTGCTCTACACCAAGTTATACCAATTGTGAACTTGAAATTATTTTTATCCCTCAGATATGTCACCTTTTCATACCCATTTCATGTAGTGAAGCAGGTTACCTTTATATAGCTCTTTTAATCAGCACAGATTTCTCTGCTACATTAAAGTAACATTTCGATGGGCTACACTGTCGTACACTATAAAAATGTGCTGTATTCTTTCAGTCAAACAAACTAAGAATAACTTTGAATTAATATTGAGGCTGTTTTCAGGCAACATTCAAAATGCCTTTTTCTAAACGTTCACTGAACATCCATGTAATACGCACAAGTCTTGCAGCGAAATGTCTATGGGATGCCCAGAAAATGTTCCAGAAAAAAAAAATGTATGCATAGGGCATGCAAAAATGTAATATGAATGACTGAATTGTGTTACAATACTTTAAAGTATGCTCAGATTAGGTACAGGGGCCCAATACTTGATCACCCATGCAACAGTGAAAGACAATCGAACAGTAAATTTGTGTTGTGCTTTTCGAGTTTATTGCAAAACAGTGTAATCTGGACTTGAGTGTTGGGTTGTTATAGAGTGCTGCCCTTTAGCATGAATTTTTTAAATGCTCTCTCTGTTCATTTGTGTTCATAACCAATAAAAATTGTAGACAAAGCTATACCTTGCCGTACATCCGACATTGTCCTACAGGTATCTTGGCATTGAACTTACAACTCATCTTTCCTGGAGTACACACATAACAGCTATCTGCGCAAGAGCTTCGAAAACTCTGGGTTATCTTCGACGGAACTTGCGTAAATCCCCTGCTACAGTTCGTAAATTAGCATATCAGACTTTTGTTCGCCCACAGTAGAATTTGCATCATCTGTATGGTCACCACATCAAAATTATCTAGTTGATATGCTAGAAGAAATTCAGAACAGGGCATCGCGCTTCATCACAAATAACTACGACAGAACTTGTAGCATGACCAAGATTAAAGCAGATATTTCGCTCCAGCCACTTGAAACTCGTCGCACGATAAGTTTTCTTTGTCTTTTCCATAGATACGTCCATAGTAATCGACCTCATGTGTTGCCGCTTGAAGTACCAGCGCGCACGTCACGTCGTCTTAACAATAGCCATAGTTTCATGCGCATATTCGGCAATACACTGTCATTTAATGCATCAGCACTGCCACGTGTCATAACCGCGTGGAACAGTCTTCCTGATAACATTACGAGCATAAGAGATTGTGATGCTTTTCGCGAAGAATTGCAAAGTTTCCTGTAGAAACATTGTATAAGGATGTTATTTACCTGCTTTCCTTCCCTGTTTCTCACATTTGTATTTTTGTGTGCATGAGTATATTACTGTGTTTACGCTCTCTAAACCTTAGCCTAGACAAACATTTATTGAACTTCGCATTACTTATCTTGTGAATGCCTGTATTGATATTTATACTGTTTACCCCTATACTGCTTTACTTATCTTGTGAAAGCCTGTATTGATGTTTATACTGTTTACTCTTGTTGAATCACTTACTTTGTGTCCCCCCCTTACCCAATGCCCTTAAATGGGCCTGTAAGGTATTTTAAATAAATAAATTTTGACAGTGACAAGCACCTGATCAAGGAGGAGTATTTAAAAAGACTCGCCTAGGAATTAATTGGCACATACCTAACGTAGTTAGTGCAAAAAAACTTGTGTGTAGGCTAGTTTGTTCTTGAACATGGAAGCCAAGTTGTGCTGCATAGCTGATGCAAAATACTCCTAAATAAGAATGCGAAGGCACTCATGATGGTGCACAATCATCTTCTGTGTTTCATATGAACTACGCAGTGCAAGTTGGTTTCATAGCAGGTGAGTGTTATGCATTTACAAAAAAAAAGTTATAGCTTATATGCTGCACTGGCCTGTTACATGCACAATGCCAGCTTTGCAAGAAAATAAATATGTATAATCAATCTTTTATTGGCAGAACCATTACAGCAAAATATACAAGTCTGACTTTCCATCTTAGACAATAGTGTAATATTTAGAGAGAGGTACAGACGCTCCTGATGACTTGATGGTAGTGTGAATGCATGCAGCTGGTACATCAGTGGACCTGTACAAGAGGGAAAAAAACGCAGGTGAAGTACAAAGGATTAAAAAGAATCTGCAACTTGCACTCTGAGATGAACATGTCACTGTGCAGCACATGCCATGTACACAACAAAATTTCAGAATTAGGAAGAATCTTGGTCAAAATGCGTAGCTCGTTCATGTCTTTATCTATCATGACTACTCTGCAAGCAGATACAATGAACGGGTTAAACTCTGCAAACTTGGCAAACATAGCCTCCACAATTTCAGTCGTTTCATTTTGCAAAAAGGCATAACACACAGGTCTTCCACGACCTCCACCATCTTCAACCAATATAGAGTACAAGATATAGCCTTCAATGTTTACTTTATATGTTCCATCAATAAATAATATCTCTGGGTACTTTTCCAAAATCTCACGCATGTGCGTTGTCTGAAGTAGCACAAATTGCAGGTTATTTGATTCTTTTCATAGTGAATGACCCAGTTTGGATTGTTTGCTAACAAGGTGTCTATTTTTTCTAAAACCATTTCTTCGTGAGCCTGCTCGTTGCGAATAGGAATAGAAAACCTTTGCTTGTGATTGTTAACGTCGTTTGTAGTTAATTTCTTGCCCGTTTTCTGTTCGACCAAATTTTTAAAATACTTTGGGCCAATATTACATTTGGCAAAATCAAGGAATTCTACCTTCTCTACATCGTTTAGAAGCCTGCTTTGAGGATACAAGTCATAATACTTCGTGGCGTGATTATGCTTAGCTTGCAGCTTGGTTATTTTGTAGTGAAGAGTAGGTGATTTGCACAGGCTTACTGAAACTGCCATTTCACAACCAGTACCATTGTATGCTTGCTTGGGTCACTTTCCTGTGCCTCTTGGTTTTATAGCACGACCATGAACACAGCTATATGAAATCCTATTATACTCAAACTCTTTAGATACTGTTGCAAATGGACTTCTATGAGACCTATTTATTGTGACTATGTGCTTGCCCTCCCTGCACCATTCATCAAGGCTTTGCCTAAAGGAAATAAAATTATCAAATGTTGCATTTAAATAAACTTTGCTGCTTCCCCCATGCAATAAAGTGACAGTGTTAGGAACTCTGGTTGTGTTAGCACCAGCTCCTTCACAAACAGCCTGGGCATCAGAGCTGGATGTCAAAGCAGCCTCACAACACCTACGTCGCGTGGGAGCAATGCACGCAGCTTTGTCAAGGTCACCAGCCTCTGTGCCAGGATTGCTCGTCATCTGCCCTCCATCTTGAATTGTTTCTGACCTACAGCATTTGCAGACAATGACCTCATTTGGAACACCATTTATGACAGGTCTGCACCAAGCCATAGCAACTACCAAGCAGTCTATTCTGCCTGCTAGCCACATGCTGCACCTTGCCAAAACTATCACAAATGGCGTCATGAGGGGCACTGGCTTGTGCTTCAAGCTTTCTACCAGAGACAGCAGAAGGAGCAGACTCAGACTTTATACTGTCAATGCATGTCTGTTTCTGGCTTACAACTGCTCTCAAAGGTGAAGCGAACTTCAAGAACTTGGCAGCTGTCACAGCAAGAACTTTGCCTTTCCTGTCTGCAGCCAGGTCACAGCTCCATTCTTGCTTGTGCAGTGCTGCAGCCTTCCGCCTCCTCCTCGATACTACCAGTTTCCACTCCCTCTCGCCACAGTGGGAGTGGGGAGCTGCTTCTTGAGCACTGGCCTCTCCTTCCCCCACAGGTGAGCACACAGCAGGAGCACTCTCATACTTTTGTGTGGATCTCCTAGTTTTCCAGACACAAGTGGTGCTTGCACCTCGACCAGGGATCATTGGCTCAGCAGACCTCCCCTCGGCTTTTCCCCTACTTGGTACACTTGGGCCATGGAAAGTGGGGGAAGGCAGGCTGTCCCAGGTGAACCAAGCCTTGCTTCCCTTGCAACGGACACGGACACTGCCAACAAGTGAAAATCCAGCACCTTGAAGGGTTCTGGTAAGCTGGTTGGTGCCCTGCCTCTGCAAGGGAGCAGTGCTGGCTTTCCAGACAGGAGCTGGTGCTGTGGAAGGTCCACTTGCTGCTTGCGAAGAAATTAAAGTATGCAAATCAAGCGGGAGAAAGTCAGCCTCGGAGATAGCAGGGATGTTGTCCTGCCGAGTCCAACTGGTCCATGAAGAAGGTGCCTTGGTCTCCTTGTAGGGCTGCTGGATGCGGCTTCTCTCCAGATGGATGGACAGGGTGCAGGCCCCCTGGTACAGGAAGTCTGCCAGCACCTTGTTACCAAAGCGGCTCGGGTGGACACCATCTCTGCTCAGGCAACTGGGCCAGTTGTCCACGAGACCACCCAGGAGTGTGTAGCCGCACTCGTGGCAGTACTGCATCAGGGCTGAATTAATCTTTTCGTAGTTATCATTCAGGTCATTCAACCATGAGGACTGAGCTTCCCATGAGCTGTACTGATTCTGCCCCCGAGGAAGAATGGCGGAAAAAGCTACATGCACCATGGTATTTCTCTCAATGATCCCCTGAGCGAGCTGGCGATACTTGTCCATGCACACGCTGACACTGTCAAGTGTTGTTAGTGCCAACGTGCACAGTGACATCAAAACCAGCTAGCTTGTCAGCAATCATTGACAGCAAATGCTCAATCCTTACTCCTCTATGCGCGGCAACACTGACTGACAAACTACGACGCGATGGGAAATACTGGTCCGCGTATTTCACCATCGAGTCACCGGCAACCAAAACACGTGTCATGTTGCAAGCAGTGCAATCTAAAATGACACCTAGAAGAAAAGAAAAAAAAAAGACTGCGAGAAAATAAATCTGAGCTTTTTCACAAACGAAAGGAGGCTACCTTCTAGTCAGCATCCACTATATATACGTTAAATCCGAGAAATCCGCGCTAGGGTTGAACAAAGCAAGCGGTCGCGAACAAGGACAGCAAGATCGGCAAATACGCGACTAACACAATCAAAATACCATCAATATACTTATTAGAATAGATATAAATAACGCTAGCAAATATAAAATAACCCTGCAAAGCAGCTTTCGCACATATAAAAGGATGATGTCAAAGGCTTGCGAGGATGCAGCAGAACCAGGCCTTGGGTCTAGCACCAGCGGCAGCAGAAAAGCACGACCCGCAAGCGCGGCTGACGGGATGCGTACTGAATGTCACGTGCGAACAAACAATCAAACCACGCGCCGTCGAAAAAACGGAAATACGCGTGCATGTGACGTTGACATTTAGTGACGTCACTTACGTGCGTTGCTGGAGTCGATTCTGTGTGGAGTCGTCTGGGGAGCACCGCGTTGCAGCAGTCTTTGCCTTCGCAATTTCCCCTTCTGCTTATTATCTCATGGCTCATCCCGTTACGGCAAAGTCAAGCGGCCAGACTCTGTCCCCTTGCGCTTGCATTTTCCCTAATAGCGGACTCGGGAAACGCTATTGCGTTAGTAATCTTCCGGTGTAAAGTGACGGCCACAAACGCGCAAATCCTGGCGCCGATCGGATAGCGGCAGTCCGGTGCGCAGCAGCCAATTCACTCGTATGATGCCTTACAGAGGGACACGATGTCGCTGCTTGGCATATTGCCAGTCGCTACGTTTGCAGTCCACAAGGCAACAAAGTCGAATCATAGTGCTCGCGAAAAGACAGACCGACTCTGACCGCGGAGCTCTCTTCAAAATGGAGTACGTTGTAACACAAGCAGACGACACACGCTGTGTGCCGGAAGTGCTTAAGTGTGCTGAAAAATTATTCTTGTGCATTCTCTTTATGTTACTTTCTTTTCATAACAATAAATTAACTAACATTCCAACTATTACGAAGATCATTTGTTTATCATAAAATTGGAAAAATTATCGATCACGCGCCCTTGTCATCCAATCGGATAGCTCGCCCCACTGACGTCGTATGGGTGATTTCGGTCATATGGGTAGGGGCGGCTTAAAATTCCGCCGAGCAGTGTGCTGCGATCGGCAGCGATGTGCATATTTAAAACCTTATAATAAATTACACGCTTTACGCGGAGCACTTAGATGTGTCAATTAATGATCAGAAGGACCTACTCTAACGACTCAATACGTTTGTAGAAAATCGTCAAAAGCGTTTCAGGGCCCCTTTAACCGGATTTTCTGCGACATGGGGCCATAACGCTATCGCGTTGAAATCCGGCGCCAGCGTCCTCGTGAGTGAAAATTCCCGTATATATTTAGGTATATGTCTATGCCACACCTTACTATATGACATGCGGTATATGCGAGTTTTATTGTTACATCAGCCTATCACTAAGGTTTCTCATACGTTGTCTTACATTCTTGACAAAGTTGTTCCTCGGAATATTGAGAATGACACCCCACAAACAAATGTAGTGAAACGAAACACGGACACCGCATACCTCTTATGTTAAATCTTCTCATATTTAAATATTAAAAGTGCGAAACAATAACACAAGCCTGAAAAACTTTTTTTTTTTGCGCGGTTGTGCACTACCTCCGCGATCGTCCCACGAGAGAGGCCGCGTTTCTACCAGAAAGCTCTCCTTCGTGCATAGCGTTCGCCGCCAGTGTTTCCCGGTAAACCTTATGCTTACCTAAGCTGCAGTTACCGGGAAGCGTGAGAAGCAGCGAGAGACCTTTGAATGCTATCGCGTTCCGCTCTCAAAGGCGAAGCTTAAGCGTCCCCAATAGTGGACACGAGCCGTGGTTTGGTGGCACATCATCATCATCATAAGCAACGGCACGGGGTTCGGGCTCGGCGGCACTGGAAGAAGAAGGCCGGCCGAGGATCATGCCGCACCGCGAGTCGACCAAGGGTGTCCGCCAGCCCTCGGCGGCCCGCAAGTCCGCCCACAAGGTCAGCAAGCCAGAAGAAAAGGCAGCCGTTAGCACGGTGCAGGCGGTGGGGCACATCTCCTTGCTGCTCTTGTGCCTGGCAGCCCTGGGCGTGTCCTGCTACGCCTTCTACCTCTACTACGTGCTGCCCGTGCTATGGACGCCTTCGAGCGCGGCACGCTACCAGGTACTAACCGTAAGGATGAAGTTGTTCGGTAAAATTCAACTCGGGCTTTCAATTCGAACGGATATGAAGTCCTACTTAGGATCTGTGTCTCGTAAAAAAAAGCAGATCCATTGCACGTCGTACAATCTATGTGAAGCGAAGCTTTCGTGAATTGGTTAATTAAAGCCATAAATTTTCCCATTTGATTCCTGCGTCTTTCGCGTAAGGGTAACTGGCACGCCCGCACGTGCTTTCGCGCACCCGTACGCCAGGCGAGACACGCGTAGATCTTCTCAAAGAGCTACAGCTATAGGCACAACAGGAATCTACTATAGCAACTGTGGCCTAATGGTTATAGCATCAGGCTATAGTACTGTGCTGGCGGGCTCGAGGTTCAATCCCATGCACCATCGGGCGCGTAATTCAATTGTTTTGCGGCGAAGCTGCGAAGGGTTAGTTCCCCCGGGATCCTGTCCGTGTGTTGATACAAAAATATCATCATGATTGGCTCCGATGTCGTCGTCTTCCACAGCAGGCTCGTTGGCGCCCCTCGGCGCTACCGCGCGAACGCGCTCGTGCCGCTTCTTCCGCGTTCGTCGTCGTTATTAATCAATCAATTTATTAAATAAATTAATGATTAAGAAGCAAGGACGTCACCTGTTTCAAAGCGAATTACAGTGAAGCTGTTATGAGCTAGTTCCCCCAGGATTGTGTCCGTGTGTAGACAAAAAACTCCCCATATGTGGGCCAATCCCGAAGATAGTTCCATGCCGGGCCGACCCGCGGCAAAGGTGAAGCAGGCGTTAAGCACTCCCCAAACGTTGGCCAATCTCGAAGATAGTGCAATGCCGGGCAGGCCCGCGGCAAAGGTGAAGCAGGCGTTAAGCACTCCCCATACGTGAGCCGATCCCCAAGATAGTGCAATGCCGGGCCGACCCGCGGCGGAGGTGAAGCAGGCACTCTCCATACGTAGGCCTATCCCGAAGATACGTTAAGCACTCCCCATACGTGGCCGATCCCGAAGGTGCCGGGCCGACTCGCGGCATAGGTGAAGCAGGCACTCTCCATACGTAGGCCGATACCGAAGTTAGTGCAATGCTGGGCCGACCCACGGCGGAGGTGAAGCAGGCGTTAAGTACTCCCCGTAGTGTGTGCTCATCCCGAAGATAGTGCAATGCCGGGCCGACCCATGGCGGATGTGAAGCAGGCGTTAGGTACTCCCCGTAGTGTGGGCCGATCCCGAAGATAGTGCAAGCCGGGCCGACCCACGGCGGAGGTGAGGCAGGCGTTAAGCACTCCCGGTAGTGTGGGTTGATCCACGGCGGAGGTGAAGCATGCGTTAAGCACTCTACGTAGTGTGGGCCGAACCCGAAGCTAGTGCAATGCCGGGCCGATCCACGGCGGAGGTGAAGCAGGCGTTAAGCACTACCCGTAGTGTGGGCCAATCCCGAAGATAGTGCAATGCCGGGCCGACCTGCGGCGGAGGTGCAGTTCGCCATTAAGGGGCCCACATAGACATCTTGGCTGATCATCCTTTTTCACAGAGTGGAAGGGCTCTGAGTTTTTTAAGTAAAGGCCGCAGATAGCCGCAGTACCTAGCAGCCTTGGTCACAAAAGTCCGAGAAGGTTCGCAAAGAAAGCTTTGTCGCTCGTAAAGCTAAAGCGGCACGGATGTTAGACGCCGTCGCAGACACTCCCAGAAAACTGCGGGTTATATTTCCGTTCTTAAGCTCGTTTTTTGAAGCGCGCTCAAAAAGAAGCTGAATAATATTTTACGCCCCTTACCCCACCTTGCATACATTATCTACTCTTAGTGAATGTCAGGAAAAGAGTGAGGGGTAGGCGAGGTGTCCTTCTTAAATGAGCTGCGGTTTACTTCCGCAAGACTAAAAAGAAGAAAAAAGAAAGACCTTGGGATTGCTGGGTGTTCTGCACATAGTGTGTAGCAAAAAGAAATAAAAATAAAAAGATGAAACGAGAATTACGAAAGTGAGGTGCGTGTGTCCTTCTTGTGTTTTGTCTTCATGGCCGTGATTTTCTATCTGCGAGAGGACAACGTTTATGTAGATTGCTGTTCTGCTTCTACCTATATGACACCTTATTAAGCGGACAATGCCAGCATGCGAGACCGCGGAAGTCTGTATACGGAGCTTCTGTGACCGGGCAACATTTATTATTGCTCTTGAGCGGCAGAGCATGAGTGAAGTACACAGAGATTTCATTAGAAACTTTACAAAACATGTGCTCGTGACAGACAGCACACTTTTGCTATTTGAGGTACATTACTGCAGGAGGCGGACATGATTTGCATCGCTTGTTAACTTTGTATGATATATCATTAGGGTACATATAGGAATTTATTGAATTAAAGTCGACGATTCCTTAAGGCATGTCCAGCTTGCAACGAAACATGAAGGTAGCATCAGTATCAATAAGCCTCGTCAAAGTTGCAGCAGACTGCAACGTCGTCCCTCCTACATTCTTTTTTTATATGCAAAACATCTTTTTATGTAAAGAAGGGCAAATTTCAATATAGAGCATCGATGCATTTCGCAGAACACCTTTGAAATGGACATCAAGGAGCTGGTACGGGACAGCCTCCGAATTAACACCCTTAGAATATGTTGCCTCGGGGCTACAATTCTCGGAGCATATTTCTTCGAGCATTTCCTGAGTATATTTGCCGCAAAACGGCACTGTAATTAGTTGAAGGCAGTGATTTAGGGCACGGCCAGCCCGAATGAGCGCGCTGCGGTCTGCCAAGCTTCGAGCTCCGAGGATAAGTGACGGCGGCAGATTCTCAAGGAGAACGGCCGAACGACTGGAACGGCGGGCGGCCAACTTTCGACATGCGCAGGACGCGCCGTGGCTGCCGTCCGGCGGGAGCGTCCGGGGTGCCCGCCGCGTGTGCAACTTCTCCGTGGACCTGGGCGCGCCGGCGCACATCGTGGACGAGCGCTTCGTCTCGTTCAACCTGGACGCCGCGCTCTTCCGCCGGTCGTGGGACTGGCTGGAACTCGACCTCGAGTGAGTGCTCCCTCTCGGCGCTCCGGCCTGCCCGACGTGGGTGTTGTGAGCTGCGCGTGGCTTATTTTTTTTTTAGAGCGCAGCTCTTTGGCGTCCGTTCCTGGGTTTCGCGTCGGCGTCGTCGTCGGCGTCGTCGTCGGCCTCGTAACCAGCTCCGCCCCCCTTTCATCCCCTCAGCGCTAGCAGCGATCGACTGATACCGCTGGATGCCGCTGACGCCGCTAGAGAGTCAAGATAACGTGACTGCATAGAACACCGTTGCCGCCATGCAGAAAGAGGAGGAAAGGGTCCCCCCCCCTGTTCTTGTGTGGCGGATAGGGTGCTCTTCAGTTGCCGACGCGCCGGTTATTCGTTGTCGCTGAAACCAACTCCGCAGCTGGGGTTGACTCACTATCGGCGTCAGCGGCATCAGTCAGTCGCTGCTATCTCTTCCCTCCTCCCTTTATCGTGTTGTCCGCTTGCTGCGCGCGCTTCTGCCCCCATCGTTTGCCGCTGGGTGTACACGCCGCCCCCC
This sequence comes from Dermacentor variabilis, assembly GCF_050947875.1. Classification (NCBI taxonomy): domain Eukaryota; kingdom Metazoa; phylum Arthropoda; class Arachnida; order Ixodida; family Ixodidae; genus Dermacentor; species Dermacentor variabilis. The sequence goes on from NC_134570.1 coordinate 153,207,662, forward strand.
TCCCCCCTCTTCCTGCGAGTCTCCGGTTGTCAAAGCGCCGGCTCGAACTTAGTTCCTTTCTTCGCTCCTCCTCCAATGCAACCCCTGTGCGGTGGCAATCAGAGAGCCAGATCGGTGGCGGCGGATCTGTATATGTGCACCGCCCGAGCCGAAATTGCCGCTGCCGTTCGCCCTGTGCGGTGGCAATCAGAGAGCCAGATCGGTGGCGGCTTGACATAAAGACAAACAGCAATTTCCTAACACTTATGCGGGAGAACATCCCGTTCCTCTCGCTCGTAACGCGTCCCACGGCTGTGACAACCTCGCGAGGCACTTGTATACATCTCGTCTTTGAGAATCAAGCATTGGTGTACCAAGTCGAACATATATCAGTCTATTTCTCCGACCACAAAGCTTCCTTCATGACTGTCAAGAACTGTTAGTGGAGTCTTTGTTAAAGGAATACGTGTGAAAAAAAAAATTCTGTGATAGCGAATACATGTGTTGCTAGATTTCTTTGCCTCAATCTATCGAAAAGGTGAAACAGCTTATTTGCTGCGCTCAAATTTCGCATTAGGAAGTAACGTAATCGTCGGCAATTTTTTTGTCTTTACGTGTGGTTTAGACACAGCCGATTGCTCTTAATGGGGAGCTTTATAGCTACATGCTATTTTTACTCTGGCTTCGCGAAACAAGTAAATCGTCTTTCGTGTGCGTGCTTGTAAGTCATCGCGTTCGCTGACGTTTAGTCATCCCCCATTTGTTTAGGAAGGGCCCGCCGGCACTTGAGCCGCATCAAATAATTGCGAGTTTTAGGAAACTGTATAACAACTTAAGTGTCGCTGCTCTTTTATCGACGGCCAACGATATTCTGGGAGTGTCCATAGCAAATTACACAACAGAACCATCTCAGGAGGGAAAGATATCTTTAAGTCCCGTTTGTTATTTCGACACGCCACGCACGATCTCGGAATTTTACTGAGATGCTTTCGGCTGCGTGCTCTAATTAACCGCGGCACACATCTCGTGCACCAAGCTCTACAGGCGATTCAAGGCCACACATAAAATAACGCCGAAGAGCTAATCTTGTACTTCATCTTTGAAAAGCAGCAGTTCGGTTGATAGCTTATTTATTGCTTGTTGTTCTCGGAAAACTGAATTCCAAGCCTTGATTCTATACGCACCGGAGAGAGAAAGAAAGAGAGAGAGAGATGCAAATGATAGAAAAGCAGGGAGGTTAACCAGACTTAAAACGTCCAGTTTGCTACCCTGCACTAGGGGAAGGGAAAAGGGGAAGTAAAGACGGAAAGAAGAGCGTGACAAAAATAAAAGCGTGAGAAAAAAATATGAAAAGGGCCGAAGCGGGGCCATTATAGTCTTTCTAATAGGCCACTGTCACGTAGAAAAGTCAACAAAGCCTTGACCGGCTTTTGCTGCGACGACACTTTACGCACCAGAAGTTTAAAAAATAGTTATGGGGATGTTTAGAGTATAGAAAGACTGTATTTACAATATACACACAAGCGGAGTGAGTGTAGCTAAGATGGCTGACCAGCAACAACACGCAGCAGCCAGCGTCTCGCGATCTTCTTCTTCCTTCCTCTTCTTTTATCTTTCAGCAACAATATTATGGGGTTTTATGTGCGAAAACCATGACCTGATTATGAAGCACGCCGTAGGGGGGGACACCGGAAAATTGGACCACCTGGGGTTCTTTAACGTGCACTTAAATCAAAGTACACGGGCGTTTTCCCATTTCGCCCCCATCGAAATGCGACCGCCGTGGCCGGGATTCGGTGCCGCGACCTCGTGCTTAGCAGCCCGACACCATAGCCACTAAACAACCACGGCGGGTCACACCGTGATTTGTGTGCTGCTCTGTGGAGACACGTTTGATGACTGAGATGAAATTGAGTTTCAGAATGCTGTTGGTCTGAGCGCTGACAATTTCTTCTCTTTACTGGACGCTTATCTCAGTAGCACTTTTATCCTAGTAGTATCTTTATTATGCGACCTATTTCTTTCTGAAATGGACATAACCCTTGACGACAGCCTTAAGGGGACACGTGTGTTAAAAGTTGTTAGATACGTGGACGATTTTTTAATTACAGTAAACCAACAATATTCTTTAACTAGTTACGACAAAATTAACAATGCTTTGAATATTTTTAAACGCTACGGCAATGCATATCATACTGACCGCAAATAAAGACGGGGACAGCGGAAGAGAACACAAAAACTACACGGGCGGTAACTTTCAAGTGTAACTTTCAGTGTTCTCTTCCGCTGTCCTCGTTTTTATTTGCGGTTAATATGATATGCAGTAAACACCAACTAGGCCAAACTGAAGTTCTTCTGAAGCTACGGCAATGGCCTATCTCTACCTAGAGATTGCGCTTAGAAGCTCATGTGCCCACCTGCTCGAGCCTCGTGTTTAGAATCGGGTCCACCAGCTTTTAAGGGCCGGATAAGCTCTTTCGATTATGACTTCGGTGGCAGAAATCTTGTTGCAGAAGCTCAAACGCAGCATTAATCGCAAGGTGAGTGAGGGAGTTGAGCAGGATTCTCGAAGAAAGACACAAGTGACACCTTATTTCCGCAAGGTGAGCCACGACCGGCGGCTCACAGGTGGAGCTAACAGGTGTAGTACCTGTTGTCTTCCGCCCCGAAGAATATGGCTCGCTTGTGCCCCCGAATCACGGGATGTGCCGTGCAAACATGCAAAGCCAAGCATGCAAAACGCTACGTGCAGTGTTCCTCTGAAGCGGTATACCAGGTACCGCTAAGCGGCGGAAAAATCTACGTCGGGCAGACCGGGCGTTGGGTGAACGGGCGAATGAAGAAACACGCCAACAATAAAAAAAAATATGTATGCGCATCTTCCCGCGTATGTTTCCCGTGTATGACATGTGAACCATGTCGGTCATGCTGTCGTGAGCCACTTCTTCCTGAGGTGAGCATCATGGGCAGAAGTAGAGATGAAACCGTGCGAGAACTGCTAGAGGCATATCATATTTATGTCTGTGGTCAAGCTAGTTAGTGTTGGTCAAACATTAGTATCCTTATATTACGGGGAAATAAAATTACTAATAGGTTTGCCTCATGCAAGAGGACTTGTCCTTAGCGCTTTGCCGCCCTCCGGTAGCAGGTGTGAGCGATATATATATATATATATATATATATATATATATATGTATATATAGTATGTGTATAGAGTATGTATATACCTGCCGATTAATGTGTCGTTACATAATGTTATGACAAGGCGCTGTGCACTCCACTGCAGTAAAATGAACGCAGCAGGCTGATGCTTCCTACATTTTCTTCTTATTTCATTACTTATTAGGGGCCTGAATCGCCTTTTAAAAGGCATTACAGCAAGCGTAGTGTATCAAGTTAATTAGCAACAGTAGTCTTTTATTCCTTGAAAGCGTGAAAAAAGGCGGCATTTGATATTATACAAACAGGACCTTGGGCAAGAAAGTTCCAGTCTTGAGTGGTAAGAATAAAAAGAAGGGTCACCTCTAAAAGTAGCCTTATATACAGAATAATTAAGTATGTATTTATTGCACAATAATTCATGTCGCATTTGTCGTTAAAAAGCGCACACTAACAAGTTAGTCATTGAGTGCAAGCATTGTGAAAACTAAAAAAAAAAATTCTTTTGCATCATCATCACCAAATTGGTCGTCTGTATCGATACTAAGCGCGGTGAACTAAAACGAAGACGGAAATTGCAAAAACCATGTCGCGTACGCAAATGTTTACAATAGGCTGAAGGAGATGGATGTTCTTCACGTTGATGCAGGGTGCGCAACTTCCGTGGAGTAGCGGGGGCCAATCATGTCTTTGTGCACTGCCTCCCTCCCCGCCCCAACGATTGACGTGATTTCAAGAGCCATGCATGCATAACCGCAATGTTTTGCACGTGATGTACTGTCTTCCAACTATTGGACAAAACAGGAAAAGCAAGTCGCGCGCACAAATGCGCGCACCATGACTGAAGGGGATTAAGAGTTGTCTTTCACATTTGCGCCGCGTGCAATTGGTACCGTCTAGAACATGGTATGGTCGCGGCGTATTTCCGGCTCTTGCAATGTCTTTCGACGCCCGAGGTACAGGAAAGCACGTCCTCCGGCATAAACTTTTCTTACTCGGAGAGAACCCGCGCTCTGGCAGTGACGTGTACACCCCACACGGAACGCCCGAAGCGACGCGTGCCGTTTCCACACCGCAGGAACCCTCGCCTGCTGGCGCTGTGTCGGTCGCTGGCGCCGAGCATCCTCCGCGTGGGCGGCACCACGAGCAACCTGCTGCTGTTCAACGAGAAGAACCGCACCGCACCGGACCCGGTGCGCGACTGGCAGAACAACCTGCTCTACCCGGAGTACAAGGGGCCCCTCGTCATGCACGGTACGCACGCGAAGGGCGCATGCGCCGCAGGTGGGCGCGCTAGCAGTGGGGGAGCACTCGAAACGGCAAAAGCGTTTCGCTTCGGAACGCGAAACGGCAAAAGCGTTTCGCTTCGGAACGCGAAACGGCAAGAGCGTTTCCCTTCAGAACGCGAAACGGCAAAAGCGTTTCCCTTCAGATCGAGTGCCAAATCGGAAAAGTCTAACAAAATTCGCCGGGCCCGTACGTGAGCCTTGTGCGTATTAGATAGAGCCGCAAGATGGTGTCCCCGCGTGGCAGTATATCCCGGTGCCGTTCTCAGAAAGAAATCGTGAAATGTAACTAGGAGCAGCGGTGTGCAAATGTCGCCTAACTGAGGTGAGAAAAGAAAGGACAAAACGGTACACACAAGGAGAACGCGGACGCAGTGCTATCAGTTTTCGTGCGCCGAGCGCAAGTAACAGCAGAAAAAAAAATCATTGAACAGTCTAAACGCGCAGGGTAAAGAAAAAATATCGATAACGTGGTGCAGACGTCAACTGAGCGTAACTGTCATTTGCTAACGTACAAATTTTGTCCGTCATAAAATGCATGCGAATGCGAGCTCACTCACAAAGTACCTTTTCTAGGAATAGCAAAATTGTCACTATTATTCCAAACTGCGTGCCTTCTGTCCCTCAGACAGGGGTACAGAAAGCGACAGGATAGGGAACATGGATGCAGCTCGTCGCAATCGACGTGTCTAGCCCCTGTCAATGATCACTTCTGTAGTCGTATACGGACACATGTAGGTCGTTGTGTTGAAATTTTAGCACCTGACAAGCGCTTGGCTCTCCGTTAGCTTTCTTTAACTCGAGCTTCCCTTGTGGCCTGCTTTTGTTTTCTTGGAAGACACGAAATGATAGCGTCAAGTTCCCCACTGGCTGCATAATTGCCGTTACGTTTCCAATAGGACAAGCAGGTAACCGCGTGAATTAAATACGCGAGCCTTCTCGATTCCCTACACACCAGATTTTGTTATCCCCAGGCGACGACTGGATTCGTCTGAACACGTTCGTGAAGGCTGTCGGCTGGGAGCTTCTGTTCAGTCTTAACGGGCTGAACCGGCGCAGCGGGGCCTGGGATTCGTCCAACGCCGTGCGTCTGCTGCGGTTCAGCGACCTGCTCAAGCTCAAAGTGCACTGGCAGCTCGGAAGCGGTACGTGCGGCCAACACCGGCTACGAAATCTCGTGTACTCCCATCCTTGATGCCGTCGCATGTAGCTTCAGCGGCTGGCAATCTAGTTTTCTGTGCTCAGATCAACGTGCAGATTCTTACTGATTGGAATCAAGGGCCAATTCTGTTCTTTGTGTTTCCGTTCGATCTAACGGTCATGGAAAAGCGAGTAAACACGTACGCGTCTGATTTCATCTTGATGCCTTAGTTTGCTCAATCCCAGCGAATGGGCACGGCGCCAGAGCTGCGTCTCTTGTCGTTCGTATGTATCCTGTTTACATTGACAACACATATTCATTTGGAGCTTGCTTCTCAGAGTAAAATAACTCCTCCTGACGTTTCTTCCGCTAGCCACTAACCAGTGCAGTAATGAAGGAGTGGCCGCAACCCGAATTCCAGTTGGTCCAGCTTAGGACTTTAAGAAAAAAGAAAGTACTTTTGTAGTGGAGATGATGACCCAAAAGTGAAGCCAGGCAGCCGTCATTTCACTAAGAGCAAAAAATAAACATTGGGCGTATAGTGGATAGCCAGAACTACCTATATTCTCACTTGCTGGAAGTTGAAGACGGCCAATTTTGCCGGCTCAAGTGCATCGCTGTGTCAGAGCGCCTTGTCAAATTCTACGGAAGACCACGAGATCAGTATTGTAACCGAAACCATGCCGCTCGGGCAACGTGGACTGTCTCTATAGGACTAGCATATACGCCGGAGACATGCGAGGCGACGGGAGAGTCCACGTGAGAATCCGAGTTAAGAAGGGACAGCCGCACTGGCTGTCCCTTCTCATGGCGTGGCTTTGGTTATAGTATTCTGCCAGAAGGTGACATTTTAGCCAGAAACAACGGGCCTTTATTTTCCCAATCGCATAGCATTTACCTGAACAGAGCAAAAGCACCTATCTGTGAGCGGATTCCAGCTAGCCCGGCTCTTTCAGAGGCGCTCACTAGAGCTCTGGTGGCAAGATGGTAGCGTTGCCACGTGCGCAGCGGGGCTCATGCGCTGCACGCCTGCACACGCAGAGCTCGAGGCCACCGGTCTGGTGCATGCGGACGAGCTGGCGCGCGACTACGGTGCTTTGCGGCACCTGCTCCTCTTCTGGCCGGCGAAGGGCCACCTCGTGGGTCCGGACATCGGGGACACCTCGCCGGACGCCCTCGCATTCCTCGACAGGTGGGCGAGAGAGGATTAGGGTCGTGCGCACAGGCTAACCGAGCACGTGCCTCTCTGTCATGGTGACTCTGTCGGGGGACGCAGGGCGAATGTGCTGCGACAGCTGCACGCGTCGACGAGTGCCAAATCGAGTCGACGATAAATGAATCTTACACATTTTAAGAACGAACGAACAAACACATCGGCCCAGACACAGCGTTAAGGGATACTATGGTTAGGGGAAAGAAAAAGAAAAATTAATGTCTCATTTTTGTTCTCGCCGGATATAGTTTTGAGCATTTTCACCACCACGACACAACAGACGGTGCCAATTAGCTACCACCTATCTGCTTTCACTGGTCATTCCTAAACGAGCATAAATAAATAAATAAATAAATAAATAAATAAATAAATAAATAAATAAATAAATAGTGACCTCACAGTAAGGGCTGAGCTTTATGAGTCCGAGAGAGACGACGAATGACCCTAGGTGCAGTCCACGCTGATGATGCGCCCACAAGTGCGATGAAGACGGGCACCCACATGGTGACGATAATATACAGATGGCGAAACATTCTAATTATTTCCATTAATTATAATGTTGAGTGCAATAAATAAAGAATATATATGCCTGAGATCTCCGAAATACCAAAGAATACCAAATCGCAGCTGCATCTGGCGCGCGTAGCCAAGGAGATCGCACTGGCGTGCTGCGTACAGCGTCGATACCGCGGCCGCAACGGGGTGTCGCGACGAGCGCTTTGGCCGCTGACATGAGGAAGTTTCCTTTCTCGATGGCCGCTGAGAACCGCGTGCTCCAATTAGTCTCTGTGGGTGACGCAGCTTTGGGGGCGTGGTGAGGCGAGGTA